>NC_135498.1:111380472-111691722 GCF_052857255.1 Amblyomma americanum
CTGATAACGAAGTATATTTACGCAAAACTCCAGAAAGCACAGAAAGACAAAGCGATTGCATTACGATTAAAAACACATTTTGATTATTTTTTATTCTGTCCACGCCTTCATTATGGCATATATTTTCACAATCACTACAAAGATGTTGCATAATATGGCTGGCAGATATAGCCCGCCTAATGAGACCGTTCTGCAACGTTCCGCTACCCTTTCAGTTTGTAGTACGTCATAAACACAGCAACAACATTTACAACGGAGCCCAAAACCTACAACTCTGGCCTTGCTACTTCACTGCTTTTTTATTTGATTCTTCAGGGTGTTTGATGCCAAGTGTAGCAACGCCTTCTGTTCACCCAGCCCGACTATACCCAGCATATTTCGGGGAAAAAAATGGGAAATCCAAAGGACGACTGTATGCTCCATGAGGATGCATTTTTGTGATGCTGCGGTTAGCGTGATTTTTCACTGTTCCCCGTTTGCAGCCGCACAATAAATTGATGAAAACATGACCAACTTGAAATTTTTTTTTAGAGTACGAGCTTCTCTCATATTGAGCAGTACAAAGGCACAATGAAAGATACTCTTTCGCTCTCGTAATTGCATTGTAGCAGCCTGTTAATGCCGGTGCATGTAGACACTGAGCGGGTTGCTGGAAAGGAGAAATAAGACGTGCAGCAGCTCTTTGCATAGTAAAAGCAAAAAGCACAGACAAAATTTTGTTGCACATCATTGCACAAATGATAGCGTAGTTCTCCAATAAATGCGAGCTCTCACATATCCTCATGTGTGTATTCACAACGTTGTGACAATATTTGTGACGTCGCACGCGCTTTCTTTTCTTTCTTCAAAAGACAAGTGAGAACATAAACTACTAAGGTATCAGGGCAAACAGAGATATCAATATGCTTTGTGACCGGAGGAAGGGACGACAGAACGTGATGTTATCGCTTGTCCACTTCTGCGGTCACATTAACCAAGTGGGATACACAAGTGCACAAGTGCTGGTATTCGTATCAGGACACCCAGTAGGAGTCAGCAGGCAGTATGACCAAAGTGAGTGGGGCTCAGTCGAAGCGAGGCTGTTGATTCATTGGACAAAATTTCTCGCAGCCTATAAGTTCGGTCTTCCTATCCTTGAGTAAGGCCTTTGCTGTACCCAGTTATGGCGTCTGATTTTCCCGAGGTGACAATGCCGGAGTTGGCAGATGTTTTAGCCACCCGTCTCTCTGCTCCCGATTCCGGTGGCACCACTGCTTCTCAATAAAGTTAACTGCTCCCTGCGTTGTTCTTGGATCCCCAGCTCATGGAAACTTGCAAACGTTGTGCTGGTGATAAAAAGTGGGAGCCTTGGGCATCTTCCCGGCCACATTAGACATATTTCTTTACATCAGTCCTGGTCAGGACAATATTTTGATTTGGAGCTCAGAATTCACCTCGCTGGGCGGTCTAGAAACATTTAGGATTTGATAATTTTAAAAATGTCCACAAGTGGTCGGTCTCTCGTATATTAAACTGTCACATTCCCTACTATTTTATTTGCTGCATTCCAGAATTTGTCTATAATTCTTTTGTTTTTGAGACAGTCTGTCTTCCTGCAAGGACCAGCAGTCTGCAGGTGTTGATCAAGTTTCTGTATTGTCCTCGCCCCAATTCAGTGTTTCTTCTTCGATTTCTCTCAGTGATGATGGCATGGCTTTCTTTTCGTCGTCCGCGGACATCCTTTCGCCGTACCATTCTCTCCAATCGCATCTTTCCGATCTAGAGGTCCGAATAGTTTCCCTTTTCTTCTCACTGTCAGCAAGCGTTCGATTCTTGCTTCTCCTGCTGCCCATTCTGAGTCCATGCCTATACCATACCCCGCACAGCCGATCGCTGAGGTTTCTTTCCTGAAGTGTTTGGAAGTGTTTCTACGTTGCATCGTTGAAGTCGCGACCTCGTATATAGATCACATCGTGTGTAAAGGGGAACGCGCCTTCAGTTTAGCTACGTTATGTCAGCCGCAAAAGGTCCGGGATGCGACGAGACTAGCTTGTCATCATCTATAAACTTTCCGTCCTTCCCGTCTTTGAGTTAGGTTGCGTCTTTTGTTCAAGGTGGCCTGCTTACAAACTTCGCCCTTTTCTAGTTCTCGAGAAGCAGGCCTTCAGGTTATGCCTCGGATTGCCTAGTTTTGCAGTGGATAATCTTCTTTACTACGAGACTTGTATTCTTTCGTTAGAAATATGGCTTCAACAAGTCTTACGGTTCCTGCCTTCTTAAAATTATAAAATTCTATTTTTTTTTCTTGGGCGCAAACCGGTATTGCTTCACCTCCAAATTTACTTTTCCGGTTACAATGGCTTTACACCGAAACAACACGCTTCTTTCGCAGTTTTGGGTACAGACATACGCTGCCTCGCCCCTCCCAGTAATTCCTCATCACAATTTAACTCGTTTTTTGGCAATATAGTCGTGAAACATACAGAGTCACTTCCTATGCCTACCTTGACTTGCTTCTTACAGGACCCCTTAGAGCAATACCCATCGCACAGTGTTATTGCTACTGGTCGTGCCCAATGAGAGCAAAATCCTAGCTTGACTGGGTATCCTTTCTTCGGTTGTCTGATTACACCCCCATTTTCATCGCAGAATTTCTGGCCATGGTTCGCGCCATCTAAAAGTTGTGTACTAAGCACTGGAACGTCATGACTTTGTCTCATGCCCTTTCAGTGTGCACGACCCTGACATCTTCACGCCGAGCAGATTTCTGTGTTCTATTTTTTGGCCGTGTACCCTGTTATGTTCGTCAGGTCAGGCTTCTGTGGCGCCGCCATTGCGGAATGTACATGAATGAGACAGCGGACTTTTTCGCATCGTCTTCCTTGTGCGGGGCTGTTGCGCACCTATTTCCATGCTTTCGCTCGTGGAGAGGTGCCCGTTTTATGAAGTTGTTATTGGCGAAGTCTTATAATCTATCATTTCTTTCATCTGATGACTTCCGGCATTTAACGTTCAGGAGGAATTCGGGTCAATGCCTTTCTCGTCAATTCGAGGTGACTCCGACCAGTTTTTGACGCACGATTCCTTCTCGAAATTTCTACCTTCATAGAACCGGGTGTTCTCCCTCAGCCATGTGTTCTTGCTGCAATGAACCTGAAATATTGAATCATTTCCTCCTATTCTGTCGCCGATTCTCCTTCTTCAGGAAACTTTTACTTGCATGCAGTTCCTTTCTGAAATCTAAGGCTTTGTCTCACAATTCCAAATTTTGACACGGGTCAGTTCGCTCTGCTATGCTCAAGTTCTTTCCTTCATGGCGAATCTACCAGCGTGAAAGACAGAGACGTGAAAGCAAAGAAAACAAGCGCTAACTGGCAATTGAAATTTATTGAATTCTGCTTTCACGTCCCCGTGTTCTGCTGTGGTAAATTCGCCATGACACCATACCAACTCGCCCAAATTTTTATCCGTCTTCATTCCTTATTCCCTGTTAGGAACGCCAAACATGCTGTGCATGTTCTTTTTTTTCAATTCTCGTCTCATCCTTTTCTTCGCTATTGTAGTCTGAAGTTACCTTCGTATCTTTGTATTTTTTTAAGACATCGGTGCCCTTTTTTATTTTTTATTTCTTTATTCCCTGTCTAAATTCTTACTTTTGCGGCCATTTCTCCTCGCGGGTACATGCCAGTCTCAAGGGCACAACAGGATCGACGCCTTGAAAAATGGAAGACTTGCAAAGTAGGTTCTGTGGCTGACACAGTGGGAAGGCAGGACTGTGCCACAGCAGTGGAAAAGCACCACACGCAATTCCAATCCAGCGTGCTCAACGCGCGTAAGAAGCTCGGTTGAGAAACAATCGCCGGAAGTCATAAGAGATGTGTGTCGCCTGCCAGGCGCCTCAGAGCGAGGACGATGAATGAAAAAGAACCCCGTGAGCTGGGCAACGGAAACGCTTTCCCAGGCGCCACTGGAAGGGGGAGGGGGCGAGGGGAAGAGACGCGGCCTAGCGTGTTTACGTGGGGGCTATCGAGTGTCGTCAGGATGTGCGCACAGGAAACACGTGACACGGGGATGCCATGGGCTTCGCTTTGTCTCGGGTGCAGTCGTACCGCCGATCACCAATGCCTCGCTCGTCTGCAGCTGCCGGGTATTATCCAGTTTCAACAGACTACGGCTGCTGCCGTGCACGAACCCCGCCTTTACATCTGTGTTGTCCTGGAATTTTTCACATAGAAAAAAAAAGCATTGTTAAGCATTATTTTTGTTATGTTTTGAGCACGCTCACTCTTAACTGTCTCAAGTAGTTGCGTAAATTATCATCGGCAGGCCGTCATTCTCACGTGTAAAACAGCCGATAACAAAGCCGGCATAGAAGGCTATCAAGCTGAAAGCAATAAAAGAAAAAGAGACGATGACCCTAAAAGGAAAGGCTCATTTATTTATTTATTTATTTATTTATTTATTTATTTATTTATTTATTTATTTAGTATTTATTTATTTATTTATTTATTTATTATTCCTCAAATGCCCCTAGGTAGGCGTTTTACATGAGGGGTGGGCATCTTCAGTGAATGATGACGTGTTCAATGGCAGTCCTGAAGTTGGCAGCATTGGAGTGGGGCGCGGCTTCTTCGGGCAGATCATTCCAGTCCTTCGCTGTTTGTACGAAGAAATAATGAAGATGCGACGATGTGCGCGCATGCGCAGGGTATACAGATTTTGAGTAGTTTGAACGGGAAGAGTGGCGACGTGCAGTTGAAATGATGATGCAATCAAGTGAAATATGATAAAATTTATGATAGAGGCTAAGCCTGATAAGTTTGCGCCTGTTTTCAAGGTTCGGAAGATCTGCATTAAGTTTGAGCGATGTGGCACTGGTGTAATGTGAATAGTCATATTAAATAAAACGAGCAGCGCGTTTCTGGGCTGATTCGAGGTTGTTAGAAAGGTTAATCTGATGAGGGTACCAAACTGCGCGTGCACAGTCCAGTTTGGGTCTGACAAGAGATTTAAAAGCAAGTATCTTAACAGAAGGAGAGGCGAATTTCAAGTTTCTTCGTAGAAAGACAAGGGTGCGGTTAGCATCGTTAGTAATTCTTGTAATGTGAGAGGACCACGAAAGGTTGTGTGTAAAAAAAACTCCAAGGTATCTGTACGACGACACAGATGATATTACTGAGTTACCAATAATATAGTTAGGGGTTACATAGGAGTGGCGACGGTGGAAAGAGATGATCGAAGTTTTTTTTTTTCCAATGTTAAGTGACATTAACCAAGTTTCACACTACTTCTTTAAAGTGCTTAAGTCACATTGTAAAGCGAGGACGTCCGAGTTATTTCTAATGGGCCTGTAAATAACAGAATCGTCAGCAAAGAGTCGTATGTTAGAAGAAATGCCATCAGGAAGGTTGTTAATATATATTAAGGAAAGGTGGGGACCAAGAACGGAACCTTGTGGCACACCGGAGGTCACTGGGAAAATAGGAGAAGAGTGGTTCTTTGCGAGAACAAACTGATGACGGCCAGTTAGGAAGTTACATAGCCAAGCATAAGCTAAGGGATGAAGATTTAAGCGTGAAAGTTTCAAGAAGATTCTGTTGGGGCGAACCTTGTCAACTGCTTTTTCGAAATCTAAGAACACGGAGTCTACCGGTATGTTCAGGTTTAATTGAGAGCTTATATCATTAATGAAAAGAGCAGGTTATGTGTCACAAGATAAATATTTAAGAAAACCGTGTTGGCTGGGGTGAAAGAACTTATTGGAAATAAGGAAATTCATGACGTGGGAAAACATGACATGCTCCATTAGCTTAGAACAAATGCTAGTTATCAAAATCGGTCGGAAGTCAAGACTAGTCGATGGACAACCTTTTTTATGGACTGGAATGATCTTACCCATTTTCCAATCCAGTGGCACCACTCCAGATGAAAGTAACTGTTGAAAAATATATGACAAAATAGCCCTAGTGGTTTCTTTTTGTATTTTTAAGCACTTTTGAGTTCATGTCATCTATTCCGGTGGATGATGAAGCCTTAAGACCTTCAATTAGTTTGCAAATGCCACGGGAATCGAAAGCTATTTCAGGCATAACAGGATATTGAAATTCGGGAAAATGAGGAAGGTTACCATCCGCTTCATTGGTGAAAATGGAACAAAAAGTTGAATTTAGCGTCAGTGGGACATCATAATCGGAAACATCAAGGCCATTTTGGTCGCATAAAGATATAGGTGTTTTTTGACATTGGTTATTTGGTTAATAACCTTCCAAAATTGACACGAGTTATTAAGCAACATATTAGGTAGTGTAGACGAATAAAATGAACGTTTAGTTTTAGCAGCTAGGGATAGAAACTCTTTGTCAATGCGATGGTACTTTTTTCCATGCGCATTTTTTGTTTGACTGTTCTGCGCTGCAATAGAGCCTTTTCTTTTTATTATTGAGGCGCTTTAGTTAGATGTTGAACCAGGGTGAAGGCGGTCACTCTGTTACGGTAATGGTGGAAATGTGTGATTTGATGAGGTGCTGCATTTTGAATTTGAAAAATAACCGGTTGGCTTGCACTGTACGACTGCGAAACTTGTCAAAGAAGAGGGTACAAAACTGTGCCAGTTCGTCGTTGAACGCGACATAATCCCCTGTGTCGTAAAATGTGATTTTCTCTCTTACTTTTAGCCGCCGCGGTGGCTGAGTGGTTACGGTGCTCAGCTGCCGGCCCGAAAGACGCGGGTTCGATCCCGGCCGCGGCGGTCGAATTTCGATGGAGGCGAAATTCTAGAGGCCCCTGTATTGTGCGATGTCAGTGCACGTTAAAGAACCCCAGGTGGTCGAAATTTCCGGAGCCCTTCACTACGGCGTCTCTCATAGCCTGAGTCGCTTTGGGACGTTAAACCCTCATAAAAAAGAAAAATAAACCAAACCTTCTCTCTTACTTTTTTTCGGATACGTTAATTGTGACTGATATATCGTGTGAATAACGAAGCGATCGCTTAGCACTGGAAAGAATGTCAGCTCAGAAAAGTTGTCAGGGTGTGTGGCGAGCAAAATGTCAAGCAAGCTGGAAGATTGACTATTGTGTCTTGTAGGGGAGGAAATCAGTTCAGAGAAACCGAAGGTAAGACAAGTGTTGTCAAATTCACTCACGACTGAGGATTTGGAGGTTGTGAGTGCTATGTCAGACCAGGCTATCGTTGGAAAATTACAGTCACCGAACAAAAGCACTGGAGTGTTATAAAAGGAATGTGACAGTATGCAGAGAATTTTGTTAAAAAGCTCGACAACGCTGGCGTTCGCATCGGGAAGACGGTAACAAGCGCCTTTTATTAAAGGTGGGTGTGAAACATCAGTGCGAACGAACAGTATTTCCAGAAGGGAGGGTACATTGATTTTGGTGCAGTGCAGGTCGTGGTTAGATGCTATTAACACGCCTCCGCCTCGTTTTCCATCTCTATCACGACGAAAGGTGCCGAAGTTAGTCAAAGCAGCCTGCAGTTCGAAATTTCCAACAGAGGGATTCAGCCAAGTTTCTGATAAGATTAAAATGTTGCTATCTGTGGTGGAAAGAAGGTTGGAAACCGATTCAAGCTTCGGCAGGATGCTTCTAATGTTTGTGTACCAAATAAAGGACATTCCCTTGACTTCTGTTCGGCCTGCGGTTTAAGCTAGGAAGGGCGGCTAATGAAGTTTTGCGTAGACGTAAGTAGTGTCGTCCATGATTAACCTATTATATCGGATTTTTAACCGTTTATCAAGAGATTTAGCATATTGGACAAGGTTTTTGCGAGCAAGCCGAGTGTTTGGCGAGTAGTCACGTGATACTAAGTAATCAGTGTCTTTTAGTTGACTAGAAACTGACAGGACATGTTCTTTGACTTTAAAATGAACGAACTTGACAATTACCGGTCTTATTTTGCTCTTGTCATATAAACCAATCCGATGAGCGCGTTCAATATCGTCTGGCTGTTTATCAATGCTGAGTTTGGTTTTGCAAATATCAATCACATGGCTCCTGGCTTGTTCCCACGTTTGATCACAGCTGTCACTGGTGCCGTAAAACACATATGACTCGCCCGCGCTACAATGGCAAGACAGAGGTATACCTGCATATCAGCAGAGAGACAGACCAGCTCACGCGATGCTTAACCTTTCTCTTAGGGTTTTAGAAGTGCTGCTCGAAGTTTCTGTCCGTTTGATCGCCTCATCGCTAAGGGTGCACGGCCCAGGCTATATTCACCATGCAACGTTTGCACCGTTCTAAACCTCAGTTCCCTTAAAGTTTTGCGTAAAACACTTATACTCAATAGCTCTGCCTCCCTTGTTTGACAGACGTGGCCCCATTCTTCACCCTGCTGCATTCGAACGCCACGAATACTGAGCAGGAGCATTGCTCAACCTGAACACTTTTCTTCTGAGCATTCCGTCCTTCTCAAAAAACGCTTTTCATGTCACAACAAGAAGGGCTTAAATTTTCGCTCTTATCAACGTTAACTCTTTGCTACCAAAATCTCTTAACAATGACCATTATAAATTAATGTCAGTGATATCTACCCTAAAGTATTTCTTGTAGCCGCTGCTGTCGGATCAGCCTTCTGCGTACTCCTTTTCGCACACCTACGTTCATTCAGTTCAGGTTCTATTTGAAGCGTGCCTAAAAATTCAGATTGCGAGAATGATTTTTACCTTGCTTATGCTCACAGAAAAGAGACTCCTGGTTGAGATTCCCGCAGTTCTGCGGCTTATTCCACCATTAAAATGGCTCTACGCTCTACGTTTCCTCTCTCGGCTCTCCTCCAAGTTCGCGGACAAACACACCCCGAACAATCCCTAGCTAGGTCTTCATTCGCCCTTAAACATGTTACGAGCTCCAAAACAACTTCGCAACTTCCTTTATTACGTTCCAGTAGGAAAGTTTGTGCACGTGACAGGCTCCTGTCCGAAACCCGGTGATCTCTCGTGCATTTCGCATACCAGACATTCATACTGTAAAGTACTTTGCGCCATTAAACATGCTATGAGCTCCAAAAGAATCACACTGAAGGCCAGTTTCTGTAATTAGATCTTTTTCACGATAAAGACAATCATGTGTTTTCTTTTAAGGTGTACTCAGCGACTGCCCGCTGTCGGACTGTTCGGGTGCAGGACAGAAAATTTTGTTTGCTGAACGCCCGCTTTTACGGAGTAATACCATGTATAGTGAAGCGTGAATTTTTATACAAAAATAAAATATCGTTCTTAGTCATTGTCTCCGTCTTGTTCGCGCTGCGATATATTCCTGTTACTTAAATTGTTATGATAGCGACAAAAATGCCCACTGTGAAACTATTTCTCTGTTAACAAGGGCCTTATGTTGGTGTGTGAGGTGTTACAGAGTGCTCAACTCTTTTCATACCGTGGCGGAAACGAACGTTTTCTGTAGGTTCGAATATTTGCGTTTCTCAAACATATAAAATTCAATAACGAGCAGGTCGTTGCAGCACAAAATCTTATTTCCAGAAAAATTTAGCTGAAAATTAGGCATAACTTGTAAAGACGCGCTTGTATTTAAGAAGGAAAAAACACTAATATTTTTTTTTCTGAAATATGTAAAACGTGTCGTATTCTATTGGCCGCAGCTAGTCTGTGAAAAAAAATAAAACTTCTGTCTTGGATAGTATTCTGGGCACAAAATATTAACTGGAAAGCATATAGTTGAGCACCGAAGCGCGGCCACACGTGCTCCATGTTGATTTCCGTCGTTTGCCTACGTCAGAACTGAATTCCGACGAAAATGCAGAAGTTTCAGATTCGTTGCTGCTCGGGTCATCAATAAAATATATCGCGTACAAACCTGAATTCTGATATTTGTGACGTTTTGTGAGCGCGTGTCACGCATGCAGAGGCTGCCGAGCGACTTCGACGCTACCGCCTGTTCGGAGCGCGTTCAAAAAATGCCGCCTTGCGGGAAGAAAATATCTGCATAGTAAAGGAAATTTTCTTTCTCTCTTTACAAGCCAGGTGACGCGCCGCGGCCGTAAGCAGCGCGGAAGGTTCCGAAGTCGAGAGGCGTAGTTATTGTTAGCGGGCAATGAGCAATGAGTCTACGCGTTTTTGCAGGGCGTTAAAAAAATGCCGCCTCGCGGCAAGAAAAGAAACCTACATTGGAACTGAAACTCCTCTTCTTTGAATACAAGCTAGACTCTCAGCGTGGTCGTGAGCAACACGGTTGGCTCCGAAACCGAAGCGCGAAATCATCGTTAGTGAGCTGACGATCCTCAGTGGTTGCGATAAGGAGAGAGTTAAATCAGTCATAAAAGTACGATAGGCTTACTGAACAAGTAATCCGCCGGCATCGAATAGTTCAGCTATGTAGAAGACGGCAACCCCACAGCCCGCTGAACCTCCACTTCCCTGAACAGCACGATTCATCGCACCGTTCATGCCCCCGGGTGATTAAATGGCGTATTCCTTGCGAAGTGTCCTACACCGCTATATGGAATGCATGTGCCCTAAAAAGCCAAATATGCCTTGGGTCCTGCCCTTCCGATAGATCAGCAATGAGACTGGTGACATAACATGTCCTGTCTAATCAGCGCTAGTGCCTGCATTATCTTGAAACGCATAACAGCCACGGTTGACGTTCAGCGATAAGGTCTCCTTCTGTAACTGCCAATATGTGGGTTCGGTAGCCAAAAGCATTATCATCATCAGCCGGAATAGGCCCATTGCCGGGCAAATACCTCTCCCATATATTTCCTATTAACCCTGTCTTGTGCCAGCTGCGGCCATCCTATCCCCGCTAACTTCTTAATGTCATCCACCCAACTAACTTTCCGACAACTCTGCTACGCTTGCCTTCTCTTGGAATCCACTCCGTTACTCTTAAGGACCAGTGGTTATTCTGCCTTCGCATTACATGCACTGCCCAAGCGCATTTCTTGCACTTGATTTCGACTAGGATGTCACTACCAAGCGTCTGTTCCCTCACCCATTCTGCCCTCTTCCTGTCTCTTAACGTTACATCTCTCATTTTCCTTTCCATGGCTTTCACTGCGTAGTTGGTGTCGTTGTTGGCCTCTGGAGGAATGGCCCTTACCCACAAATTAGATTGGCCATTGTAGGAATGTGACATTCCTCAATTTAAGCTGATCTTTTCTTTTGTTATCCTCCTCGTTGCTCCTTCATAGGTACTCGAGTACCGGTAAAATACAGTTGTTATATACTTTTCTCTTAATTAATAATGGTAGGCTGCCATTCATGATATGAGGCAACCTGCCAATGCACTACACCCCATTTTTATTTTTCTAGTTATTCCGGTCTCGTGATTCGAATCTGCGGTCACTACCTGCCCTAAGTAGCCGTATACCCTTACCACTCCCAGCACATGGCCAGCAATTGTTAACAACTGTTTCCTTCCGAAACTGTTGACCACTGCTTTGGTTTTCTTCACATTAATTTTAGACCCACCGCTCTGCTCTGCCTGTCCAAATCATCGATCATGCTTTGCAGTTCATCTCCTGAGTGACTCAGCAAGGCAATGTCATCAGCGAATCGCAGGTTACTAAAGTATTCTCCACTACCTCTCATCTCCAACTCTTCCCAATCCAGGCCTCGGAATACCTCCTGTAAACAGAATATGAATAGCATTGGCGAGATCATATCTTCCTGCCTGACACCCTTTCTAATTGAAACTTTATTACTCACTTTTTAAGACTATGGTAGTTGTGCAGTTGCTATATATATCTTCGAGTATTTTTGCATAAGGTTCTTCTACATTATGATGCCGAAATCCCTGCATGACCGCTGGAGTTTCGCCTGAGTCAAATGCTTGCTCGTAATCTATAATGGCTATATATAGGGGTCGGTTATATTCTGCACGTTTCCATAACACCTGATTGATAGTGTGAATATGGTCTATTGTCGAGTATCCTTTACGAAAGCCTGCCTGATCATATGGCTGAATGATTCTAAGTTTAAGGTTTTGCCGCCTCTATTAGCGATTACTTCAGGAAATACCTTGTAGGCAACGGACAGTAATATGATCTGTGTGTAATTTTTCAAGTCCTTGACGTCTCCTTTCTTATGAATTAAGATAATTTTAGCGTTCATTAAGGCTTCTGGTACGGTCGAGGTCATAAGGCATTGCGTATACAGTGTGGCTAGATTTTCTAGTACAATCTACACTCTGTACTTACACAGATCTGCTGCTACCAGATCCCTGCTTTATCCCTTCGCATTAATGCTCCTAAGCATTTAATTACTTCCTTTTTCATTACCGGTAGTGTGCTCCATGGCTGTGTGATACTGCCTGTCTCATTTACGTCCTGATTGAATTCGATACCATATCGATTTGTGTAGAACTGTTCGGCTACTTTAACTATCTTATCCATATTGCTAATGACATCTCCCTCTTTGTCTCTTAGCCCATACATCAGATTTTTGCTTATGCCTATTTTTCTCTTCACCGCGCTTAGGCTACCTCCGTTCTTTACAGCATGCTCGGTTCTATCTATATTAAAATTTCTTACGTTACGTAGCGCTTATTCATTAAAATCGATAGCTATGCTAGTTCTCTTCTGTCTGTGGGGTTTGACGCTTTCATGGTTCGGCGTTTCTTAATCAGAACTTTCGTCTCCTGAGAGAGCTTGCCCGTATCCTGTCGAACCATGCTACAGCCTAGCTCTGCTGCGCACTCCGTAATGATAGCTGTGAGATTATCGTTCATAGCTTGATCGATAATCTTCCTTAGTTAAAGCCGAATATCGGTTCTGAATCCATGTCTCTAATTCCTGTACTTTCCCTCTTACGCTAACCTGATGATAGGCTTCCGCTTCACTAGCCAAAAGCATTAGGGGACAACATCCAAAACTGATCTTGTGCTGGATATGCAGCTGGCCTTGTAAAATATATATGGTAGAAGTTAAACTGAAGCCGACCTCTACGGCATCCAAGTCCAGTGCGTGTAGGCTATGGGAAGCGTAGCAGCAGATATGCGTCATACAAAGGACGCTAAAAATAATACTGATGGCAGCAAGAAAGTTCGCAAGTCTGATCTATTGGCCTTCGGTAGCACTAGAAGCCTTTTCTGTGCCCGGTTAGGTGACTGCATTGTTAAGAAAATAAGAAATGCAATTCCTCACTCCCTCGCCGATCTGTATCTGATGCTAAATGAAGGAGTTAGGTCATTTTTATGGCGCTTAAATGCGTCTAAGCTCTTAGCGAATGATTTTGCTATATGTCATAAAAACCATCCTCTTGTCGAAATTAGTGCGGCCAATTCCCCTCTAATGTCCCTCAGGTCCATGCGTGCGAGTAGTTTTGCGGCGTAAAAAGCTTCAGTATTCAGCACATATCTCACAGGCTGTATCTACAAAACGCCGCTCGCACCGGTCTATCTCCTGCGATAGAGCTTCTTGCAGGCCACAAGAAGTTGCCAGCAAGAGTGTGTTCATAGCTGCAAATATCAGCAGCAGCGCGAAGCTCATATATTATGCCACACTTTCGAAGAGTTTACAGTTGCAACAAGAGTTTATTCGTCTCTCCTATACGTCTCTTATGTTTTCAAATTCGATCCCTCCATATACGGCTATATTATTTTTCCGTTCGCTAAGCCTTGCGGCAACATCATCCCTTGACAACGTCCCCTTCGTTCTCTGTGACGGTTTATTCCTAGGCCAAAGTCCGAAGAGTCCGTGACCGAAGATTGCACTCTGAAAGGAAAAATAAGCGAAGCCTGATATGTTATCACAGGTATAGTACGGATCAGAGGTGAGCTCGTCAGAATTAACGGAGGTAGCGAATTTTTGTCGGAAAATACGCCTCGTACAAGTGCATACCTTTAGTTTCTGCATGTCCACATATAGGCCTCTTGCAAGTACTAACATATGTAAAAACTGGACAGACGCAGATGAAAGAGAGCACGCATGCGAATCGGACCTGGAGTACTATTTCGTGATACAAATGTGCTCACTTCAGCAATATTGAAAATTGGTAGCGTACGTTCATTGCTCGTAAAGAGGTCGTGTATTGAAAGACACAAACATGGGAAGAATGCTGCTATTGAAAATTCCTCAAGGTTGCCAGTGAGAGCACTGTGACATCGGAGCCGTGGTTTATTTTTCGGTTAGCTTGACGTGTGTAGCCTTACCCCACCACACACAGACCACAACAAAATGCCAATAGAGATTATAAATACGGAGAAATGGGCCATACGAAAGAAAGTTAAGGTGATCATGTAAACCTGTTTCCTTTAGTTTCCTCGAATCGAGTTTGCTGCGTGCACATATCAATAACTAAATGTTTTAGACGTAAACATATACCTCCGATAGCGACCCGCCAACTGTTAAGCAGAACGCAGCAACACATGTGAATTCTTTTGTGTATCTGCGCAGAACCCTTGAAGACATTCCGTGACGAGCACAGTTCCTTTTGTCTACATACACATAGTGCCTTCGAAAATGACCATAAAACAGTTCGGTACAACAGAATCAGTTTTAGGCCTGCAAGACAATTATAAACGGCGCTAACAGCACTCGGCGTGATAATATCGGATGCCTCCCATATAAAGAGAGTGATGGCGTAAGTTGCGAGATTTCGTCAACCTCATATGTCTTAATTAATTAAGCGCACAAATAAAGGCACCCACCATCCGCTATTCCGGACATGTTCCTTATTTCTTGCACCTGTCGCAGCCGCATCCGCCGGTGGCGCACTTGCACTGCGTGGTGCAGGTACACTTGGGGTCTGCGGGAAGGAAAAACTGAGCATCAGCGTCGCGGTAAAAAGAAAAAGGTGCAGGCTCGTAGCGAAGACATGAAGAGGACTGCCACTGAAAGCAAGACCGAAGTTCAGATGAACATTTAGACCTGCTTAATCGAAGGACATTAAAGCCCTCATTGAGAGGCACCACACGGCTTTAATGCATAGTTCGCAAATTCTATACCTAAGTGCCAGCTGAAGCTAGTTGTGCCAGATATTCTCCCATTTTGCGACTTATGAAGGAGCTATAGGTAATGTGCAGCCTAACGTGCACACGATTAGGCAGCCCTCTTTTAGATACGCATTTCTGGCAAACGATGCAGACTGAATATGCATTGCAATACCCTTCATGCAATAAAAACTTTCTAACTTAGCAAACTTATCTCAGCCATGCACGGCACTGGCAGCGAGTACGAGCCGCTAGGATTCCAAAAGAACAGCAGCACAAACCTAAATAAAATCAAATGCACGGAACGGCGCGTTACAGCATTGTGACGTTGTAGATCGCTTGCATGACTGTACTTTGACGTGCCAGCACTGGAGATATCACCTCGCATTTGAGAATAACGCAATAAACTTCACCTCAACATTCAGAGGTTTACACAAGAAAAAGTCTCTCAGGTTCAAGTGGCCTGGTTGATTTTATATATATGCGTAACACAAGGAGAAATATAAGGCCACTCACCTCCACACTTGCAGGCGCGGTCCATGGTCCTTTCCTGCGCTGGGAATCAACTTCTCGTTGGCGCTGATTTTTGAACTGCGCGCCGCAGCTTTTATAGTCCGCTTAGAGTCACCATGGTGCCGTGCGCAATGTGTTCCTGATTGGCCGTCGCCTTATCGGTGCCGTGCGCACACGGAGCGTGCCGTGCGCAAAAGCTGCAGCCAATGGGGACCCCACGTTGTGTGCGGAAAGCAGAACGTAGAATGGATAGATAGCGGAGTTAGTGAGGCCACTCTCGTCTATCGGAGCGGATATGCCGAGGCGCGGAGCGGTCGTTGCCGCCGCGTGCCGCCACCATCTGATAACGAGCCGCCACATAGAGGATGGGCAACGAACTTCTAAAGAGATGGAATATCACACGGCGTTCTCTGCCCAATTCTGGTCGTTTGGCTGGGAACCAGGATGCGCTCAGTGCATTTAGAAACTGCGCTTCCTGCGCCGAGGTCGTCTTTGAATAAATGTGCCTTTTTTTTCAATGGCCAGCAATACGCTCGGGGGCTTTCTTCTGGTGTTAGCCAGTGACTGTGGAAGAAGGAGGGAGGAAAGCATCGAGGTTTGGTGCCCCCCGCCCGCGAACCCAGCCATCCTTGCGATGCTCAGCTTGTTTATGATTATTTGATTTTCAGCGCCCGAAGTAAAGTTAGGGAAGAGAGTGCCGTGACTAACATGCTTCTTATCCACGAGGTATGTAGAAAGACCGATTACCTAGCATTACCCATTAGCTTTTGAGAGCAAAAGCGCTACTACGCTAGTCCGAGCCAAAATTTCGCTGCGTGTTACCAGAGACTCGAATGAAGTCTAAAAACCTGTGGTCACTGCGCCGAGCTCCATGGTTCGCCGCGGCGTAGCTCTGCTGGATCGCTGGACTAAGATAGTATATAGGTGTGTATTAAGTAGTGTGGTTAACCATGATGACGTCATAGTAATAAGCATAATTAGTAGTAGACATAAGAATTTCCACATGTAATACATAATTGGAAAGAGTAAGTTTAGCCTAATTAACCAACACTAATTAGAATAATTACCGTAATTAGTTGGTATTATGTTCCCACAGCAACGGATAACTACAAGTGCAAAACACGTGTCGTGACCTTCAGTTTTACCATGAAAAAGAGTTTAGTGAAATGTAAGAATAATAATTAGTGAACGGATGACGTAACATACGATATAACGCATTGTAAGTCACGTGACCTAGCATTAAAACAATCGGCGCTTTGAAAAGGTGACTACCGAGTCTACTCTAGCCGCAGACGGCGCCGACATTGACAGGAATGAAGACGCAGCCGCCTCGACGAGCTCCGGTGTTGGCACTCAACGTTGAAGACGGCAAGCCGCGTATAGTTGCCCGATACACCACGGCTTTCGTTCTCTAACCAGTTTCAATAGTAGTTAAACCACAGCTAATTTTTTTTTCTGGGCGCAGCCAGCTCCGTGCATAGCTGCTTAGCTTTAAGTCCATTCCGCAACAAAGTTCGAAGCTTCCGCATGGGAAATGAAAAATGCTATTGCTAATAATCTCCACGCCATTAATTATTGCATATTAAAAGTTAACTCGTTTTATTCAATTTGAATTTTAAAAATCTGATAGTTGCGTCAATCTATTGACAAAAACATCTGGCTTCTTTCCTGCAGACAGAAAACAAATCGCACCAAGGCACGGCGCTGTAGATCGTTTCAGTGCGAAAGCATTAGAAGATGCTTCTCGCCAGTTCAATGTCCTGCACAAGGTAGAACGGGCCGTAACAAAAGCTTTGCCTCATGTTTATTCATGGACAAAAGTTGCGGGATGCTGCGCTCACCTGCTGTGCGCAGTTAGGCACAGCAGGTGAGTGAAACGCATAGGAATGCGAGGAGAAACGCGTGCTCCATCTACTAGGAAAGGGCCATCTGACTGGCTACCGAAGCAACGCAGAAATATTTTTTTCCGCGAATCCGCATACCGCGGACATTTGTCCACTATACTTGGCATGCTCTGCGAAACTCTGGCTGCTGGCCACGGCACCAACACCAAAGGGAGCTTTTCTCTCCGCTCCCAGAGCTCGTGGAGAAGGAAACTGCCTTCACCGTTTTGGATCGCACCCGTCGATAACCCGAATAACCGTTGGCAGGGTGCATCAGTCATGTGGCGTAAATATCTGTGAAGCGCTTTCTTCGTAAGTAGAAAAGCAAGTCTCGTTCGCTCGCGCTGGCTGTTCATTAGTTTGGTACGTACTTCCCAATTCCTCATGAAGTGATCAGCAGCTACAATCAGCAGCAATTAGATGATCTAGGAGTCATTGCGGAGGGCAGTAGCTTCCAGAAGGCCCAGTAAGACCCACTGCTAGAAACAACACCAGTCAACTAAGTCGAATCGCTGTTTATAAAGCTATGCGGAAAGTGTGGGAAAGCCATGTCCAGCATTCCCGGGCAAAAATTTTCAAAATTGGAAAATTTCAAGACACTGTTATAGAAATATTGAAGATAGTGATCCATTCTTCTAATATGTAGCAAAATATTTCTTTTAATGTGTTTCGATCGATCGCTTCGAATAGTCAAGACTGGCACAGAAAACCAATGGGGAACACTGTGTAGGACAGCAAAAACGTTAGTAGAAAAAAAAAAACAACACTGCCGTCAGGTGATCTGCGGTTTTATTGATCGTTAAAGCAAAATCTTACATTATATGAAAAAAATGAGTTCATAAACGCTTTCCCGCTCAAAAATGCTTTTGTCCAGCATTGCTGGATATGGCTGAAAGAATTGAACAGAATTGGCTTTGGTTTCTCCTTCTATCTCCAGGAACTGTATAATTGGGATCTTGCATTCCCCAGAGCCGAGACATGAAAAGATGGCGACGTTCCGCGGCAGCAACCGCTACTCGGAGCAGCACGTGTGCTTCATGCGTGATGAAATGTTTCCCTGACTAGGTAATGACTTCGCTATGAACTGTCCGTTGCGGCTGCCTGAGCATTCTCGCTAAAAAAGAGGTTAATTTTATTTTCGTTTGAATTCGCAACGCCTTCTTCTGTGTACGGTCCTGAACCCGTGGCTACATCATCGTATATTGCAATGGGAGGAAATAGAAAAAAAAATCATATATAGTGTCTGCGCAACTGAAGGAGTATAAACCAGCTTCCGAACTCCTGCGCCATGCTGGTTTGGACTTAATGATCTGGCGTAAAGTCGCGTGGATGACCAACGATAGGGTCTAAACACGGCGCTTCATAACGGGATCAGTGCTCCTAATAACCATTATATGGCTCACGACCACGAAATCAAGCGTCGGCGTTGACCAGCAGCAGTGGTACCGAAAATCCCAGGTGACGTCACCATACGTGGTATCAAAGAAAAATTTAATTTCCTCCGCAGGTGCCGGGAGTTGGACCCAGGACTTTCACACAGCAAGGCGAACACTCAACCCATACGCGACAAAACCGCGTTGCTTCTTGCGGGGGAACAGAGGTGAACCTTGTAGAGGAGGAGGAGGAGGAGGAGGAGGAGGAGGAGGAGGAGGAGGAGGAGGAGGAGGAGGAGGAGGAGGAGGAGGAGGAGGAGGAGGAGGAGAAAAGAACCTTGTATATGCGTTGCATTACGACTGTACCGGCACAGCACGCGAATTGCAGCAAGAAGGGGGATTGGCTAAGTATTGGGCGGCTGGTCCTTTTTTCCTTTTTCCCCTGTGCCTTTGCACCTTTTTTCTTGTGTGGATAACGCACGCGGTGAGTTTGTAAATGGGAGGTAATGTCTACGCAGTCTCCCGGCCAGGGGAGCTCCCCCTGGTCGGCTTCCCTACCACCTCAAAAGATGCCTCTGGAAGCTTTTCAACGCTCCGGCGTCCGCAGCATTCCTGTGGCGCTGGTGCCAAAGAATGGTGGCGCTATCAAAATCAACAATCCAGGGCCTGTTCGAGCTAATCTCCAGGCGGCCACTTTCCTTTCTGAGGCAATCACTCAGGTAAGGCAGCTTGGACGTGGCGGGATTCTGTGTAGTTCACCAGACCTGTCGTGCGTAAAGGATCTTCTAAACTGCTCTTATTTTGGGTCTATTTCGGTAATCAGTTTCATTCCGTCTCACCTGGAAAGCACAAAAGGTTTGGTGCTCTTGCTTGTCTCCAGTTGTGATCCTCGACCTTCTCTCTGAAGCGGGTGTTGTTGCGGTGTATCGCTGTAGCCGGGAGGTGAACAATGAGCGGGTGGCAACGGAAACTGCTATTGCCTCTTATGCGGGTACTGCCTGCCCCTCAGAAATAAAAGCATGGCCCCTAATCTTCCGTGTAGATCCCCTTCCGTCTAAGCCACTGCAGTGCAGCAATTGCTGGCGATATGGCTATAGTACTCGTGCATGGAACTCCATCTTGCGCTGTTGCAAATGCGGCAATGACCCCATTCATCAAATTTATGCTCTGATCAAAACGAGAAGTGTTGCCTTTGTGGTAGTTCTTACGCTGCAAATTCCATGGATTGTCCTTCTCGGGATCATGAATTGCAAATCCTAGACATAACCGACCGCAAACGCTGCTCGCGACGCGAGGCAATATCAGAAATTAAAGAGAGAGCTCACTGCTATGCAGGTGTGTCAGCCCGTTCAGGAGTGACACGTAGCCTGTATGGCTAAGATGGTTGACAGGATAGCTTCCACTGTCATAGAGTGCATATCTAATGCTCTGACAACGCAGATTACCCAGGCCATGCAAATTGGAATGACTTCTGCCATGTCAGCCATGCCTTCGTTAATGACCCAACACTCCTTGCCTGAGCAGTCTCAGTCCCAAGAACAAGTTACTGCTGTTTTTCCACTTCCTCGGTCCACTAATTCAGATAATGCTCAAATTATTCATGATGCAGAGGTGGTGGACTCGGATACGCGAATCCTAAAACGCAGTGGATCCCCCATGTCTAATCCTTCTTCTCCACATCCTCAGATGAAATAAAAAACAACAGATTGGCTCTAGGCCGAAAGAAACTATTTTAGGGCAGGCAGTTGCTGCTGCCCGGATTTTTCAACCATAAGGGTGCTAAGAGTCCTCCAGTAGAGCGGTCGGTAACTTCTTTCAACTTCAACAGACTTACTGTACCTTATATCTAAACATAATCCACATATTATTATTTTACAAGAAACTTTGCTTACACCTGAAAAACACTTCCATTTGCAAAACTATTCTTCATTTCGACAAGATCGGCAGCCAAGAGGAGGAGGCTTACTCGTACTACTTTCTTCTAAATTTTGACACAGGGATAAGGTTACTTTTCAGACCTCTACTATAGACTGTGAGTTATTGGCTTCAGAATTTGAAATTCCAGGATGCTATTCCTTTTCATTAGTAAATGTTTATTTTCCTTGCGGTGTGCAGGATACCAGGCTGCTAGATCTCCTGCTCCTTAATGGTCAGAAGTTAATTCCTTGGCCGGTGACTTTAATTCTCATCATGTGTCGAGGGGCTTTAGGACAGATTTCTGTGGTAAGCGCCTTTGGGATGGGGTTACTGATAACAACCTTTCGTGTATGAATTCAGGTTCGGCCACATTTGTCCGCGCACAAACTCGATCTGTGTTAGATTTAACTTTCCCCAGCCGTAGCGTTCCTGTACTCAATTGGTCGACTGTGGATTGTAGAACATCTAGCGATCACATACCTATCGTTTATGATGTTTATTGCCGCTTAACTCCAGCGTGCTCTCAGCTGAGGTCATATATAAACTATGACCAGTTTCAGTCCACTTTGCGTTCCACTCTTGCTTCAGCGGTTCATTCTGCTGAAGAGCATTCATACAGCAAAAGGCATATGCTTGGCCATTGAGGAATGCCGAAGGAAGCCCGAAATTTTGGTACGTGCCTCAAGAGGGAACGCTACAGCTAAATGGTGAAATGCCGATTGCTCGCGTGATTACAGAAGCAGAAAGGCTGAATGGAAGAAGCTCCTACACAATCAGTGCCCGAAAAATTGGCATGATTATAAGTTCATTGCGGCTTCTTTTGAACGCACAATCTCACAAGCAAAAGAAAATTATGAATCCGAGCATTTTGATTTCCTAAGAAAATCAGGAAATCGTCGCGCACTTTTCGGATTCTTAAGATTACGGAAAAAGATTCCGGCTTCAGAAAATTCACCCTCATGTGTTTTGACCCCGCAAGAAGCAATAGAAACAGTTGAGACAATTTCCAAAGGATTAGAGCAGCGTTTCCCGTCTGTACTTCCTTTGCGCTCCGCGTTTGTGGCGTCAGTGGACCAGATACAGCATGTCGTCCCTACTACCCTTCCCAAGCTTTCCCCGACTGTGTTGATGCTACCAACTGCTGCTCCTGGGCCTGATACATCAAAAATGTTAAGAATCCTCCTTGAGGAGTCTCCTACATCCTTATTTCAGCTGGTTAATTTTTCAATCAAACATGCATGGATTCCTCCTGAGTGGAAAATCGCCAAAGTGATCCCTTTGCCTAAAACAATGGTGGTGGCTATTCTCTGGATAATATTAGGTCCAATTCATTGACATCAAATGTGGTTAAGTTAATTGAAAGGGTCATACTCCTGCGTGTTTCAGAGTTTGTGTACCGCAGTAATATCCTTAGTCTCTATCAAATTCGTTTCGTCAAAAATGTTCCATATGGAATGCTCACACCGCTCTTGAGAGTCGTATTCTTCTTGCGCGGCACCAAAAAATGCATGCTGCGTTGGTGACATTAGATGTAGCCAAAGCTCATGACACCATAGAACACTACATATTATTGCAAAGATTACATACTCTGCAGTTTCCGAATTACTTACTTGCGTGGATATCTGCGTTTCTTGAAAGCAGGCAGTTTTTTTTTTGTATACTAAATGGCATCAATTCTGGAAGATATAAACAATCCAGAGGTGTCCCACAGGGGGCAGTCCTGTCGCCTGTGCTCTTTAATATTCTAATGAGCTCTATTCCCAGTCATCAACACATTCGCACGTGCGTCTTTGTGGACGACATTACATTTTTCACTGCTGCAGCTGACATTCAATCTATGTGCGCCTGCAATCGTACCTGAATTTGCTTGAAAGTTGGTTTTGTGACTTACGTCTCACCCTAAATGTAAACAAGTGCGCTGTGCTTGTTTTTCAAATGAAAGATCCTGTTCATCTGTCTCTCAGTTACCAGCGACAAAATATTTCTCAAGTTAAGTCATTAAAATATAATGGTGTCATTTATGATGACAGCCTCACATGGCGCTCTCACATTTACCATGTTGCAGCGAAAGGGGCTCGTGCTGTGGGCATGCTTCGTAGATTAAGTAATCCCCGGCCTGGAATGCGGAGAGATGCACTTTTGCTGATTTATGTTTGGTATGTCCGAGCAATTTTAGAATTTGCATCTGTGCTGTTTTCTGGTACGGCTGCTTACAAAATTCGCCCGCTCGTTCTTTTTAGCGGGAAGCGCTTCGGTGGCGCCTTGGCCTCCCCAAATTTGTGGCCAATAACGTGTTTTACCTTTAAGCCCGTATTCCTACTTTATTATCTAGATTTCAATTCCTAACTGTTCAGACGAACCTAAAGAAATATAAATATTATTTACACCACTCCTTGTCTGTTTTTTGTTGCCAGCCGACTTCCTTTTTTTTTTTTTTGGAGTCCACTGGCCTATATTTCATACTCCACAGGTAGTTATGGTACAAAATTTGCTTGATCCTTTAAATGTTCTTTTGTATAAAATCCTTCCAACAAAAAACACATGTGTCCTCTGTAGAAATTGTCTATGATGACATTTTCCCGAAAAACCCTAAGCATTTACCACCCCGCATTTTAAATGGTTTATTAGAAGACCATTTACAAAGCGTATACCTATTAGCTTAACGATAGCTGCTGACGCCTCACAATGTGGTGGCAGGGGCGGGAATGTATTGCCCGCTTCTGGATTGGTCTTTTTCTGTGCGGCTTCCCGACTACACCCCAATTTTCCAAGCAAAGTTTCTGGCGGTGGTGCTTGCTCTTCGAAAATTAGAGCCAGCTTTCTCTTCAGTGGCTCTCATTACAGACTCTCTTTCTTTGTGTTCGTCCCTTGCTTCGTCTGTGGATTCGCCAACACCTTCCATTCATTACTCCCTCCGCATCTGAGCCTTGTTCACAGTATATAAGTGCCAGGTCATAGCGGTGTGACAGCCAATGAAGTTGCGGACTGCCTGGCAAAGGCGTCCCTGAATGGCCCCGTGCTACCTATCGTTCCGGCTACAGCGTACATAACAGTAGCGAGGTTTCGGAGACAGAATATATTAAGAATGACAACTGGATCCCTTTTAAGATCTGATGATTACCAGCACCTGAGGTATTCGTGGAGCAGGCAATCATGCCATTCACGGCAGCTTGAGGTATCTCTATCAAGGCTCCACTGCCGGATCTCACCCTTAAATTTTTTTATTTGCACAGGTCTCGGTTGGCGCTTAATCCCGTGTGCGTATTCTGTGGTGAACACAAAACCATAGACCATTTTTTGTTGTTTTGTCGCCGGTACACCATGATGAGAAGACCGTTTTTACAGAAACCACTACAACAGCTTGGCCTTTGTTTGAGCAGCTCAGTCATATTGTCGTTTTTAGCCACCATACTTGGGTACAGCCAAATGTACGTTTTTACCGCCGTCCAAAATTTTTTAGTCGAATCAAATCGGCTACTTTAGTAATTTTTTCAATATTATTTTTTTACTATTGTCATTATCATTTAACCACTCGGCTGTAAACATCAGTCTGGATCTCCTGCGTGCGTTATGCATTTCCCGTTTCATTGCGCAATTCCTTTCTGTTTTCTTCTTCCTTCCGCAGCTTTCATTTTATTTTCGTCCAGGAAATATTTATCTGAAAAACTCTCTGTACCCCCCAATTCTTGGCCGATCCCCCTATGTGGGCATGTGCCATTGTATGAGGGTAACAACAACAATAACAATTGCGTGCTTACGAGTAAAGGAGGACAGGAAAATTAAAAACAAGTCAATAATACTAATAAAAAAGAAATAAAACAATATTTCTGCATTCAAAGCACCTAAGTAGTCTTAGGTGCCGTTTTTAATTT
This sequence comes from Amblyomma americanum, assembly GCF_052857255.1. Classification (NCBI taxonomy): domain Eukaryota; kingdom Metazoa; phylum Arthropoda; class Arachnida; order Ixodida; family Ixodidae; genus Amblyomma; species Amblyomma americanum. Next base: position 111,404,911 of record NC_135498.1, read on the forward strand.
TGTGATCAAGCGAAAAATAGTATTGTTACAGCGTAGTGGGGCAGCGTCAGGAGCACTACAAATGCCAGTTGAACACCAAATGTAGAGAAAAGTTTAAAGATTGCTAATAACTCCCAAAGCTTAATACATGGGCTTAAAAAGCGCCGATTAAATTACGAAGGGTCAGATTATGCAACCCGGAGCCCAACCCTTAACCTGTGCATATTGCGCCACATTTGATACCAATATAAAAAGTAAGCAATTGGCTATCCTGAAGACGTTTGTCTAGATACTAACAAGGGTCGAAATAATGGGCTGTCTTACAGAAACTTCATATTTCGGTTCCGATTCGAGGTCAGCGTGTTCAGTTTAACGCTTTGCGTGTGTTGCCAATCTTTTTTCACTATTATTGCCGCCGCTTAAGCAATTATCCATACGACAGATGAGGAATTGGCGTCTACAGCATTTGTTCAGCGAGGATAGTAAATTGACAGGAGTGCCTGACCTGAAGTAGGAGCATGAAAACGGGACGTGTCTTTTTTGCCTCCGATTGAAGTGTATGCTGTTATTCGCTTTCAGCGGCTCTTCGCGGCTCCTGCAAGGTGAAGCTTAAAAATAGCATATTTAAAACATTCAGTTTCGTACTTGACGTCCCCGTCGTATAGCAAATGAGTGTGGCCGATTTCATACATCTTTGTACCGCTGCCTTAAGTATTATGTGGGCGTTGATTTGCTTGCGTCACGTAATAGAGTCCGTGCTCTGGTAATTCTTTGCAGCGCTTTCCGCCTTTGTGCACTTTTATGACTCGGAAATTACCAAAATATGTACAGCTTGCATTAAGATACGTGTCGTTCCCAGAATATTGACATGGACATGGTTAACCTGCAGCGTAAGTCCATAGAAGCAATAACAAGAAGGACTTAGAAAGATTTTTTTGTTATTTTTTTATTGGCATTAAAAAGCCAGAAGACTTGGGCGTCTATTCTTTTTTTCCGCCGCGGCCCTCCGGTCTTCCTTTTGCCGGCTTGAAGCATACTTGGCTCAAGCGCTGCATTCTGAGAAGAAAAAAAAAGAAGAGCAGGGCGTGGTTACACTCATGTGGCCACAAAAGTGCAGACATTCGGTGACACCCGTTAGCCTGAGTTAAAATAGTAGGGTCCGCAGACCTCGAAACAAGATACCACACCGACATTTTTCCTTTCAACGGGCCCATTCCTCAATTTTCCGAAGCCATGCTTTCCGTGTCATATTATTTCTAGAGACCCGCAGCGTTGCAAAGAAGTATTCATAACGGCAATTGTGTTGAGTACATCTAATATAAAGTAGCATGACTTGTCCGAAAAGGAAGTACCAAGTTTCCTGGTCTATACTCAGCACCCGCTGCATAGTCAGCAGGAGCAAATTTCAACTTAAATAAAAAAGTATTTTTGTTCAGATAGTACACACAAGGACGAATTTCAGCTGAAAAGTTTTTAGACTTTTCGCCGATGTTCTAGGGAAGCAGTCCGTATCCGTGCACTTCTTTTATACCCGTGAAATTATTTTGCCGCTGCTCGGTCCGACTTTACTGCCTGTACTCGCTCTACTACACAGAGCTTAAACGCTGCCGGGAAGTTGCTTCTTTCCGGAACCATCGCAACCGTTCTTCAAGAAGGACTACGACGACACGGGCGTCACATCGGCACTGCTGCAGTTATTCATTGAGGTTTTTAGCTTGTGCTCACAAAACCAAAGATTGACGAGAACATACTCTAAACACAGCAAGCATAATTCGCCTACATAATGAAACTGACTCAATATGGGGGCTAATTTTGCAATGTTACTTAGCACGGCAAAACGTCGTAAGTGCGTCCGGTCCCGTTTCCTTTACTTTGACAGCCACGGTAGGCTTTTTCGGCTGTGGAAAAAATATCTTTAAAAATTAAATCATGCATAGTCGGCACCCATAGATGGTCCGCACTACGCGAAATTTCGGCTTACAATCATGTATACTCCGCTGACTATAGCCAGGAAAATACGGTACACACGAATAATGTGTTATGTCTAGTAGATGGTAGTAGTTAGTAAGGATGCAGTGTGGTGAAGGTTCTGTGACGGTGCTGAAACACCTTGGAGGCAGTGAAAGAACTAAACACTGTGTATACGTGCACGAAAGAAAGTGAAACAACCAGGTATCGGCTCATGATGGGGCGCCATTTAGGTCACCGTCATGTCGGTAGGTGTGCTCTTATGTCTTGTTGTTTCTGTCACCTTCCTTGCTTTCCTTTTTTTTTTCATCTGAACGAGTGCTCTGCTTTTCGCTACTTTCAACTTGTTAATTCTTCCGCCACCGCTTATTGTAAAGCTCCACAATGCGTTGCATGCGTTTCTTCGAAGAGTATGGTGACCGAGCGTGCGTTTATGAAGCCGATAAAAGAGACGCGAAGTCAAATTAGGATGTTCAGATTTCGCTGCACGATAGTCACGGTGGCTTTGCAGCTTGTGAGATATTGGCGCATACTCGCGTATATACGGCGCGCCTAGATATATACAGGACTAGGCTCCGAAACTTTCAACTGGTAGAATGGCGCCTATACACCAAGCAGGGAACAGTGGTCACCCACCTGGCGTTGCGCGATGCCTCACTTCTTGCACCTGTCGCAGCCGCATCCGCCGGTGGAGCACTTGCACTGCGTGGTGCAGGTGCACTTGGGATCTGCGAGAAGACCACGTTGTTACGAGACACCATTTTATGGCGCGTTGCATAGGCAGAAAAATACGTTAAGAAAAACGCAACTATACTCGGATGCAACGCAAGAAACAAGCGGCCCATTGGACTAAAAGGATGCCCTGCAACCAATGGCATCGAGTTGTTAAGTTGCGGTCAACTGCCTTGCAGCCAGCTACTAGTAGGTGCATGCTAGCAATTAGTTCGCGGCAACGTCAAAGCAATCACTCGATCGCATTGGTGAGAGGGCCTCCTTTGATGGGGATTTCCCACTTGGCTCCAGAATTGTAACGTGCAACAGAACGCGGAGGCTGCGGTGGATGGCTGATGTCCTGAGCGTTGGTACCACTCGGCATTCCTGCAAGCTATGCCGAGTTATAGCTGCTGTACGCCTGGAAACGTTGAAAACCTCTACGAGAGTACCCTGCTGCTTCAGCTGGGACGACGTGTCGAAACGAACCGGAGATGCATTTTACACAGCGTGTTTTACGAAAGCCTTGTCCCTATGTCCTGTGTTGTGAATGACCTCAAGTTTCATGTAAAACTGAATGGTGGACATTCGTTGAAGAGTTAAATGGGGCACTATAATCATGCAGCTATCTTTGTTTTCGAAGCGAATGTGCACTGACCACTTGCAAGGTTTTCGGCGAAGAAAACCATAAGAAAAGAAATAAAGTAGAGAGTGCTTTTCCCTCGTCGCGTGTTTTTCGGCCTTTCCTGCAACCCATCTGTAGTGATGTCGGCAATGTGGCACTAAGAATATTCTGACGCCGGCTGAACTCTGGCCGGAGCACTCGTAGCCGCTTACAAAGCCCGTGTCTGGCTACAGCGGCAGTGTCCTGGGACCCGGTCACCCTCGCGTTTCCCACGCCTCTGTTGCTATCCAAGAATTGCGATGCTTGGCCTAAGCAGACGTAAACACCTGCCGAGTGCGGGCTACGCACCCGTGGGGCCAGGCGAGAGTCGCGGCCATCGGCCAGCGGCCGCGTAAAGCAGTGCCACGCAACTGCTGCGATAAACAAAGCGTGGGCGGGCTGCACACGGGAGCAACAGAGGTTCGGCGGTGGAGTGTGTTAGAGTTGGAACGGAACAGAGACTACTGGCGCAGTCTTCAACGAAGAAGACTACAGAAGGTAAACGGAACCTTACTCCCTCCATACGCTCCATCCAGAAGCAGAGCAAACCGAATACCGTACCTTCACGTAATACGACGTTATTCGTTAACGACGGCGCACCAGAAAACAGCCGCATGGCTATTGCTTCTTAACGTCTACAAAGCCTCCTGAACGCGAATATTGCTTGATCTCGAGTGGATGCTAAGCCTGTGGATAACGCTGGCCCATTAAAGTTCATAGTTTTCCAGCGCAACGGCACGAGCTGTGTTCGTCCTTCTTATCTTCTTTGGCCTTGTGCCGCTGCGCTGGAAAACTATATGAGCTTGACTCTACCAACTAACTCTACTGGCACGTTCGTTGGCGCACAACACCGATATCGCCCGCGCTGCCACCTTGCAGCGCCGCCCGCCTAAGACGGCAATTTAGTGCTCCATTTTCATCGGAGATTCGAGCGACGCTGCTGTAATCAAGTTAACTTGACAAAGGGTATTCATGATATCACTCCTCATCAGCTGGGTTATCTTATTTTATCACGGCATTGCCGCCCCTTTCACTTTGATTAAGCAGCTGAGTTACAAGAATCAACACAAAAATAGCGTGACGGCTCGTCACACTTCCGGTGCGTTGCTATCAAATCGAATCATATCAAATCGAATCAAATCATATTTGATTTTCTAGCAAGTATCTGCATGGTCACCTGGGCTAAAAGCTGTACGAACAGCTTGACGAAGGCCTGTTAGGGATCGTTATCAGTGTGCGCAGACAATGGTCGCTTCGGGCATCAAATAACTCTCGATTTGTGCTGCGACCGGACTTCAATCACTATTTATTGAAGAGGGAGATTAAGATCCCTGTGTGTAAATCACCTGCTGAGCTTGGGCTTGCAAGCTTTGCAGCACCACCGAATGCAGCTAAGGCCTTCAAATTGGGCGCATGGTATAAGGAAAGTAAAGTATGCTTTGGTCAGCGTTACACGTTAACTGTATGCGCTCGGCAGCTTCTGAAGAACAACAGGGGGGATTTGGGCTTTTGACAACTAAACGCGCAAAACGACGCGGGCGAAGAAAAAAAAAGACACAGAAAGTGCTCTTATTTGGGCGACTGGGGATGTTCAGCGCGGTGGCAGAGAGGACGCTGATTTGAATTTTTTAAAGCATTTGAAAAATCGCGAGTTTCTTTCGACGCACATAGTCGACATTCGAGGTGCACGGGTTGTTGACCAACGGACGGCATTGTAGACGATCGCGGACATTTGCCGTAACGCGCCCCTCACATCCCTGTCCTCGTCTTCTCAACATAATGGCGAGGTGGCCGGCCCAGTTTCCTGCCTTACCTAGAAGCCACAGCTTCGATAATGCGCGAGATATCCTGTGTTGCTACGCAGGGAAGTGCGATAAGGACTGGTGAAACGCCTCAACTCTCCCCATCACCCACCCCCCAGAAAAAAAAAACACCCAGGATATCGGCCGTAACTGTTCGTCAGGCGCGCAACGAGAGGTAATCAGCCAAGGTCTCAGAGCGTTCGGAGTTGCAATCGATAGCAGACAATTGACACGCTGACAGCGGCAAATCATAAAATGCGTTGGTGTAGCAAATATGTGTTGTTCTGTTGGTCGGGAAGTTGTGCGCCGAAGCGCATCACTAAGCGAGTATAGGTGGGACGACGTTTCCAACACCTAGCCATTGGGATCCAAAAATTTTTCCAGCCGTAAATTGGACACTGCTTTGTAGTAGTGTTTTCATTCATGTACTATACGACTAGTACTGATCTACAGCTCTTGCTAACAAAAGCGATTTTCGCACGATTTTCTAAAATATGTGGATATTAGGCCAGGCTACGGCCGTCAACACACTATTCCTTGGATCTCGGAAGTCGGCACCATTACGCTAGGCAGACTTTCTATACGGCCAAGACTAGATGTATTGCTGTATATATTACGTATTTGACCACGTTGAAGCTGTTCGGCAGTATTACAGCGGAAAAAGTCTGATCCTGAACTTCGCATTAGGGGCCAAAATAGACCACATCCTGGGCCAAGGCCAGATTGCACTCCCCGGAGCATAGCAGCGGCTTCAATACTGCACATTCAAGTGAACAAAAAATCGATAATGGTAACTCGATAGTGGTAGAGAAAAACACAATGCTCACCTCCGCACTTGCAGGCTTTGTCCATGTCGCTTCAATGAATATCGCTCTGCACACTTTCGCCCTGTCTCGCCTCTTAGATATTTAATGCCGTCGAATAGTCGCGCGCAGCCTTTTATAGCCATTTTGCGTCTGTGCTTGGGGCTGTGTGTAAAAACAAATCGATAAATCGATTGGCTCCGCTTCCCATGCGTGCCTGAGCACGAGCATCCTGCATGCCGTGTGCAAACGCTCCAGCCTATGGCGATTTGGAATCGGGGAAAGCGTCCATTGCGACAATGCGCGCTCAGCGTAGACTGCGAAACTGCGGGTGAAGCCACTCTCCCTGCACGAATTTGCTCGCCTTATCGAGGGGCGCTTCAGGTCATCAGGCGTCGTCTGACGTCGCTGTCGCTGAAACTGCCCTCATCTGGCCAGTGGCGTGAACTGGAAGCGTTCTTCATCGGCGCTGAAGCGTTTTCAGCTTCCCAATATTTTCGCAGGCGTTGGGAGGGACAGTCTTTTACTTGGACAATGAGCTGTTTGTGCCGACTTTTTAAAAAAACCTTCCACATAGAAAAAGCGACATCATCGCACACTTTCGGCATGTCGCTCTCGTATACAGGATAGGGCGTTTGGCATGGCAAAGCGGTGGCGATTTTTTTGCGCTTCCCGTAGGGTATCGATGAATAAGGCAGCATAATCGAGAGGATTCGACTCTCGCATCTAGCCTTCCGAAGCGCATCTACCGCGATATGAAACTTCAAGTACCTAGGGCAAAAGATTTTTTACGTTGTTTAGCTTGTTGCATCGTGGCAGTGGTTAAAGTGTCTGACGACTGGGCGAGTTGGTAGTGCTTCATCTTAGAACCATCCAAAAGACGCAACACAGTAAAAACGAAGAAAATAGGGTAGAGAGAGAGAGAGAGAGTGATAAACCATTCCGAAAAAAATTAACACGGACACCTAATTTCATCGTGCGCAGGCAATGCATTAGCAGCTGATGACCACGGTTTAAGAAAGAGAGGTACTCCGGCCGCGCATTACCATTGTGGAGCCACCTAGCGTGACCGGTAGTGATCGCCGCCGCTAGGGGCAGCACGTGTAAAAGGGCTGTCCTCTGCGCCGATTCTGCTGGCCCCTCTTTGGGGCAGCGGCAGAGGCACGGAAAATTTGCGACCTCAGTCAGCATTCAAAGACCCATCACTGATATATTCCTCTTTTCTTTGTTTAACTGATTGATTCTGAACAGGTGGACGGTTTGATATTGCTCACTATCCATATACTTTTTTTCCGACCGCGGAGAGTGCGGTAAATGGAAAGAGAAGTGCTCGTGCCGTCGGAGTACCTCTCTGTTCTAAAACCATTGTCACCAGCTGCTAATGCATCATGAAATTAGGAGTCCCTGTTAGGTTTTTCTCTGTACTGTTTTCCTCTTTTTTTCCTGTGTTTCGTCTTTTGGATTTCTAAGATGAAGCACTACCAACTCACCCAGTCGTCAGACTCTTTAAACACTGCCCCGATGCAACAAGCTAAACAACCTAAAAAATCTTTTGCCTTAGGTACTTGAATTTTTATTTCGCGGTAGATGCACTTCGGAATCCTAGATGTGAGAGTCGATTCATCGCGATTATGCTGCCTTATTCATCGATACCCTACGGGAAGCGCAAAAAAATCGCCACCGCTTTGCCATGACAAACGCCCTATCCTGTATACGAGAGCTACATGCCGAAAGTGTGCGATGATGTCGCTTTTGTGCGCCGAAGTTTGTTTTAAAAAGTCAACACAAACAGTTCACCGCCTAAGTAAATGATTGTCCCTACCATCGCCTGCGAAATTTTTGGGAAGCTGAAAACGCTTCACCGCCGATGAAGAACGCTTCCAGCTCACGCCACTGGCCAGATGAGGGCAGTTTCAGCGACAGCGACGTCCAACGACGCCTGATGACGAGAAGCGCCCCTCGATAAGGCGAGCAAATTCGTGCAGGGAGAGTGGCTTCACCCGCAGTTTCGCAGTCTACGCTGAGCGCGCAGTGTCGCAACGGACGCTTGCCCCGATTCCGAATCGCCATAGGCTGGAGCGTTTGCACACGGCATGCAGGATGCTCGTGCTCACGCACGCATGGGAAGCGGAGCCAATCGGTTTGTTTTTGCACACAGCCCCAAGCACCGACGCAAAATGGCTATAAAAGGCTGCACGCGACTATTCGACGGCATTAAATACTACACCGGAGGCAAGACAGTGAGAAAGTGCGCAGAGTGATATTCATTGAAGCGACATGGACAAAGCCTGCAAGTGCGGAGGTGAGCATTGTGTTCTTCTCTGCCAATATCGGCTCTCTTTTTTTTTTCACTTGAATGTGCAGTATTTAAGCTGCTTCTATGCTCCGAGGTGTGCACTGTGGCCTTGCAACTCAGGATGTGGTCTATTGTAGCCCCTAATGCGAAGTCCAGTATCAGACATTTTCGCTCTAATACTGCTGAACAGGTTGAACGTGGTCAAACACGTAATATATACAGCAATACATCCAGTCTTAGCCGTCTAGAAAGTCTGCCAAGCGCAATGATGGCGACCTCCAAGACTGAGTGAATTGTGTATTGACGGCTGTAGCCTGGCCTAATATGCAGATATTTTCGTGCGAAAATGGCTTATGTTACCACTACCTGTACACCACTGCTGGGTCATACAGTACCTAAGTGAAAACACTTCTACAGCGCAAGGTTGAATTTGAAGGTGGAAAAATTCCTGGATCGCAATGGATAGGAGTTGGAAGCGTCGTCACACGAGTATACCAGTTCCAAGTTACGCGCTTCGGCGCACACGTTAGCGACCGACAGAAGAACACATATTTCCTACTCCAACGCAGTTTATTATTTGCCACTGGCGCGGTTTGGATTACCTGCTATGCATTGGAACATCAAACACATTGAGACCTTGGCTGATTGCCTCTCGTCCTGCGTCAGGAGGAGCAGTTACAGCTGGTATCCAGCGCGGGGAGGGGGGGGGAGGGGGGGAGAGAGAGTTGCGACGTTCCAGCAGTCTTAATCGCACTGCCCTAGCAACACGAGAATTCCCGCGCATTATCGAAGCGGTCGCCTCTAGGTTAGGCGAACAACTGGCCCGGCCACATTGCCATTGGGTTGAGAAGTTCGAGGTCAGGGATGTGACAGCCGCGTTTCGACAAGAGAGAGGCTTGCATGTTGGGCGTGTACAGTGATGTGGACTATGTGCGTCGAGTGAAACTAGCGATTTCTCAAGTTCGTCGTAAAATTCAAAATGGCGTCGTCTATGTATTTATTTGTTTGTTTATTTGTTGCAGATATCTCAAGGGCCCTTGGGTGAAGGCTTTACATGAGGGATAGCATCGCACAGACTATTTCTATATCTATAGCATCGCACAGACTTTATTCAGAATGCGCAGTGACTCAAGTCACCCCTAATGCCATACACAGACTGCTGTGCGCGTACTTTTGACCTGTTACACTGCCCGAAGTACGCTTTATTTTCCTCATACCACGCCCCCAATGTGTAGCGCTTGGCCGCCTTCGGTGGGGCTTTAAAGCTGCAAAGCCCTAGCCGAGTGGGTGATCTACCTTCTGGTATCTGAATCCCCTTCGTCAATAAATTTATTCGAACGATTGAACGCCGGCCGTAGCACACTTCGAGGGTGATTTGATACTCGACATGGCTCTGAGCACACCGATAACGCTCCCTATAGCGACACACCGGAAGTGGGACGAGCCGTCGTGATATTCCTTTGTTGACTCTCGTGACCCAGCGGCTTAATCAAAGGGCAAGGGGCGGCAGCGTCGTGATAAAATAAGATAACCCACGTGATCAGGAGAGATATCATGAAATACCCTTTTGCCACGTTATCTTGCTACAGCATCGTCGCTCGAGTCGCCAAAGAAAATGAAACACTTAATTGATGTCTCAGGCGCGCGCGGCCTCGCATGCATGATGGCCGTGCGGCTGATATCGGTCTCGTGCGCCGAATGAATGTAAAAACCAGGAATTTCAGTGCCATCTTTATCGATAGGCATAGCAACCGCGCGAGATTGGTTATACTTCGCGTTCTGGAGCCCTTGCAGACGTTAAGAAACTCTCACTCTGGCAACTATACAACACGACCATAAGGACGCTTTCTGGTGCACAGACGTCAACGAATAAAGTCCTACTACTCGAAGAGAAGGTGGACGGTAAATTATCCTTCTGGGTTGACCGTACAGACAATTCACAGTAGGCGCCAAAAAACGGGCGACACGCTTACTTTATTCTCTTTCTTTTTCTTTTCGAAGTTCTTTTTCGCCGAAAACCTTGTAAGTGGTCAGTGCACATTCACTCTGAAAACAGATAGCTGCACGATTTTAGAACCACCTTTAACTCTTCAACGAACGTCCAGCATTGAGTTGTGCATGAAACTTGAGGCTGTTCAGAACGCACGAAATAGGGACAAGGCTTTCGTGAAACACGCTGTGTAAAATGCATCTCCGGTTCGTTTCGACGCGTCGTCCCAGCTGAAGCAGCAGGGCACTGACACTTCTAAAGTGCTCTCCATTTCTACAGCCCTGGCTCTCGCAGAGGTTTTCTACGTTTCCAGGCGTACGGCAGCTATAACTCGGCATAGCTTGCAGGAATGCCGAGTGGTACCAACGCTCAGGACATCAGCCATCCACCGCAGCCTCCGCGTTCGGTTGCACGTTACAATTCTGGAACGAAGTGGGAAATCCCCATCAAAGGAGGCCCTCTCACCAATGCGATCGAGTGATTGCTTTGACGTTGCAGCGAACTAATTGCTAGCATGCACCTACTAGTAGCTGGCTGCAAGGCAGTTGGCCGCATCTTAACAATTCGATGCCATTTGTTACAGGGCATCCTTTGAGTCCAATGGGCCGCTTATTTCTTGAGCTGTTTTCGAGCATACTTGCGTTTTTCTTAACGTATTTTTCTGCCTATGCAACGCGCCATAAAATGGTGTCTCGTAACAACGTGGTCTTCTCGCAGATCCCAAGTGCACCTGCACCACGCAGTGCAAGTGCTCCACCGGCGGATGCGGCTGTGACAGGTGCAAGAAGTGAGGCATCGCGCAACGCCAGGTGGGTGACCACTGTTCCCTGCATGGCGTATAGGCGCCATTCTACCAGTTGAAAGTTTGTATTTCGGGACATAGCCCTATATCTAGGCGCGCCGTATGTACGCGAGTATGTGCCAATGTCTCACAAGCTGCAAAGCCATCGTGGCTTTTGTGCAGCGAAATCTGTACGCCCCATCACCAGCCGATACCTGGTTGTGCCACTTTCTTCCGTTCACATGTACGCAGTGTTTAGCTCTTTCACTGCCTCCAAGGTGTTTCAGCACCGTCACAAAACCTTCACCACACCGCGTCCTTACCAACTTCTACTATCTACTTGACATAACACATTAGTAATGTGTACCGTATTTTCCTGGCTATAGTCAGCGGAGTATACATGATTGTAAGCCGAAAATTCGCGTAGTGCGGACTATCTATGGATGCCGACTATGCATGATTTGAATTTTTCAAGATATTTTGCTAGAGATTAAGAAGCCTAGCGTAGCCGTCAAAGTGAAAAGAGCAAGATGGGACTCGACTGCGCTTGCGATATTTCGCTGTAAAAAGTAACACTGCAAAATTAGCTCTGATATGCTATCAGTTTCGTTATGCAGCCAAATGCTTCTGGCGGTACTTAGAGTAGGTTCTCTCCAGTGCTTGGATCTGTGAGCACAAGCTCAAACCCTCGGCGAAAGCAGTCAAGAGCGATGTAACACCAAGGTCATCGAAGTTCTTCTTGAACGGTTGCGATGGCTCCGGAAAGCTTTCAAGCTGAGTGTAGTCGAGCGTGTGCTAGCGGGAGAGTCAAACCGAGCAAGGGCGAATGAAAAGTGCACGATATGGGCTCCTTCCCTGAAACATCTGCGGAAAATGAAAAGCCTTATTTCCAGACGCCTTGCGGTATGCAGACTATCTAAACAAAAACCTTTTTATTTAAGGCGAAATTTGCTCCTGCGGAATATGTACAGGGTGCGGACTATAGCGCGGAAAATACGGTATTTAATACTAATAGAAGCCGTGTATTCTAATCTAGATGTATTTAACACAGCACAACTGCGTGCACGGATGTTTGTGCAGACCAGCGGTTTTCTAAAAACAATTTGACACGTAAAGTGTGGTTTCGGAAAGTTTTGAATAGGCCCGTTGTAAGAAGAAATTTTGGAGCGATATCTTGTCTCGAGATGTGCGGACTCTGCCATTGTATGGTGGACTTCCTGCACCCTTGTGCCCACTGGAGTTTGGTTGGTATATGTGTTCCGGTTTTGTTCCTTTGCCTCAAGGTATATACCGGTTGTTTTTTTAACTGTTTACAGGTCACTTTTTAAACCCTGTGAGAGATCCGTCGATGTGGTCTGTGTAGGGGGTGTTGTACAGCAAGGCGGACATTATGTACGTGATAGAGCTCAGTGATTAAACGATTAACTAACTAAAATTAACCAGTCAACTTTTTCACTTTTGACTTCAAGGGCCTACATTGAATAAAGAAATTAAAGGCTATCAAAACAGAATCTGAGTCAAGTTTTTTAATTTTCTTTATCGGCAATGCATTTCCAAATATTGAACATCAAAAATAAGCATTCTTTAGCTCGTAAAGTTGGCTTCCCGCAATTCACATTTTTGAAATGGCGTCACTGGAATCCAATTAAATTCAATTCCGCGGAAATCCAGTTAACTGCTTCTACTGCATAAAATACACTGACGGCTTCCGTATTTGCTGTATCAGAAATGCAAGTGACGCCATTTTAAAATGTGCATTGCGGGAAGCCGACTTTACGAGCTAAAAATGCGTATTTTTGACGTTCAGTATTTCGAACTGCGTTGCTGAAAAAGAAAATTTAAAAGATGGACTCAGCTTTTATTTTGATGACCTCAAATTTCTTATTATAATTTTGGCCTTTAAAAATAACAGTAACAAATTAATTGGTTAATTAATCGTTTAATCACTAAGCTCTAACACGTACATGCTGTCGGCCTTGCTATATACAATCCACCCGCACAGGCAGCACCGATGTATCTCTTGCGGGGTTTAAAATAACGATCTGTAAACAGTTAAAAAAAACACCCGGTATAAGTCTACCAACATCGAAATCTTGCACGAATTTGCTATACGCGTCAATTTTGTTTAGCTTGCAGGCGTGAACGTGTACAAAAGTAACCTCGATACACGGACACTGTAAGGCGGTGTCAGATATTTATTTCGCTTATAGGTATTTATTTCTCTCTTTTTTTTTTCAGGATGCAGCGCTTGAGCCAAGAATGCTCCAAGTCGGCGTCAGGAAGACCGGAGGGCCGCGGCGGAAAAGAAAAAAAAAGCCGAAGTCTTTCTGGCTTTTGAACGCCAATAAAAAATAAGAAGACTGCTTTTCGGGTTATTAATTCTATGGCCTTGGCGTAACAGATTAACGGTGCACCACATGTGTACCAGCGGTGTACCAGTCAATAATCTGGGAAATGACAAGTGCCTAAATATGAAGCTGAACATATTCTTGTAATGGTCGAGTTTATCAAAGTAACAGAAATCGTGCTGACTGCTCCCAGGCGAAGTGCGCACAAAGCGGAAAGAGTATGGACCTTATTACATGCCGAGAGCAAATCCACGTCCACACGATACTTAAGGCAGCCGTGTAGGTGCGAAGACTTCAACAACACTCTTTTCCAATACGACTGGGTCATCAAGTAGGAAACTGAAGTTTTAAATATGTTACTTTTAAACTCCACCTTGCTCATGCACGAGAAGGCACAGAAAGAGCAAAATCATCCGCATCAGCCGCGGTCAAAAAAGAAGCACCCTGTTTTCGTGCTCCGACTTCAGGTCGAACACCCCTGCTAATTTACTACCCTTGGCACATAAACACAAATGCTGCAACCACTAATTCCTCATCCATCACACACATAACCGCTTAAATGGCAGCAATAGTTAAACAATAATTACAGCGCACGAATATGTAGCATTGAACGGAACATGTTGATGACCCCGCATTTGATGCGAAGTAAGAAGTTTCTTTGAGATGGCTCCATAATTTAGACCTTTGGATGAAACCTTAATAACTGCCTTCAAGAGAGCTCATTTGCATACTTTTTATATTGGTAGCAAATACAGCGCACTAGGCACAGTTCGAGCATTAGGGCACCAAGCTGCACATTTTGAACCTCCGTGTTGTATTCGGCGCTTTTTAAGCCCGTATTTTAGACCTCGGTAGTTATTAGCAATCGCAGAACTCTGCTCTACTTGAGGTGCTAGGATCTCAGATTACGATGCGCCACTCAGCCATAACAAATATCAATCATTGCCTGACTAAAATAACTAGACTTACATGAAGCACCAGTCCTTTTTATGCAGCGCAGTGTCCCTACACTCTAAATATTTTCACGCATAGAGTCCTGCCACGGACCGGTTTTAAGCGTGAAACGCGCTGCTCGGCGGCAGGAATTTCGTTTTGAGTGCCACGTGACTGAAAAAAAAAAGCGTTGTAAAGCTACCACAGTTCAGGTGCGACAATGGCGCCGCTCTCGGCGAACTGTGTGCACTCATCGGCCATTTTTGAATATCTAGGTAAGCAAATGATTTTTAATGTCTTCACTCAATATATGTTTTCAAAATATTTTCCGAGCAACGACGTTTTCAGAGCAAAGTGTAAGAGATCTTATTTCCCTCCGAACTTCGCCTTAGGGTCAGGTAAAGTTCTTAACTGCCATTTGACTCGGGTCGTGTGGTCTACCGGGATAGATGACAAGAAGAAAGGAGAGTTGCTCTCGCTGCCGTTGCTGCGAGTCGTCTCCTTCGCCATCCGGTTTCGCCTGTCTCGGCGTCTTGCGCTCGTTCCAGACGACGGACCACGGACCTGTTTTGGCCCGCGGACTAGCCGTCGCGTGGGGTGCAACTTCCGGTCTGTCGGGTCTGTGCCGGATCCGCGGCCACGAGCGGGGAAGAAATGCGAGAGCTTTTTTTCTGGCGGCGGCCCACGGACTTTTTGGAGGGTTTACTGTCACTTCCTCTGGCAACAACACAACGCTGGTCAATTTCTGAAGTCGTATCGCTATCGCCGTCATCCAAAGCTCACTGCAGCGCGCCGACGACTTGTTTTTCTGCCGCGGGTTACTGCGATCAGCAAGGCATCGTGGTCGGACGACGCCACATTTTACTTTTTGGCGTTGGTGCAGCAGTTTCCAACTTTGTGGGACAGCAGCCGTGATGACTTCTTGATGTGTCCGAAAAAAGAACATTTGTGGCACAGCATCTGCAAGCAGGTGTCATCCGAGCATCCGGGACACGGACCATACAGCGCGGGTAAGAATTTCTTTGGTACCTCTTTGTGTGCGGTTCGGCTTCTTTTGGTATAATAGTGCTACGTAGAGTGAAAAGAGCTCATGTTCTGTTTCGTGCCGTTTTCATATCCTATTCGATTTGCAATTTTGTTGAAGTAAAATTGCACGGACCACGTTTCATCTACCGTGTTTAATATGCCGTATTCATGTACAATTCTATGCAACGAGTGGTATTGTATTTCGTTTTTGTTACAGAGGGACTGAAAAATGTGTTCGCTAATAAGCGGCGGACGTACAGGAAGGAGAAGATTGACGAAAGAAAAAGTGGCCAAGCACGAGACGACAGCTATGTGGTTAAGTGGAAATTTTTCCGCTGTTTAAAATTCTTGGACGCTGTGCCACGCCCAGGACATCGCTATGCCACAGAAGCATTTGAAGAAGAGGCAGTAGTGGCAAGTATATTCCACAATATACCACCGACACTTGATTATGCACAAAAACGTGGTCAGATTCGTATGTGCTGCAGATGTCTTGCCATGACTTAGTTCACATCTTGTTTGTTATTGCAAAAAGGGTGCTCGAAATTTTTCCTGCAGCCTACCAGCTTTTTGGTCGTAAGAGCTGGAAATCATATTTAATTGCCACATTTGGTTACAACTGCTTTTCATTAGCAGCTGTGTATTCACTACAAAGCTATAGCTCTAAACATCATGCATAAGGACATATTGTCAATGGCCCCAGTATTGATGCATTCATTGCGAATTTGAGGAAAATGCGTTCATGATGTTCTTGTACTCCTGTGTCTGATTTCATTTGTTTAACTTCATGCCCTGATGTGAAGAAGTTTATGCTTATTGTGTGATGTGTAATTGATTTTATTGATGTGTAATTTTATTGATGTAATTTTTTGTGCTCACTCCTGCTTGGAGGCATACGACTCTGCAATATTGTTAATAAATAAAAAAATAATAATAAGGGTCCTTCTTTGACATGAAACTGATACCTTTGTTTATTCAACATGTGTGCCACTAAACAGGTGCAAAAAGGGGAATGGGAGAAAGGAGGCAAGTTTCACTCAGACTGCCATGAGGTTTGTCAATATACAAATAGTCTGTTGTCCAATTTTTGCATTCCCAGTTATTCGATAAGTAACCTTGATGGTATTTTTTTGTATTACAGCCTGAGGAACATCTTCTCGAAACATCCAGCCCTACGAGACGCTGTACACCAGATGCAGCAGGCGCAGAAAATCACGGAGAACTTTCTCAATTGGGAACAGCTGCAAGCAGTGCAAGTGCACCTGTGCCTGAGAACAGTGGGCATAGCACACTAACTCCACCTTCAAAGCGAATGAGGCAATGGAGGTCAAATAGTACGGCTAATTCAATCCTCAATAAGAGACAAACAGCTCTGGAGACCCTGGCCAATGCTGTACAAAGGCCCCCTGCAGCTGATGCAGCTGCACATTTCGGAAACTACGCTGCTGCACTGATGAGGCGCATGAACCCTGCAAGGCAAATAAAATGCCAGAAAGAAATTGTGGACGTGATCGAAAAGCACCTTGATATGATTGAATAAAAAAGGATCACATCCAGCTGGATGATTTTTTGTTTAGCACACCCTGTGCGCAAGGTGGTTGGCGACAGTCTTCTGTCACGCCACTGCACTTGTTCTTGACGTGACTGAGAAGCACCTTAACACGTTCATTGCATGTCACCAGTTGGTGATGTCCTTTATTAGTGCTGTGCGGCCTCTAATAATGCATCTCAGGATGAAGCCGTGGTACAGAGTTTATTGTGAGCTCCTCCTCATTATCTGACCATCTGACCATTGGCTTCATTATGTGACCCAGTATTTATGGCCACACAGCATAAATAAAGGACGTCACCAACTGGAGACCCACGATGCAGTGAACGTGTTAGCAATGTTTAATAAAAAAAAACGAGGACATCCGGAGGAATGTTCTTTCTTCAAGGCACTGTATCTGTTGAGGTGGCTGTTGAGATAAGCAGCGTCTTGCTGCCATGGCACCGCACCTCTGTCCTTGAAGTATGAGGATGTCCGTTCACGCACAGCAGCACCAAATGCACTAGGGCGTCCACGTGATGCCTGTTGCAAGCCAAAAAATGTATGCCCATCGGCGTCCTCCACAGGCTGTTCTGGAGAGACTTGCTTGTCGTTTCTCAGGAAATTGTGCAGAGCACATGCAGTGAAGACTACGGACACAACTCTGTCTGGCCTTGCTTCAATTACGGTGTGCAAACACCGAAAATGGTTTGCAAGGATGCCAAAGGCATTCTCGGCAACCCTCCGAGCTCTGGACAACCTGCACAAGGAGAATTGTATAAAGCAGAATGAGAGGATTGAAAGTTTCAAAACTGCACGTTATCTGGTCAGAACTGTAATAATTTGGAGTGGCTTCGGCAGGCAAACTCCTCTCAGTCCTTAATTTTCAGATTAAACTGCACCCGGTATATATGCCAGTATGCATATGGAGAACAGCAAAGAACAATCCTATCTTCTGTACCTAACAGAGAGCATGAGGATGCCAAAATGTGCTTTGTATTACCTTGTCAATGACAACACTTTTTACGTAAATAATCAAACTTTGTAAAAGAAAAAATTAACATTTTTTTTGTGTAGTTGGCAGTTATGAAAATGAGCATAGAGCACTACAAATGCACACTGCAGCTGATTAGCGATTTCTGATGCACCAGTTTGTATGGGCGCAAAAAATACTTTCACTATTCCACCACTGGCCTCATGCAGCATTTAGATGGTCATCTGTACAGTAGTATGTTTACTTCAGTAACGCATGTACTGTTGTGGTCCATCATTGCTGTTTGGCATATGTACCAACACCTGCTGTGGCAACACAATGGAGCAGCTAGGACCACAGAGGTACTCACAAATTCTGAGGGCTTACCTGTAGTTGAAGACCCTCTGGTCGGATCACAGCGCAGTGCCTCCGTATGGCTTCATTAGGTTCTTCCTTATTGGGAAGGCATCATCGCCTACGAACACAAGTGGCAGAGGAATATCTGGCGAACATGCCACCTTTACCACCTGGGGTAAATTGGTCCTGTTTTTTTCAATGCAATTTGCAAAGGCGTCGTCTGCCACACTCCGGCATCCCCTTCTGATCCCGGTGCTCCGACATCGAGGTAAATAAACCTATATGCTGCATCTACTACAGCAAAAAGAATTATGCTGTAAGACTTTTTATAATTGTGGTATATAGACCCAGATTTGGGGGGCTTTTGGATCACGACATGTTTACCGTCCATGGCACCCACACAATTAGGATACTGCCAGTGTTCACTAAACCCCTTTATGACTTCTCGCCAATCTTGCTCTGTATTGGGGGTCTTGATGTAGTTGCCTTTCAGTTCTTCGTAGATCGCATTGCACGTTTCTGGTATGAGGTCATTCACAGTGGAATGACCAAGCCGGAACTGGCGACTCAACGGGTGGTGGCTCTCTCCTGGAAAATGAAAACAAATATATTAGAAAATGCAGCACCGCTATTTAGAACTATGTATGCTAATATATACAACGCTGATCTGCATGAGGGGCCCTACGTGTCGTTACGTCGCGCTTACTATGTAATGAAGCGCATCGCTCAGCTGTCGATGCACCTCAAGCACTTACAGGTTCTAACAGCTAAGAGGTTCGTCTTTTGCGTTAGAAAGATTACAGCTGCATGCAGTTTGTGCGTGAGCTAATACAAGCGCGTGAAATTGACGGCGTGGCTTGCGCATAATCTGTTGTCGCTGCAGCTAATGTGAGTGCAAAAAAGGCTGCAGATTCGTTTTTCACTATAAAATCAACGGCATGCAATTTGCTATAACACTTCGTGTGTGACCCTGCACACACGAAAGCGTGGAGAATCGCAGTGTTGATGCTGCACAAGGATAAGTGAGGCCAACAAAGTTACTAACCGGAAGCAAGGTAGCGAAGAGCGACTTGCAGCTTTGTTGTCGGCGGTATGGGCGCGAGCATAACAGTCTGCTGTCGCGAAATTCTTAGTCCGACGCAGGACAGCAGCTGCGAAAATTGCTCCGGGGTGACACGAAGCAGTCGCCGGTACTCCCCCGGGTCAGAGAACAGTAACTCCTGGTAAAGCAGATTTTGTTGTCCTAGATCTTTCCGGTACACCCATTCCTTTTGCCAACATCGCCTTTTTGGAAGACACAAATCTTCATCATCAATACATATCGCCAAGGCGAATGCAGCAAACCTTCGCTTCCTGTCGGCCTCCATTTTGGAACGTACCCTGAAACCAGAGCGCAGTGAGCAAGCCACTGCGCCAGTGGCGCTATGGGGTTGAGAGTAGCCCTCTCTGTCGTCTGCTGTTTTGTGGTGAATTCCAATCGCAGGCCCGGAGCGGTCTGCACGCTCTGTGACAAAGCGCCTGAATCCGGCGCAGAGCGCGCAACCTGCAATTGCGATTGGAGTACACTTGCTCTGGCCAGAGCATGCAGGGCGCCGCTATCGCCGCTGCATAAGGACGTCACGCAAACTTCCGGTCGGATCCGCCGATTTCGGCGGAGCAGTCCTGACTGCTCCACGGAGCAATCTCGGCTCGGCAACCGCTCCCTGTCTACGATTGGAAGACGCGATCCGTGGCTCAGATCTGCGTTTGGAATACAGCTGCTCCGAAAAGAGCAGGAAACGTTGCTCCAGAAGTGCTCCAACTCTGCGGTTGGAAGTCACCATTAAACCGCCGTGTGGATGCGCTCGCGGGCCGGGCCACGCGTGGTCGACCGCACGTGACCGGTCCCCAGGCCAGTCCGAGGCCCGCCGTCTGGATACACCTTAAAAGCGTTTGCTCTTCGGCGCCAAAGTTTCGCGGCCGCGTTGCGGTTCGCGTCGGTGGCCATTTTTGGGAGTAGTACCACCGCCGCTCCGTGAGCCTCCTGGCTGCTCGCGCGTGGGGGTAGAAAGCGCTTGCTCCCACCGTTGTCCGCGGAGAGCATCGAAAATGAGATAAATATGGCAAACCGCAATTCGCAGTCGAAGCGAACATTACGACGCGTTGAAACTTGTCACATTACACATAACCCGCGCGTTAAGGCCACACTAAAAACGTGCCTGTTTGTACTGCACATCGCGGCTGGTGTTCGCTTGTTTCATGACTGTGCGCGACGCATCGATCTAATAGTATTGTATTGAAACCGCATGTGACTGTTGGCGGCACTACAACCTAACCTTATATTTTATTATACAATTCTGTTATCTTTACGAATTTCAGTTTGCTGGGTGAAGTCGCAGTCGTGTGTAATTAATATTTGCATTGCTGGGAGGCAGCACAAATAGGTTTGCGGTCTGGTATGTATAGAGCCAGTGCTGCTGCGGGTGGTGATGTTAGCAGTCGCGGCGGTAAAGATGCAGCGCAGGGGTTGTCGGGCTGTGTTCTCGTAATGACAGCATAAGAACGAGCAGAAAAGCTGTCCTTTTAGCAGCTCAAGAACAGCAGGCGTGTTAAAGCCGTGAATTCGGACTTGCAGATTTAACTGCAGATCCACAAAAATGTCATGACAACAAAAAGCCTGTGCTTTGTTTGGTACCGACTGCTGCGACTAATAGCTTTTCTCTGGAATGCCATTCCTGAAATTCGCGACGAAAGCTTTATTGATACAACGAAATGTAAAACCTAACCACACTTCTTACTTAATTTTCTTTATAAACGTATAGGTGATGTGATGGCGCCGTAAGAATGTACATCAGGGGGTTAGTTGTAGGACTGGCTAGGCGCACTTCCGCAAGACATTTTATGAAAATTTCTCTTGCACTGCCTTCAACGCAGCTTGGGTTCATCAGAAAACTAAACAAATGTGCGCTTTCTGAGCTTATTTTCTGGCACGATGTAAAACCTGCAAACTTTATGGAATGGGTATTTTCATAATGCGGCTCCTAAACGATGTTGAAATGAGGTGAACTTCTTTTGCACTTCTTTCATTAGATACGCAGTCCATATCTAGGAAGATGTCATGAAACTAGAGCTTCATAAAAACAAGATGTTTACTTTTTTCTTAGAACATTCAGGCTCATGCTAAGATTGTAAATGCAACGACAGTGAATAAACGTAGATAGGCCACTTTTTAAGTGTTTGGAACCCGCTTGTAATAACGCACAGTACATACGCGAGGAAAAGCGTTGTCGTGAAGGCATAGTCGTTTCAAGCAACATAGCACACAATGACGTATTGAGGTCTTGAGCAGTGCGTAAGCACACGATATGTGCCGTTAAGTATAAAATGGTGAGAGTAGCCAACGAATTAATGAAGGAATGGCGAATTTTTTGCTTTCTATACTTGCCCTATAAATACATTATGATTTTCTAAAAAGCTAGCTATCTTTTGTTATGTTTTCCCACTGCAGTGTTCTTGTTTGCAAATAGCCGCGAGATGAAAATTGAAAGTTAATTTTTGTAATTAGCTATTCAATGGCAATCATCAGTATTTTACAAGCAGCCGTGAAGCCCATAAATGTGGCACAACAAGAATTTCCTCCTTTAAGCTTCCTTTTAAATGTTTTTGACGGCCTACAGAGCAGGAGAAGGCCGCATTGAGGAAGTGAAAAACCTTTATTTCGCGTTTAGCGTTCGGGAGATCGCCAGTCACGCATGGCAAGCATGAGCGCTGAAAGCGCACCACGCCTAAAACAAGCGTGCAAAAAATTGCCTCCACTCACGCTTGGCTAGCGTTACTCCCTCTGTGAGTCATGCTTAGGAAGCGTGATTTTTCAATCGACACTCATGCTTACTAGGCGTGAAAACACATCATGTTTAAAATAAACGTGCAAGAAATCATCGACACTTACGCCTGCTAAGCGTGAAAATTTTTAGTGTATCCTTGGTTAGCCACTCGAGTTTACGATGTACGCATCAATCAAGCTTAATAAATCAGTAATCAATCAGTAGTTAAGCTCGCGCACATATTTGACGTAAAGTGTTCTCGCAGAACTTTTAACAGCTCACGGCTGCACTCGCTATAACTAGGGGCAGATATATTTGGGAAATCGAAGCCTGGTCCAGTTACACGCACTGTACGCGTGTCTTTGCCTGCGAGCTTCTCGAAAGGACATGTATTCTGTCGCCATGTAAGCAAAATTTGTTGGGCCACAGCGCCGAGGGTATCTGCGAAGGTAACTGCGTTTTCGAATTTATACAGACTGATATGAATAACACGGTGCGCTACACGCTCCTGAATAAATAAAGATACGATATTAGTTAAAGAGTAAATTCAGTATTAGTTAACCAGCCAGCTATTTAAAGGGCTTACTTTATTAAGGTGTGCTACATCCCTGACAATCCTATGAAAAAAAAGCGGACCTCTAACTCAGAAAGCCTATTTTAAAAAATTGCAGAACATCATAGATGAAAACCGTTATTGCTGCATTTGTATAGCTGGATCAGAAAGTCATGCTAGAGCTTGGCCTGCATCGCCAGAAGCAGCGGTAAATTTAATAACTTTGGTTAGCAAAGACAGTGGTATCTGTTGCAAGTTCGCCAAGGATGCATTTTTAGGCGAAAACGTTCCCCGCATATCTCTGCGGTAAAACGGATTCCGCAGAAAGCTGCTATCCCAGAAGGACACCGTGCGTAATTCACAACTATTTGATCGTATCCGCTATACGCCAGTCTCACTGTCAGGCAGCACAATTTGCTTAAATACACTTGTTTCCTTGCTGTTCCGATTCGATTTGAAGCGTCCTCAACCGTACAGGAAATAAGGGTGACTTTAAAGTTGACATGCCCTCGGGAAAGAGCCTCTTAGCTGAGTAAGACTTACCCAGCTTTCTCGCATGTTTAAGCCTATTGTTTCATCTTTTCACCAAGTCCACAGACAAACATGTTCCGCACCAAATGCCACCTCGGTGAGTTGAAAATCTTCATACCGCTCTCTCACGACGTTTGTATACGAGCGGCGTTCTCCTGTTGCGAAAGTTCCGAATATCTCCCTATCTTTCGCATAGCAGTCATATGCACTGTAAACCCCTTTGTTATGAGTGCCCAAGCAAACACCGCCGACCGTCAATTTTCCTACTGATAATTGTTCCACTACTACAGAACTCCTGAATTTTCCCTGAGGGCATGCTGCAGTGCAGTTTAGCACATTCGCATTACGTGAAATGTACCGACCTATCTGTCTGTCTGTCTGTCTGTCTGTCTGTCTGTCTGTCTGTCTGTCTGTCTGTCTGTCTGTCTGTCTGTCTGTCTGTCTTTCTTTCTTTCTTTCTTTCTTCCTTTCTTTCTGTCTTTACCGAAGGACTGCTTTTGTAGCGGTAGCTACATTACGGTAGCATTTCGAGCCTTCAGTTAGGCGGCGCCGCCATGCTGTCACGTGGCTGGTCACGTGGTGCGGAGCAGCTGCCGGCGGCGCGGCGCCGTGGCTGATCACGTGGTTCGCTACCTGATTGGTCACGTGACCCACCACGTGGTGCGGAGCAGGTGATGCTGCCGGCAGCGCGGCGCACCGGCGAAAGCGAGCTGTCACAGCTGTGCGCATGCGCCGTGTCAAGTGGGACGAAGATGAAGAAGGAACGCCCAGCGAAACGGAGCGGCGAAAGACTGGCTTTGCAATTCAACTGTGCAAGTCCACTCGGCCAGCTATTGCGTCACTCCAGGTTTAACCAGGGCTAAACCACCGCCAATTTTTTTCATATATAGTACTAAGCAGTCCAACATAACAATATTATTATCATCCAACTATAGCCCAGGCGTAAGCACGTCTTAAGCTTCGGGATTCTCTCAAATTGGACAGACTGAGGAAAAAGGAGGCTTTCAGGCTTTCCAAACACCTCTGCGTAGGGTATGAAAACAGTGTAATATAAAGCATGTTAACTTGTGAAACCAGGCGCTACGAAAAACACGCACAAAAAGACGGGGTGACAAGCGCAAACGCTAACTTCCATATATATGCCAATTTGGTCATGCATGTTCATACGTGCAAATGCAAGGAACGATTTGACACAGCGAGGATTCTAGCCAGAAGCAAGATTAAAATGGCGCAGCTTGTGTTATAAGCGTGCTATATAACGAAAAAGGCAAGCCAATGCTCAAGCTTTGCATTGACGAAGTTGCATGAGGACGAGTTTTGATTTTCGTTGTTGGCACGGTAAAGCAGAGTGATAAGTTTCAGTTTTTAGAATCATATTTGTTATAGATACACGTGCTCGGATGGTGTAGTAAACAGTTGGAAGTTGGCGCCTCTTCTTGTCGTCCTGTCTTTTTTCTATGTGTCAATGCAGAGCCTTGTTTCACAAGATGACATGCAGGACCAACTAGTCCGGCAGCCCACCTTACCAATGTAAGGCAATGTGATCTTTCTGGTAAAATATGCTTAGAGATTGTAGCAGATAGATGCCTCCAGCGTTTACACTTTCACATCTTCAAATTTAAACAAATTATTGTTTGAGCATAGCAAATCCGTACTGCCTCTGAAGGGGACTCGATATAAAGAATGTATGAAAGCGGAAATAAAAGGTATACGCTGCATGGACGTGCAGAGCACGTATTGTTGTTCCGTGGCCGTTCTTGTTACATTCATGCTGATCAGCGTGTGTCGTGTACGCGATTCTTTACTTAGTAGACTTTCGCTGCTCTGCGCGCCTGTTTATCATCATTCCTTAGCCTCTTACGTTGTTGCTGTAGGTATGTAAGCCTTTCGCTGGCAGCATTTTTGTCCAGGTGGGCTGGCTGGAGGCCAGTGCCTGTTTGGCTATGGGCGCTTATTTTTTAGGTATCCAGAAGAGGAGCTCCTCCTGTTTTGTCCGATAGCGCGCTGACCACAAAAATAGCAAGGGCCTTGCATTGTGTAGCGCGCCGCCGCGATAGTCAGGAGGTCGCTTTGCGATAACACCTGCCTCCGCGTTCTAGTCTTGTCGTCCAACTATATAGGTGTTTCAGTGAAGCCGATCACTAATTTTTAAAAATAGGGTTTTTGAGGTAAAGAGAAGCTCTGTGCTGGAAAGTAATACCAGTGTTGGCGGACGTCAAAAAGCAGGCGAATCATGTTACCTACAGCAGACATTATAAAAGAGTTTTATAATAGTTCGCTTTTAACCATTACTTACAGGCACCTGGTTGCAATTAGAGATTTGTAGCCGTTTGTTGGTAATAGCCATATATCAGTTCTTAGAATTTCGAAAACGCGATTACCCTCGACGCTGTGGCTCGACAAAATTTGGCTATTTAGACTAGTTAGGTGCATTGGAGGGGGTCGCTTTCCAAGCATGCTTTTCGAAAGCGCGAGTATTTTCATTTCATTTCATTTTTTTACATTAAATGCCCCAAAAGCTGCGACGACGTCGTCGCCCTCGTCACAGACCTTCTAAAAGTGTAGCCAGCATTGGAAAGGATCGTTCAAGAGTTTCCGCAACTTGTCCTCCCCCTCCGCATACTACTTTAAGAATTGGGAGCAATATGACTGGCGGGGGTGGTACGGTTGTCGCAGACGGGCCGTGGCCATTTCTGCCGGAGCTACGCACACCCGCAGTGACCAAGCAGGTATTGCGTACCCAGAGTCCCGAGCTCATTGCTAATCAAGCACAAGTCACAACTCCGGTCCAAGACCGGGGCCGGCAAGTGACTTCGCCATCGCTCCCGAAGCCCTGCACAACCTCTAGATAAAATAGTCAACACGCCCAGTGTTTTGAGTCTACTGCTGGTCGGGTAGTACATCATAAACTGGACCAGGTCGCAGACGAGCAAGTGATTTTAATGCTCGAGCCAATCGTGAATGCCATGTGCGTACTGCTTTCCAGCATGCACATTCCAGCTGCACAGAATGCACTGCAGATGCTGGATTTGTTGAATCCAGTGCTTGAAGCTGTCCAATAGCGGCCACAACGCATCCTCCAGCTTCATAGTACCGAGAAGAAGTCGGGATGTGTTACGTTGTCATCAACATTATCAGCCGCAACGGCAAGCAGCCTTTCTACACACTAGAACGTCTGCGCTGCCTGTCTGCCTCGTATCAGTGATAGAGGACTCTAGATCTGTTCTACTCGGGTCGCAGTGTTAGGCAACCCTCAATGTGTGCAGGCTACTGCTGCGGCGGCCTGTGAGTTTCAGTGCGCTTGTCATTGTCGTGCTAGATACAGACAACATAGCTCTATTTCTTATTCTTTTACGCCCCCCTCATCCCTCTCCCCCAGTGCAGAGTAGCCAACCGGAACATTGTTCTGGTTAACCTCCCTGCCTTTCCTCTACCACTTTTCCCTCTCTCTCTCTCTCTCTCTCTCTCTCTCTCTCTCTCTCTCGATTAAATTGGGTTCGATGGCAGAATCTAGTTCAGTGGAGCAATGGCGAATGACTGTTTCTTCTGAGTCTGCGTACGTTTCAATAGGGTTGGTGTCAGGAATATTGTAAAATATGAGATTGTTACGGCAAGCGAGATTTTCTGCATCGTCCATGTTAATACACGATGTCGCCAAAACTGGTTGTGCCGCAGCGGCGAGGGTAATCGCGCTGTGGCTATCAATAGCGGCCGGCTATAAATATTTATTTGCAATCAGGTGCCTATCAGTATAAGTTAGAAAGTTAACCATTTAAGTTTAATTAACCACTTTACTATTTGCATAATTCACCTGCTTCGTTACATCCGCCAGCACTGGTATTACTATGCCGCAAAAAGCTCCTCTACATCAAAAACCCCATTTTTAGAAATTTGTGAGCGGCTTCCCTGAAGCACCTAGTATATTTATTTATTTATTTATTTATTTATTTATTTATTTATTTATTTGGTACATACTGCCAATTCCTGTCAGGGTCCACGCAGGAAAAGCATGCATTTATAACAGTACTGCAGAAAGATAAAGAACAGAATCAAGAGAGATATAGGCATGAGAGAAAAGTGAACCGTTTTACTAAAAACACCATAACCTGATTCCAATAGAATATTGTCTTCGGAAAAAAGAAACGATTATGTAAAGCAGTCATCTTTCGCTAAATACGGTGTTAGTGAGTGAATGTGATGATGCCGAGTATGTCGGGAGGATAAAGGGGTTAAGTACTGAGCAGGGTCCGAAGCTAACTTTTGGTTAAGCAAAGTCAAGACGGTGTTTTCTTCTTCGCGTTTCAGGTGATTCAATATTACTGGCCACCATAACCTTAGTGCGAGAGTCGGTGATTTTAAACTTTGAATAAATGAACCGAACAGCTTTTCACTGAACCCTCTCTGTTTTGTGAATGTTAGGTTTAGTAAAAGAAGTGGACACAAAACTTGGACAAGGACCGGGAAGAAACACAGACGACGCTCGTCGGTCGTCGTTTGTGTTTCTTCCCGGTCCTTGTCCAAGTTTTGTGTCCACTTCTTTTATATCATGCAAAGCCAACAAGCCCGACAACACGCTCTTCTTAAGTTTAGTAAATGTATCCCATACATTATCGAAGCATGTTCAAGCTTCAGCTTTGGAATGATGTACGAATTTTCCGCTGCGACAGGTGCAGGCGGTAAACAACATGCCTGGAAGAACGGATGGTGGGTGCCTTTTTTGTGCGCTTCATTAATTGAGATGTCAATAGCTTTATGTTAGGAGGCGAATTTTGAAGTGCATCCCTCGGGAAATATGGCTTTCTAAACGTGGACGAATATGCCGCTGCGACAGGTGCAGGCGGTAGACAACATGCCCGGAAGAACGGACGGTGGGTGCCTTTTTTGTGCGCTTCATTAATTGAGATGTCAATAGCTTTATGTTAGGGGGCGAATTTTGAAGTGCATCCCTCTGGAAATATGGCTTTCTAAACGTGGACGAATATGCCGCTGCGACAGGTGCAGGCGGTAGACAACATGCCCGGAAGAACGGACGGTGGGTGCCTTTTTTGTGCGCTTCATTAATTGAGATGTCAATAGCTTTATGTTAGGGGGCGAATTTTGAAGTGCATCCCTCGGGAAATATGGCTTTCTAAACGTGGACGAATATGCCGCTGCGACAGGTGCAGGCGGTAGACAACATGCCCGGAAGAACGGACGGTGGGTGCCTTTTTTGTGCGCTTCATTAATTGAGATGTCAATAGCTTTATGTTAGGGGGCGAATTTTGAAGTGCATCCCTCGGGAAATATGGCTTTCTAAACGTGGACGAATATGCCGCTGCGACAGGTGCAGGCGGTAGACAACATGCCCGGAAGAACGGACGGTGGGTGCCTTTTTTGTGCGCTTCATTAATTGAGATGTCAATTGCTTTATGTTAGGATGCGAATTTTGAAGTCCATCCCACGGGAAATATGGCTTTCTAAACGTGGACGAATATGCCGCTGCGACAGGTGCAGGCGGTAGACAACATGCCCGGAAGAACGGACGGTGGGTGCCTTTTTTGTGCGCTTCATTAATTGAGATGTCAATAGCTTTATGTTAAGAGGCGAATTTTGAAGTGCATCCCTCGGGAAATATGGCCTTCTAAACGTGGACGAATATGCCGCTGCGACAGGTGCAGGCGGTAGACAACATGCCCGGAAGAACGGACGGTGGGTGCCTTTTTTGTGCGCTTCATTAATTGAGATGTCAACAGCTTTATGTTAAGAGGCGAATTTTGAAGTGCATCCCTCGGGAAATATGGCTTTCGAAACGTGGACGAATATGCCGCTGCGACAGGTGCAGGCGGTAGGCAACATGCCCGGAAGAACGGACGGTGGGTGCCTTTTTTGTGCGCTTCATTAATTGAGATGTCAACAGCTTTATGTTAAGAGGCGAATTTTGAAGTGCATCCCTCGGGAAATATGGCTTTCTAAACGTGGACGAATATGCCGCTGCGACAGGTGCAGGCGGTAGACAACATGCCCGGAAGAACGGACGGTGGGTGCCTTTTTTGTGCGCTTCATTAATTGAGATGTCAATAGCTTTATGTTAAGAGGCGAATTTTGAAGTGCATCCCTCGGGAAATATGGCCTTCTAAACGTGGACGAATATGCCGCTGCGACAGGTGCAGGCGGTAGACAACATGCCCGGAAGAACGGACGGTGGGTGCCTTTTTTGTGCGCTTCATTAATTGAGATGTCAACAGCTTTATGTTAAGAGGCGAATTTTGAAGTGCATCCCTCGGGAAATATGGCTTTCTAAACGTGGACGAATATGCCGCTGCGACAGGTGCAGGCGGTAGACAACATGCCCGGAAGAACGGACGGTGGGTGCCTTTTTTGTGCGCTTCATTAATTGAGATGTC
This sequence comes from Amblyomma americanum, assembly GCF_052857255.1. Classification (NCBI taxonomy): domain Eukaryota; kingdom Metazoa; phylum Arthropoda; class Arachnida; order Ixodida; family Ixodidae; genus Amblyomma; species Amblyomma americanum. The sequence goes on from NC_135498.1 coordinate 111,434,340, forward strand.
AACAGCTTTATGTTAAGAGGCGAATTTTGAAGTGCATCCCTCGGGAAATATGGCTTTCTAAACGTGGACGAATATGCCGCTGCGACAGGTGCAGGCGGTAGACAACATGCCCGGAAGAACGGACGGTGGGTGCCTTTTTTGTGCGCTTCATTAATTGAGATGTCAATAGCTTTATGTTAAGAGGCGAATTTTGAAGTGCATCCCTCGGGAAATATGGCCTTCTAAACGTGGACGAATATGCCGCTGCGACAGGTGCAGGCGGTAGACAACATGCCCGGAAGAACGGACGGTGGGTGCCTTTTTTGTGCGCTTCATTAATTGAGATGTCAATAGCTTTATGTTAAGAGGCGAATTTTGAAGTGCATCCCTCGGGAAATATGGCTTTCGAAACGTGGACGAATATGCCGCTGCGACAGGTGCAGGCGGTAGACAACATGCCCGGAAGAACGGACGGTGGGTGCCTTTTTTGTGCGCTTCATTAATTGAGATGTCAACAGCTTTATGTTAAGAGGCGAATTTTGAAGTGCATCCCTCGGGAAATATGGCTTTCTAAACGTGGACGAATATGCCGCTGCGACAGGTGCAGGCGGTAGACAACATGCCCGGAAGAACGGACGGTGGGTGCCTTTTTTGTGCGCTTCATTAATTGAGATGTCAATAGCTTTATGTTAGGAGGCGAATTTTGAAGTGCATCCCTCGGGAAATATGGCTTTCTAAACATGGACGAATATGCCGCTGCGACAGGTGCAAGCGGTAGACAACATGCCCGGAAGAACGGACGGTGGGTGCCTTTTTTGTGCGCTTCATTAATTGAGATGTCAATAGCTTTATGTTAAGAGGCGAATTTTGAAGTGCATCCCTCGGGAAATATGGCCTTCTAAACGTGGACGAATATGCCGCTGCGACAGGTGCAGGCGGTAGACAACATGCCCGGAAGAACGGACGGTGGGTGCCTTTTTTGTGCGCTTCATTAATTGAGATATCAATAGCTTTATGTTAGGAGGCGAATTTTGAAGTGCATCCCTCGGGAAATATGGCCTTCTAAACGTGGACGAATATGCCGCTGCGACAGGTGCAGGCGGTAGACAACATGCCCGGAAGAACGGACGGTGGGTGCCTTTTTTGTGCGCTTCATTAATTGAGATGTCAATAGCTTTATGTTAAGAGGCGAATTTTGAAGTGCATCCCTCGGGAAATATGGCCTTCTAAACGTGGACGAATATGCCGCTGCGACAGGTGCAGGCGGTAGACAACATGCCCGGAAGAACGGACGGTGGGTGCCTTTTTTGTGCGCTTCATTAATTGAGATGTCAATAGCTTTATGTTAAGAGGCGAATTTTGAAGTGCATCCCTCGGGAAATATGGCCTTCTAAACGTGGACGAATATGCCGCTGCGACAGGTGCAGGCGGTAGACAACATGCCCGGAAGAACGGACGGTGGGTGCCTTTTTTGTGCGCTTCATTAATTGAGATGTCAATAGCTTTATGTTAGGAGGCGAATTTTGAAGTGCATCCCTCGGGAATTATGGCTTTCTAAACGTGGACGAATATGCCGCTGCGACAGGTGCAGGCGGTAGACAACATGCCCGGAAGAACGGATGGAGGGTGCCTTTTTTGTGCGCTTCATTAATTGAGATGTCAATAGCTTTATGTTAAGAGGCGAATTTTGAAGTGCATCCCTCGGGAAATATGGCTTTCTAAACGTGGACGAATATGCCGCTGCGACAGGTGCAGGCGGTAGACAACATGCCCGGAAGAACGGACGGTGGGTGCCTTTTTTGTGCGCTTCATTAATTGAGATGTCAATAGCTTTATGTTAAGAGGCGAATTTTGAAGTGCATCCCTCGGGAAATATGGCCTTCTAAACGTGGACGAATATGCCGCTGCGACAGGTGCAGGCGGTAGACAACATGCCCGGAAGAACGGACGGTGGGTGCCTTTTTTGTGCGCTTCATTAATTGAGATGTCAATAGCTTTATGTTAGGAGGCGAATTTTGAAGTGCATCCCTCGGGAAATATGGCTTTCTAAACATGGACGAATATGCCGCTGCGACAGGTGCAGGCGGTAGACAACATGCCCGGAAGAACGGATGGAGGGTGCCTTTTTTGTGCGCTTCATTAATTGAGATGTCAATAGCTTTATGTTAGGAGGCGAATTTTGAAGTGCATCCCTCGGGAAATATGGCCTTCTAAACGTGGACGAATATGCCGCTGCGACAGGTGCAGGCGGTAGACAACATGCCCGGAAGAACGGACGGTGGGTGCCTTTTTTGTGCGCTTCATTAATTGAGATGTCAATAGCTTTATGTTAGGAGGCGAATTTTGAAGTGCATCCCTCGGGAAATATGGCCTTCTAAACGTGGACGAATATGCCGCTGCGACAGGTGCAGGCGGTAGACAACATGCCCGGAAGAACGGACGGTGGGTGCCTTTTTTGTGCGCTTCATTAATTGAGATGTCAATAGCTTTATGTTAAGAGGCGAATTTTGAAGTGCATCCCTCGGGAAATATGGCCTTCTAAACGTGGACGAATATGCCGCTGCGACAGGTGCAGGCGGTAGACAACATGCCCGGAAGAACGGACGGTGGGTGCCTTTTTTGTGCGCTTCATTAATTGAGATGTCAATAGCTTTATGTTAGGAGGCGAATTTTGAAGTGCATCCCTCGGGAATTATGGCTTTCTAAACGTGGACGAATATGCCGCTGCGACAGGTGCAGGCGGTAGACAACATGCCCGGAAGAACGGATGGAGGGTGCCTTTTTTGTGCGCTTCATTAATTGAGATGTCAATAGCTTTATGTTAAGAGGCGAATTTTGAAGTGCATCCCTCGGGAAATATGGCTTTCTAAACGTGGACGAATATGCCGCTGCGACAGGTGCAGGCGGTAGACAACATGCCCGGAAGAACGGACGGTGGGTGCCTTTTTTGTGCGCTTCATTAATTGAGATGTCAATAGCTTTATGTTAAGAGGCGAATTTTGAAGTGCATCCCTCGGGAAATATGGCCTTCTAAACGTGGACGAATATGCCGCTGCGACAGGTGCAGGCGGTAGACAACATGCCCGGAAGAACGGACGGTGGGTGCCTTTTTTGTGCGCTTCATTAATTGAGATGTCAACAGCTTTATGTTAAGAGGCGAATTTTGAAGTGCATCCCTCGGGAAATATGGCTTTCGAAACGTGGACGAATATGCCGCTGCGACAGGTGCAGGCGGTAGACAACATGCCCGGAAGAACGGACGGTGGGTGCCTTTTTTGTGCGCTTCATTAATTGAGATGTCAACAGCTTTATGTTAAGAGGCGAATTTTGAAGTGCATCCCTCGGGAAATATGGCTTTCTAAACGTGGACGAATATGCCGCTGCGACAGGTGCAGGCGGTAGACAACATGCCCGGAAGAACGGACGGTGGGTGCCTTTTTTGTGCGCTTCATTAATTGAGATGTCAATAGCTTTATGTTAGGAGGCGAATTTTGAAGTGCATCCCTCGGGAAATATGGCTTTCTAAACATGGACGAATATGCCGCTGCGACAGGTGCAAGCGGTAGACAACATGCCCGGAAGAACGGACGGTGGGTGCCTTTTTTGTGCGCTTCATTAATTGAGATGTCAATAGCTTTATGTTAAGAGGCGAATTTTGAAGTGCATCCCTCGGGAAATATGGCCTTCTAAACGTGGACGAATATGCCGCTGCGACAGGTGCAGGCGGTAGACAACATGCCCGGAAGAACGGACGGTGGGTGCCTTTTTTGTGCGCTTCATTAATTGAGATATCAATAGCTTTATGTTAGGAGGCGAATTTTGAAGTGCATCCCTCGGGAAATATGGCTTTCGAAACGTGGACGAATATGCCGCTGCGACAGGTGCAGGCGGTAGACAGCATGCCCGGAAGAACGGACGGTGGGTGCCTTTTTTGTGCGCTTCATTAATTGAGATGTCAACAGCTTTATGTTAAGAGGCGAATTTTGAAGTGCATCCCTCGGGAAATATGGCTTTCTAAACGTGGACGAATATGCCGCTGCGACAGGTGCAGGCGGTAGACAGCATGCCCGGAAGAACGGACGGTGGGTGCCTTTTTTGTGCGCTTCATTAATTGAGATGTCAATAGCTTTATGTTAGGAGGCGAATTTTGAAGTGCATCCCTCGGGAATTATGGCTTTCTAAACGTGGACGAATATGCCGCTGCGACAGGTGCAGGCGGTAGACAACATGCCCGGAAGAACGGACGGTGGGTGCCTTTTTTGTGCGCTTCATTAATTGAGATGTCAATAGCTTTATGTTAGGAGGCGAATTTTGAAGTGCATCCCTCGGGAATTATGGCTTTCTAAACGTGGACGAATATGCCGCTGCGACAGGTGCAGGCGGTAGACAACATGCCCGGAAGAACGGACGGTGGGTGCCTTTTTTGTGCGCTTCATTAATTGAGATGTCAATAGCTTTATGTTAGGAGGCGAATTTTGAAGTGCATCCCTCGGGAATTATGGCTTTCTAAACGTGGACGAATATGCCGCTGCGACAGGTGCAGGCGGTAGACAACATGCCCGGAAGAACGGACGGTGGGTGCCTTTTTTGTGCGCTTCATTAATTGAGATGTCAATAGCTTTATGTTAGGAGGCGAATTTTGAAGTGCATCCCTCGGGAATTATGGCTTTCTAAACGTGGACGAATATGCCGCTGCGACAGGTGCAGGCGGTAGACAGCATGCCCGGAAGAACGGACGGTGGGTGCCTTTTTTGTGCGCTTCATTAATTGAGATGTCAATAGCTTTATGTTAGGAGGCGAATTTTGAAGTGCATCCCTCGGGAATTATGGCTTTCTAAACGTGGACGAATATGCCGCTGCGACAGGTGCAGGCGGTAGACAACATGCCCGGAAGAACGGACGGTGGGTGCCTTTTTTGTGCGCTTCATTAATTGAGATGTCAATAGCTTTATGTTAGGAGGCGAATTTTGAAGTGCATCCCTCGGGAATTATGGCTTTCTAAACGTGGACGAATATGCCGCTGCGACAGGTGCAGGCGGTAGACAACATGCCCGGAAGAACGGATGGAGGGTGCCTTTTTTGTGCGCTTCATTAATTGAAATTTCAATAGCTTTATGTTAGAAGGCGAAATTTGAAGTGCATCCCTCGGGATATATGGCTTTCTAAACGTGGACGAATATGCCGCTGCGACAGGTGCAAGCGGTAGACAACATGCCGGGAAGAACGGACGGTGGGTGCCTTTTTTCTGCGCTTCATTAATTGAGATGTCAAGAGCTTTATGTTAGGAGGCGAATTTTGAAGTGCATCCCTCGGGAAATATGGCTTTCTAAACGTGGACGAATATGCCGCTGCGACAGGTGCAACCGGTAGGCAACATGCCCGGAAGAACGGACGGTGGGTGCCTTTTTTGTGCGCTTCATTAATTGAGATGTCAATAGCTTAATGTTAAGAGGCGAATTTTGAAGTGCATCCCTCGGGAAATATGGCTTTCTAAACGTGGACGAATATTCCGCTGTGACAGGTGCAAGCGGTAGACAACATGCCCGGAAGAACGGACGGTGGGTGCCTTTTTTGTGCGCTTCATTAATTGAGATGTCACGAGGTCGTCCAAACCTCAGCGCGTATACGCCAACACTGCCTTTTTTAAGGGAGCCACCCTGTATTACCATTGCCGAATGCAATTAGAGCCGTTCAATTCACGTGTGTAGTTAGCTGTATTCTACTCAACCATTTTCCAGTAGCTATCGGAGGTATACGTTTACTTCAAAATTTTTTATTGATATGGGCATACATTTACCTTACGAGGAAAATTAAAGACGTAGGTTTACGTGACCCCTTAACATAGCCGCCGAGTTTTCAGTCTGCCGGGCGGGAAGCAGTTAGCACTCTCTCTTTTTTTTCTCCCTACCCCCCCCCCTCTCCTCCGAACATGCTCCTTTGCAAGATATATTTATTTATTTATTTTGCTCTCAGGACACAGAGTACGTTACAGAGGGGAACAGCAATTCACAGGAATATAGAAGATAAAAAAGATAAGGGGGCGAAGTTCTGATCCATTAGGAACACCAGAATAATTAAAGAGCAACAGTAGAGGAATCGGCGTCATTAATGCAGACAAATTCAACACGAGAAGAAGGAAATCCACGAATCCAGTTAAGAACTACAGGGTCAATATTCAGCACACTTAGTTTATGTAATAGCAGTGAGTTATTAACTCACTGCTATTAAAAAGCATTATTAAAGTCAAGAAATAATCAGATGACAAAGCTGAGTCCAGTAAAAGCGCAAGTCGTAAGTGAAGGAAAGTAGTTGAATCACAAGAGAAAAGCTTTCGGAAGCCACGCTCTGTTAGAGAAAGGAAATCGTTATCTTCCAGAAAATTAAAAAGGTTTCTAAATATATGTGCCATTATTTTGTATGCCATTCATCTCAAAGATATGAGTCAATGGTTAGATGGATTCTTTATATCTCCGGCTTTATGTACTGGTATGACCACATCAGTCTCCCAGTCTTCCGTAGTACGCCATGATGATACGATTGCGAGAATATGCATTGCATGATGATAGAACTGTAATCTTTAGCATTTTGTGTTTCCCTGTATGTGGTGGGCTAACCCTCCCACGATTATGCGCTGGCTGCTACGCACACGAGGTAAACCCGAAAGTAAAGAAAGCGGTGTTACGATACCGAAGTGCTCTCACGTTCAGCCTCGAGGAATTTTTAATAACCACATTCTGCCCATGTGTGATTTTTTTTAAACACATCTTTACGAAATGTGCGCTACCAATTTTCAGTATCGCCCACGAGAGCTAATTTTTGTCACAAAATAATATTCCCGGTCCGATCCGTATGCGTGTGTTCTGTCATATGCGTCTGTCCAGTTCTCTCCATACGTTATTCCTTGCATAATGCCTATAGTATGGACGTGCAGACACTAATGGTCTGTACTTGTGCGCGGTGTACTTGCCGACAAAAATTCGTTGCCTCCGCTAATCCTGATCAGCTCACCTGTGATCCGCACTATACCTGTGATAAGATATCAAGCTTCGCTTATGTTTCCTTTCAGAGTGCAATCTTCGGTCACGGACTCTTCGGACTTCGTCCCAGACGTGAACCGGCACGGTGAGCGAGGGAGACGTTGTCAAGAGACGATGTCACCCAAGGCTTAGCGAACGGAAAAATAATGTAGACGTATACATATAGGACAGTATAAAACATGAGAGACGTATATATGCCATAGTATACCGATCATGAGAGACGAATAAACTCTTGTTGCAACCGTGCACTCTGTATTGGAACGGCGGATTTTGTAGTGCATGCACTTTGCGCTGCTGCTGATGCTGGCAGCTATGACTGCACTCTCGCTGGCAGCTTCTTGCGACCTGCAAGAAGCTCTATAACGTGATATGAACGGATGCGTACGTGCGGCGTTTTGTAGATACAGCCTATCAGCTATGTGCCAAGAAATGTAGCTTTTTTATACGTCTCAAAACTGCTCGCGCACGTGGACCTGAGGGATATTGGAGAGGAATTTTCCAGAATAATTTCGACAAGAGGATGGTCTTCATGAGATACGACGGAGACTGAAGAGCTCTGTGCACAGATATGTAAGCGCGCACACTGCCCTCTCACATGAACTTGGCCTGCAACTTTTAAATATGCGATGAAATGCAATTAAAAGTGTGTTATTTTTCACTGGCACGCAGTGCTTTCTCGCAGTGACATGTGTGAGCTAGCTGCTCGATGGGCACTTAAACTTCCATGGACGACCTGGGGACGTTCAAGACGTCATGCGGACATCGTGAGGACATCCATTAGAGTTTAAGTGCCCATTGAGATATATATGTAAATTCTGCCACATGACAAATAAAGCTGATACACTACGCCGTTATATACAATACTCAAAAGCACCCGTCGCAGTGGTGTTCGGCTGCTGAGCCCGAAGTCGCGGGATCCGGTAGCGGCGACCGCATTTCGATGGAGGCGAATTGCCAAAACGCCCAGGTGCTGCGTGATGACAGTGCACGTTAAGAACCCTGGATGGTCGCAATTAATCACGGAGCCCTCCAATGCGACGCCTCATAGCCCATGTGCCGCTTGGTGATGTTAACCTTTCCATACCACCACAGTGAGCCCAACCGCGAGTGCCAGCCGGGTGTCAGGCGATCCCAACTCGGATCCTCCGGAGTACTTGGGAGATTCTATGGCAACAAACCGTCGGCTGAAGAAATGCTGTGTGTATGCGTTGGGAATATCGAGCATACTCCAACACGCTGGTCTGCCGTGACGGTGAGCTGCCGCCGAAGACTTCGATGACCGGCCGCGGTGTCATCCTTCGACGTGCTTGGCGAGCGATGACCTATAGAGACCTCCGCGCTGGTCTCCGCATCCTTTTGAGCTCGTATGCCAGGCAGAAGTCCACGTAATCATTCCAAACATGCACATGAGAGGCTTATTCAATCAAAGGCTAACATCGGTAAATAAACCCCCTCATGCACACCTCCCTGTCCCACACGCTACTATCTCTTCGTCACTATAACTTCGTTATTAGCAATCGGCTTTAAAAACATAATGCGCCCATTGCTTGGCTCTATACAATAGTAATCAGCAAAACTGTTTCTATCCTGTACCACATAAGAGAAATATTCGTTAAACGCATTGGCTAGATCAACCTCGGTTAATTGTACGTTAAAGTACTGCACCAAGGTGTATTGTTGGGAAACTTGGTGAGACATTCTGTGAGAAAACAGCGCAGAAAGCACAGGACTAAGAAAGACAGGCGGACTCGAGCGCTGACTAACAAGAGAGTGTATTTAATGCGAGATCGAAATAAATACATGGAAAAGAATGACTGATGCGCAGGCGCGGAAAGGGAAGAAAACAACACGTCAAGGCAAGGGCACCAAGTTCATCAGACTGAGTTAAGATAGTTCAGCTCGTGGCGTCAGTCATTTTTTCCGTGTATTTATTTCGCTCTCGCACTAAATACACTCTGTTGTTAGCCAGCGCTCAAGTCTGTCTGTATTTCTTTTAGTCATGTGTTTTTTGCACTGTTTTCCTACAGAATAATTGTACGTTAGCTCTCGTTACTTTTCAGACCGGTTCAGGTGACTGCCCCGTTAGAAAATTTAGGTCCTTCCATACGTCCTCCGATCTTCCAGTTGATGAATTAAAAATATTTGCATGACAATGCCTTTGGACTGCAAGTAATTCTTTGTTGACGAAATCGCTGTACTCTTTGTATCTTTTTTAATGCGTCAACGTTCCTAATTAGCAAAAAGTTAGCACACAGTTGATCTATTTTTCTAATAGGCTTCAGCATATATCATCGATTACCCATGGATCACGAGCCTTTTTAGGTCGTTTTACCATAGCAGGTGGAAAGAATTCGTTGTATACAGGCACCGGTTATTTTTCCCATAAATCTATCGTAAGCTTCCTTACTATTAATCGGCCTAAGTAGGTCGGCCCCATTCAAGCTGGCTAGGTGATCGCGAAATAACGATAGACATCGCACAGCACACGGCCGCCTTTTGCGTTTCGTGGCCGCCGCGGTCGGGTCGAGTACGTTGCAATCCGTACTGATTGAGGTGATTAAGGAATGAGGTCGAAATTTGTCAATAAAGCATAATTTGAGAAGGCAGCGTTCTAGAAGCTTACTTAAAACGCAAGTAATTGAGTTGCGTCGCTGTTAATATGTCTTCAGATATAAATATAAATCTAATTATTTATTTAATTTATTAATTAGAGATTAATATTAAAGAGCATGAGGTAGGTTCCTGTATTCCAGCAACCTTCCAATTTCTCCAGCAACCTATCGCAACTGCAGGCAGAGCTCTCGGCCCTGCAAGGACGCCTTCGTAGAAACCGCTACTGCGGCTTTGAACGTCAGGGCCATGTTTTTGCCCCTAGTACCATTTGAAAAGCGCGCCGCGACCATTGTAAACCCAGTGAGCCGTCGCGGAGGCGAACGCAAAGCATACGCGATTGGCTGTCGCCTCACGGGTGCCGTGCGCAAGCACAGCATACCGCGTGCAGACACTTGAGCCAATGAAAATGCTACGCCAGTTGAAAAAAAAAAAACGGATGCTGTGCAGCTGTGTTACTAAGCCGAACGACTCTTCCTGCCCGAATCGAGAGTGGATAAAAAAAAAAAAATCGCCTTCGGCGCTGAGCGCCGCCAAAGTCGGTAACCTGAATGAAGAAACTGTGAGAACCGCTCTCTTGCTAGCAACGAAAGAGTTCTAGTCATGATGATGGTTTTCTATATGCTGCGTGCAATGTTTTTAAGCTAGTTTCATTGTATGTGAAGAAGATTGATCAAGACCTTTACCCAATTTGCATTTTAAATACCCCCCTTCCCCAGTCTGCTGCGACAATCACAGCCACAATCAAAGCAAGAAAATCTATATCATGCTAAGTCTCAAACGTATTTTACCTGTGAATAAGATTACTAGCATCCAGGTTTGCAGAAATGGTATATTTTTTTCGTTGTGAAGTCAGTTTCGGAACTCCGATGCGGCATATTGCACCCAGTACACTCTGGGTATCAACTGGTGGCGCCACGCTGCGGCGACGCCCGCTGCAAACTCGACATGTATGCCCCGATAGAGGAGAGTGGTTTCGCTAGGTCGATTATCAATCCACTGTCGTCTTTGTGTTTTACCCGAGCGCAGCATTCTCATTGGCTCTGGCATTTGTGCACGACACGCTCCGTTTGCGCACGGCGCCAAAAAGGCGACGGCCAATAAGAGTCGCATTGCGCACGGCACTACGGCGGCTGGAAAACCTGCTATAAAAGACGCGGCGCGCTGTTCAAAATTACCTTCAGCGAGAAGCCGGCTTCGTGCGAAGGAAAAGAGCAGAAAGAAGACCAACCCCTTCTCCGAGGACTATGGACCGCGCCTGCAAGTGTGGAGGTAAGTTCCCACATATGTCTTAGTCTGTTCTGAAAGTAGCGATGCAAAATTAACCGGGCCACTTAGACTTGGATGGCCAGTTCTTGAGTGACATCTGATTGTTGAGCTGGGGCTGTCGTGGTTGCCTCGAGTTTGTGTGGCTTTTCTAAATTTGTGGGACTGCGGGCACAAATAAAGTTTGCTCCAATCCAATCTAAATTTGTCTCCCAGCTGGAAAGCAAACAAATATATCTGAGTAGCTTGTGGCAGCTTTTTTAATATTTTTTTGGCGGGGCATTTTCTGATTTAAGTCGAACGCAGATGCGTCTTGGTTCGAATGAAAAAAGTCATAGCCATATATAACTGCGCAGTGCTCGTTATGTCGGTGCCGACCTTAGTTCTATTTATGTAATAGCATATTTACAGTAATATAAGTCCAGGTATTTTACCAAGCTATATTTAGTGAGCCGAAAACGGGCCAACGAACTTATTTCGCAAAAGTGAACGCGGATTTATTTTTAAATAATCAGGCAAACTTGCAGCCGTGGAAATAACTGTACACTGTACAAAGTCACTGTACCATTCCTGAGATATGCATGCTTGCCATCCATGACGCCCTTGGAAGAGCCGCATATGCTTCAACTCACGCGTTGCGAAAAGTTAAAAGGGGAATTTCGCGTTGGTGCGACTTACGCACAAAGCTCTCTGGGAGCGGGGGGTTCTTCGCGTTTAACTGCGCAAAAAGGATCTTGCGCAACCTCAATATGCGCTACCCCGTTGCCTTGTGGTTGTTTTTTTTTTTTACGGCATCAGCCTCCCCTCGTCCATTATCACCGAGAGATTGAGCATTACTAGTGGTAATTTCTGTCAAGGTTACTCTCCTTTACTTCCACATAGGCGCCGCTATTCTTGAACCTATTGCAAATTCACGCCCACGTCCACATCTGACTGCTAATATATTCCTATTTCCCGCAGACCCAAAGTGCACCTGCACCACTGAGTGCAAGTGCGGCACCGGCGGATGCCCCTGCGACAAGTGCAAGAAGTAACTGCAACTGTGCGGAAAAGAAATAGAGGTAAGGACAAGATTCTCCTTGTCATTTCGGCCGATATATGGCGACACTAGACCACACTGCCTCTCTTTAGCATGCAGCTGCGTTTGTCAAGAACTTCCTGTTGGTTATTGTGCAACCGCATGCTAAGCACCAAGATACGCGTCTATAGAAATTCATTTGCTTCTCATTTTTGCTCAACCGCCCGCAATAACTTCTCTTACAGTTGTTTCATACATGGCCCAATGTGCTTGCAAGAAGCAGCTTGTTGTGCACATGTAGATCTTCTTATTTTTGTTTGTATTTTTCCGTACGTCTGCCTGGCACTTAATATTTTTAAATGCGCACGCGGTCTGCATCCCAGATAGACAGCGCCGAATAACACATGAGTGTACTGCTGTAGGCTACACAGTAACAAACGTGTCCTTATCCGCGGGAAGTCTGCTAGGATAACATGTGTGTTTTCCTTGTGTTTCAGTGCACAGTGCTGCACCCTGCCTGCATTCAGCCATGGACTCTTGGACTCGGCATATGTACGAGACAAGCTGGAGAGGCGCTGGAGAATATAAGGAAAAATAATTCAGTTTCCCCGAGGCGTGGTCTTGCGCCCACTCATAAATGCTGAATAAATGTATGATACTTGAATTAAGCTTTGCCCTCTGTTATTGAAAAGCGGCGCACGTGCTCGCACTCTAGCCCCTGAATTTTTCCATGTGCGTACAATAAACTGACATATGGCATATAATTATACATACGTGATTATAGTTGCGTATTTTCGAGTGAGCGGCTCGCGCGTGGTCTCTACAGATATATACAGGGCCCGTTTCGCGCTCTATTCAGGATAAGCTATGTTTAGCATGGAGCTAATAAGGTGGATTGTTGAGTTAGTTGGTGCATGATCGAATAAATGGCAGCGGAAAGTAAACGAAGACATCGAAGAAACACACAGACGAGGACGATGCTGCTCCTTCAAGGCAGCATCGTCCTCGTCTGAGTGTTTCTTCGATGTCTTCGTTTACTTTCCGCTGCCATTTATTCGATTTAGCATGGAGGTTTCAACACACGGCGAAAGAACGATGTTAGCTAGCACTATTACTTCCTTAACCTACCGTATCGATATTGAGAGCTGCCCCACCCCACACGCGTGTTCTTCCAAGGAGGGGAGGTGTAATGAGATGGAAGCCGCCCGGTTTCTCATCCTTTTCCATGTTCCGCAAGACCTAGGTCACCTCGATGTACTGCGCAGTTGTGATCGGAGATCGAAAGGCGCTTGGGACAAAGTCCGTCCCGCAGGAAACCTTCCACAAACAGATAGTGCGCGTATCTGGGTCAAAACAGACATCGTTGTATGCCTTGACTTGGACGTTGCTTGGCAATGCAGCGCTCAATGGGCACCACTTTCAGTGCTCGTGACGAAAATTTGAACGTAGAAAGATAGCAAAATCTCCAGTGGTGCTGAACGTTGTGTCATTTGAAGGGTTTGAAGTACCCTCATTGTTTTCTGCATCTCGATCGTACGCGCTCAATATGTCCGGGCGGCTGGTAGATCATTTCGTCACTATAATAGTGCGCTCACTGACGTCTGGGCTACCTGGGCACTCCTCGCTCGAATGCATCCATGGTGGAAACCCTGCTTATTAATTAAGATTAAAGTTTTCGACGTTTACTCGTTTACCTTGCACAGTCTACTTCACTATAGAAAAATTTCGAAACCAGAAGTACTTTTTACAATAACGATCTAAACCCTACTTTCTTCACAAAATTTGTACTGTAATAAATACAAAACTAATAACAAAATAAATAATACTTTTATAGTATTTTTACACAAGTACTTCTTTTTTTAAATTACTTCAAATTCTACGATCATCAGCAACAGCAAGGAGGAAAATTGCACGGCAAACATGGCAGCCACCGTATGATCGCATGCCGCTCAGTACTAGAATAAATCAGGCATACACCTATTGGTGCGATTGGTTACCGCCCAAGTTTTTACTTGCAGTACTCGGAATTAGCAACAAGGTAAGTCAAGCAGGATCCACTGCATTCAAGTACGCGCACTGCTCAGTGCCAAGTGTCGTTCTCGACTCGCATGTGTGCGTCGTCCGCTGTGGCCGACATGGACAGGTTACTCACAGAGGATAGTTACAACTAGTTACAAACATAACCCAGTCAAGAAAGATAATTACCCGATTAGCGGCGAGAAAAAAAAAAAGAATGCTGCAGGGCGAGAGTGACAAATCGCTCGTTTCCGACCGATCGGTTGTTCTCGAACATTTGTTTGAGAATTTCGGCACGGAATACTCCTGGCTGACGGCAGAATAGGCATTGCCTTTTTCTTTCTCGCAAACTACCTGACGTGCGAGCTCCTAGCGAAAGTTTTTTTTTCTTGTTTAGATGTCGGGGCCTAATAACTAGCAGCTGGAGCAAAGCAGTTGAGTAAATGTAGCCCGTTTCGTCGCAGTTGGCATCGCATGTAGTGATCGTGTAGCAGTGCAGGCGCTTGGCGTCATCCTGCCGGAGTGAATGGATGGGCGTATTCCATGTGTGCAATTCATTCGATTTGGTGTGGACCCCAAAGTACTGTACACTGGCCCAATTTAACTTGCTCCTGCCATGTGAAAGCGTGTCGCTGTTGCGGCGAATGTCGCTCCGGCCTTCGCCTTAGCACGCAACTTAACTGCATTTCGTCGTTAGCTTAGCGTTTTATCAGAAGGCTTTAGATCAATGCGAAGACTGCGTCAGAAGAGTTGAACCAGCGGTTTAATTCTGTTTGCTTCTTACAGTTTTGTTGCAAAGCTTCTCGAGCTCTTAGTGGCTTTTCTTGTTCCATGCATTGTTACGCCTTTTGTTTTTATTGTGCATGTTCATAAATAGTGGCAGTTGCGGCTGTCATGTTGTGATGCTTCTAAACAGGTTTGCAGACCTAGGACACTGCGCACGTATTACTGTATGCTTGTGTTACTTTGTGTTGTCTGCTCTTCGTAAACAGCCCCAAGCGAGGCAGCGGTTTCACTTTCCTGGTATACAGGTTGATGCACTAATGAGTGCCAATGATTAATGAGACTGATGGCTCACAGTCACTCTAAATGGATATGCGATGCCAATAGTGCTTGCATTTTTCGTGACTTTCTTCTGCACTGTCTCAATAAGGGCAACACTTTCTGTTCTGTACCAAGTCACAGCAACTACAGCTTGGATGTATTCAACCTGAAGGGCATCTTGTGTGGTGCAATGTATAGTTCATGTGAAACAGCACTTGCAGAAGGCTGGCTCATACTCCTGCCAATGAGCCTACGTTTTGTCAGAGTGGCGCAACACCTTTGGTGGGTGACTTCAACGTCATCTTTTACATGTCCATTTTAAACCTGTCTGATGAATGCTTACCAGCATTTTTGCAGGGATTTGATCTTGGGTCAGCCTTTCAGCTGCGTATTTTTTATTTATTAATGCGTTAGCATTGGAGGGGCCGGTGCAAGCTGAAATGGCGACCTCCGTCTGTCAGTAGCTAGTGCCAGGTGGCCCACCTCTCCACCGGGTTATGAATGATCTTCATTTACTATCTATATGAACTTAGTATACTACTTCGGATATAACAAACCTTAATACACCACCTCCGATACATTACCGTTTTTTGTGTTGCCCTCAGATATAATGCACCTAAGCATGCCACCTCAGATGTAACGAACTTTCATGTCTGAACTTTAAATGTCACGAACTTAGTGTGTTGACCACGGTATAATGAATCTAAATGTACCACCTGGCTTATAACGAACTCTAGTGTGTCAACCTTGGATATAACGAACATTTGGCTCCAAACACATTGAAGCAATCCGCCGAGGGTCGCCAAGAGTTTTCTTACAGATATTTTTGTCCCTGTCAACAGACAATGCAGGAGCAGGTACAAAAAGCGATACGCAGGAGGACAAGGTATTAGCAAGCCACGTGGCAAGGCAGTGCACTGGAAAAAACTGGAAGAGACAAACTGCACAAAGAACCGTCAAGTGCATGCTGTTGTTCGGTGTGTCATGGTTTAGATAGTGCACCGTCCAAACTTGTGACGCAACAATCAAGCTGGCTACATCTGGATTAATTGAGCGGTTATTATTTACCATCTCTTTGCAGCAACAGCAGCAGCAATGAGCACCATACTGCACTCGGCTCTTCAGCGGCTGGTGGCTCGGACCCCTATCCAGATGTCGGTGCGCTTCTGGGAACGAAAAAAGTACATCCGGCGCTATGGCTACGAGAGCCCCCTGCATCCCCCAGGTTGGAGTCTTTCAGCTACTCACATCT
Source organism: Amblyomma americanum (assembly GCF_052857255.1). NCBI lineage: Eukaryota > Metazoa > Arthropoda > Arachnida > Ixodida > Ixodidae > Amblyomma > Amblyomma americanum. The sequence continues at coordinate 111,450,562 of NC_135498.1, forward strand.
TTTCTTTTTTGTTTCTTTATTTTTTTTTGCAGTTTGCATCATATTCAAAGGGGCGTTGACATGGCCCCCTTTACAGTTATGGACACAGTATGTAAACTCACCCACTTGTTAGCTCACATGGTGACAAATGTCCAAACCAAATAGAGTTGTTCTGTGGGTATTGTTATCCATTTGCTGTGCCTTTTCTAACCTTTGCCTGTCCTTCTACGCTGTTGTTGCACTGTTCCCGCTGCCATCACGTCAAGGCCGGGTGCTGTGCCAGCTGTTAGCCACTTTTGCTATGGAAATTTAGAGCACCTCCCAGTAATTAGGGACAAAACATTGCCTCTGGTCCAGTAGGAATGTTAAGAAGGGATGAAAAGTGTTGCAAGGACTGCAGGGATATTTTTAGCTGCCGGTAACACTGCTGAGATTAATCACGTGGAAAGGAATTTAGCAGTGGGTTGGTCCCTTAAAAAGTGTGAAAGCTTTTCAGCTGTCATAGACAACATTCGTCAAACTCATAACTGCAACTTCCTTACTCATAACTGAATGTTCCTTCGTGCAAACTTTGTGTCGGCTTTTGCCTAGGCTTGTGCGAAGAGTGGCTTTTTGGCGCAAAGCAAATTCGACGTGAATAGTGATTTTCTTCGAATAATATCGAAGTGTCGAAGTGAATATTTTGTAATACTTTTGACACACAAGGCCATTGCATGAAAAATAATGAAAAAGTAATGCTTTGTGACATTAATTGAAGGTACGTAGGTCTTCCGAAAAAAATGGCTATTCAAAATCCATGAAGTTGACCTACTCGCAGAGCTGACCTCGTTTAGCAGTGGGTTGGTCCCTTTAAAAGTGTGAAAGCTTTTCAGCTGTCATAGACAACATTCGTCAAACTCATGACTGCAACTTCCTTACTCATAACTGAATGTTCCTTCGTGCAAACTTTGTGTCGGCTTTTGCCTAGGCTTGTGCAAAGAGTGGCTTTTTGGCGCGAAGCAAATTCGACGTGAATAGTGATTTTCTTCGAATAATATCGAAGTGTCGAAGTGAATATTTTGTAATACTTTTGACACACAAGGCCATTGCATGAAAAATAATGAAAAAGTAATGCTTTGTGACATTAATTGAAGGTACGTAGGTCTTCCGAAAAAAATGGCTATTCAAAATCCATGAAGTTCACCTACTCGCAGAGCTGACCTCGTTTAGCAGTGGGTTGGTCCCTTTAAAAGTGTGAAAGCTTTTCAGCTGTCATAGACAACATTCGTCAAACTTATAACTGCAACTTCCTTACTCATAACTGAATGTTCCTTCGTGCAAACTTTGTGTCGGCTTTTGCCTACACTTGTGCAAAGAGTGGCTTTTTGGCGCGAAGCAAATTCGACGTGAATAGTGATTTTCTTCGAATAATATCGAAGTGTCGAAGTGAATATTTTGTAATACTTTTGACACACAAGGCCATTGCATGAAAAATAATGAAAAAGTGCAATGCTTTGTGACATTAATTTAAAGTACGTAGGTCTTCCGAAAAAAATGGCTATTCAAAATCCATGAAGTTGACCTACTCGCAGAGCTGACCTCGTTTAGCAGTGGGTTGGTCCCTTTAAAGGTGTGAAAGCTTTTCAGCTGTCATAGACAACATTCGTCAAACTTATAACTGCAACTTCCTTACTCATAACTGAATGTTCCTTCGTGCAAACTTTGTGTCGGCTTTTGCCTACACTTGTGCAAAGAGTGGCTTTTTGGCGCGAAGCAAATTCGACGTGAATAGTGATTTTCTTCGAATAATATCGAAGTGTCGAAGTGAATATTTTGTAATACTTTTGACACACAAGGCCATTGCATGAAAAATAATGAAAAAGTGCAATGCTTTGTGACATTAATTTAAGGTACGTAGGTCTTCCGAAAAAAATGGTTATTCAAAATCCATGAAGTTGACCTACTCGCGGAGCTGACCTCGTTACGTTCAACCAAGCTGCGGGTATTATGGGCCCCATGTTGATGCCTGTTCCTGCTATAATTCATGTAAAAGAAGAAGAAAGGAATTGGTTCGTTTTACTAAACAGTTCAGCTAAAGAAAATTCGAACTGCATGCCACATGTCCGACTTGCTTGTGCGGTAGATAGTGCGAGAGTGAACTTCCAGTACTTCCTGTAACCTGTGTGCGTCGTGCCGGAGTCTGAAACTTCAAAGCCTTTGGCATTTCGGTGTGCTGCTTTGGATCAAATCATCCGCACGTATATGGAAGGCTTGGAAGCTGCACCATTTTATCGCCTTTGATGGCCAGTTGCCTCTTTCTGCTGGTCTTAAATGCGACTGTTGCTTTTAGCTGCATGCGTGCTGTGGTGCCATCCTGATGTTTGAGGCGTCATGTAAAGCTGAAAATTGAAATTTGCTGAAAATGATAACTCGTGCATTATGCGGTAAAATCTGAAGGAACAGTTGGGCGTATTTTGCCTCTGTGCATCCATATACTTAGCCAGGCACAGTTGGTATCTACGAGGGCTTGTGGTTTAGGATAACAAAGGTAATGTGAAGGCATCTGTCGTAGGTGCTAATAAGAAACTGTTGGAGGACTGGTGGCTTGAATAGCAGGGCAAGCACCTAAACACACAAATTCAGTGTTCAAACTTGGTACTACAGTCCAACCTCGTTATAATGAAGTGGTTTATAATGGAGTAATAGATATAATGAAGGAATCACGATTGCCCTTGGAAGCTCTATTACAATATAATTCATGCACTCTATTCATCAACATAATTTGTGCTACAAAGGAAAAAAAAGAAAATACATAAGAATAAAACTGCTCTACAAAGAAATGGCATTCTATAAAATGTTGTACACTGCGGTCGAGGTGAAAAGGCAGGCATTATAACACATGCACATCGAATATTAACAAAACTTCTGGGACAAAGTAAAAAAAACTAAGTACTAAGAAAACTGTCTAGTAACAAATATGCCATGCAGTGCTCTGCGCATTACGCCAGTGGAACTAGTAAAATGTCTTTTCAGCTTGTTTTGAAGAAATGGTACATTGTGTGTTAAAGGACTATAGACGCCAAATTTTTGCTTGTGTGTTTTCTTTCAAACAACGCGCTGGATATTTGTATACACAGAGTACCCTCATGATATTTGCTTACAACAGCTAAATAGTGTATAATTGAGTTTCTTCTTGACGCTCTTTCGGTTTCAGTTACATCAACCGAACGATGGCTGTGATGTTTGGTTTGGTTTGGTTAATAGGGGTTTAACATCCCAAAGCGACTCGGGCTATGAGGGATGCCGTAGTGAAGTGCTCCGGAAATTTCGACCACCTGGAGTTCTTTAACGTGCACTGACATCGCACAGTATACGGGCCTCTAGAATTTTGCCTCCATCGAAATTCGACCGCCGCGGTCGGGATCGAACCCGCATCTTTTGGGCCAGCAGCCGAGCGCCATAACCACTCAGCCACCGTGGCGGCTCGATGTCTGTGATGTGTAGTTGATGTTTAGGTCACGTAAGGCACAAAGAAAAATGGCAGTATAACAGCTGATACCTCCAGCTGATATCCACAGCTGATACATGGTGTTGCAATTCTAGCTATTAAAGCAGGCTGGTTTAGTACTGTAGTGAATTAAAACTACATATGAGCACATATTTCCATTTTTTTATATTCCATTTTTTTATACCACACGTGACTTAAACATCAACTACATGTCACAGCCATCGTTCAGTTGATGGAACCGAAACAGCGTGAAAGAAGAAATTTCAATTATGTATTATTTAGCGGCCGTACGCAAAAACCACGTGGCACTCTGTGTATACCAATGTCTAACATGTCGTTTTAAAGAAGAAAACACTCAATAAAATTAGGTGTCAATAGTTTTTTAATGTTTGCAGAAGATAATTTGTGCATGGCTGCGGCATAAACCATTTCTCAGGTGGCCCAGTTTGATAGCATGTGCAAGTTTTCAGTGTAAGAGTACACAGTTTCTTCAGGAATTCCTGGTAACATACCCATAAAAATCGGTGGAATTTTTTTAAAAAGGGCTAATTTTTATACAGTGCATTTGTAAGTTTGTGAGATTGGTTTACGAAAATAGTATAAATCGAAAAATAAAAAGCCGAGCCTGGTGGCTCGTGTCACCACCCTATTTCAAAGGAGACGCCCTTAGCATCTCTTCATCTGCACGTCCGTATCCAGATGTACTGCTGGTTGTTTTCATGTCCAGTTTTCCTGAAGGCTCAGTGGGCTTTGCGTTAGTTGAAATTGACTGCGACTGTTATTTTCTTCTTTTTCCCTCATTCTGACGCTGCTGGGACTCCCAGGATACCTGCCGCGGCTGCCCAAGGAGACAAAGAAGCTCACGGCACAGCCCATCTATACTCCCAAGGATGCCTGGTGTGAACGAAGAGCCCTCTTTGGTCAAAACGACTACATTGGTGAGTGGACACTGTCGCTGTGCGAGAATGAAAGTTGCAGGCAGTCAGTAGTTCAGAGGGAAACTGAGGACAACTCTATTCATTATTTGTTCGCAGTAAAGATCGATTCTGTGCCTTCTTTTGGCACTGTTGACATTTGTTTTCCAGCAAAAGACCAATTTCACCATCATCATTACCATCAGCTCAACTGCATCCACAGTAGGACAAAGGCCTCTCCCATGTCCCTCGACTTATAGGGGCCCTGGAATGATTTCAGTGGGCATATTCTAGTGCAGCAAATCTGTAGTTGTAGCTCCACATGAACCCTATAATTTAGAAACTTTTTTTTAAAGAATCGCTTCTCACAGTAGCTCGCAACCGATTAGGGCGACACACCTCGCCGCGCAGAACCAGCATCCCCACCCTGCGTGAGGTGGCCGATGGTGGCTGTCGATAAGCACTCCCCACACGTGGCTGCAGATCGCGTTTGCTGATAAGTGGCGGCAGCCCGATAAAGCATTCGAGTTCTACTCTAAATAGGAATCACCAGTTTTTTTTGTTTACTTCCAACTACGCACTCGGCGCTCAAGGGAGCGTCGATAGTTGATGGAAGGGCCGCTGTTCCAATCGCGACGGCACCCCCACTGGGAACTAGAGTGGCGCCAGAGTGTGTCGGTAGCCGATGGAAGAGCCAACACCACTCACGCGTGGTTTCTCTTTGGCTCAGGCACATTGTCTATACTGCCGGCCACGTTTCACTAGTTTTTAATGTAGTGCTTCGTCATTTGTCATTTGTGCTGCGGGTCCGGTAAGCGACCGGCACTCTCTCACGGCTACATTCAAGATGGCTGTCAGTCCTTATGCCGAAGAAACGAACAACTGCACGCCGGGGCACAAGTTCGACATTTGCAATGGCTGATACAGGTATGGCAGCTGCAGCGAGGCAAAATTTTCAGCTGTTCCACGCGATGTTGTGATGTGGCTGTTTGCGAAATGCGGGATTTCGCTGCACGACGATGTTAGAACGACGAGCTGTGGGACCGCAGCAGCAGTCACGATGGCAGCGCAAGTGAGGACGATGGCACAAGTGTGGATGAGTAGTCCAGTGACTAATACATTTTCGTTTTTGGAATGTGCCCTCGGGCACTCCCATGCGCGGCAGTCAATAGCGGCTGGCGATAAGCGGAGGTCGCAGGATAGTGCTGTCGTGTTCTATTAATAAAGGCCAAGCGTAAACGACCTCCAAGTTTTTTTTTCTCCAGAAATGTGATGTGGGGGGGTCGACTTACATTCAAGTCGACTTACAATCGTTTAAACACGGTAAACTCGATGAATCACTACATTGTGTTTTCATGAACACCTGAGTCAAATAGAAGCGTATTATACATGCAGCAGAGGACCCATAATTGTGTGAAAAAGTTGGCGAGCCCTTTCTGACGACTTTTAATGCTCGCACCTGAAGCGTATTATGTACTGAAATCTCGTTGATACGATTCCGCTAAATACGTTTTTCGGCATAATTTTTTTTCCTTCCCGGCCGATGCCTTATAGGGGTAATGCATTTTTGTACGGCTAATACGAACATATTTCCACTTGGGTTTGGATAATACGATCTCGGAAACGTCTGTAAATATCGCGCGGTTTCGATTTTCACGCCAGGCGGCAAAAGTGTCCTCGCGGGATCCGACAGTAGCTGCAGTAGTCGTAACTCTCCTACCACTCGTGGCCGATTTTCAATGTTGGACATGACCTTTGCTAGATACATGTAAGAACCACATCGCTTCACTGATGCAGGGCCAGTCCTTTGCAGCGGGTGGGCAGAGTTACTAAAATTATCGCATCGAGCGAAACCCCAGGTACGGTCGGACTGTAGAAACAGTGAGCGGCGACGCAAGCTTTGTATGCTCAAGGTTTGGCCTGGCTCGGCTCGAGTCCAGCCGTGCCCCAGCAAAGTGCCTGCAGCAGTGTGGTGGCCTCTGGGAGCAATGTTCGCAAGCTCGCGCACCAAACGCATCGAAGTGCACCGGCGGTTTTCAGCACCATCTATCATAAGACATAGTACTCACGTTAAAATCACGTTACCAAGAAGTAGTGATTGGCACATGCATTGACGATGCGCTTTAGGCTTTGTCGGCTTTATGCTTGCCATTTCTTTTTGCCATTTTGGTGTTCTAAGTGTTCTGCTTGCACTTGTTCACGCTTGTTGTTTCTTCTGCTTTGGTACCGCGTTTCACCCATGTGCTTCACCATGTCCAGGAAGCAGAAAGTGTTATCGCTGAAAGAAAACCTCGACATCCTCGGCAAAAGTCAACTAAAATCCGCAGAAGAAACGTGTGGACCTGGCATGCAAACTTTGTTTGCCTCTCTCCACACTGAACACGATCGTCGGTAAGCGAGAGGAAATTCGGAAGAACATACAAGTCTTCGGCGCCGGCATGAAACAAACAAGGGGCGCCCAGCATGGCAAGATGGAAGAAATGCCACTGGCATGGTTCAGAGAAGTAAAGGCGGCGGACATGAACATGGACGGGACTGTTGTTCGCGAGAGCGCAGATGAGATTGCACTCTCGCTGGGCATCGACGATTTTAAAGCTTTGGGCGGGTGGCTTCAGCGTTTCAAAACACGGCATAGCCTGTCATATAAAATCGTTTTCGGCGAAGGGAAGTCTGCCGACCAAGATCAGGTCTCCAACTGGCTTTCGACTCTGCTGGAGGTGGTTTCTTGGTACCAGCCAAGGGACTTGTTCAACGCAGATGAAGCTGGATTGTTCATCAACCTTCATCCCAAGAAAAGTCTCAGCATGAAAGGTGAGACGTGTCAAGGAGGAAAAAAAGCAAAGAAAGAGTTACCGTATTGTTGTGCTGCAACGCTGATGGGACTTAGAAGCTTAAGCCTACTGTCATTGGCAAGTTCTGGAAGCCACGCTGCTTCTCGCAAAACCCGGGCCTTCCTGTCGTTTACAAAGCGAAAAGGAAGGCATGAATGACTGGAGCCCTTTTCACAGCGTTCCTTGCCCTTCTGGATGCCTGGATGCGTGCCGAGAACCGTAGAATTCTATTTCTCAACATTTGTGGCGCGCACCCTGTCAATACTTCGTGGCTGCAAAATGTGAAAGCAATCTTCCTGCTGCCCAACTGCACCAGTCACTTGCAGCCCCTAGATGCAGGAGTCATGTCAAATTTCACTTCAGGAGCTTGTTGGTCATACGCTTTTTGGCCAAGATTGACCGGAAAGATGCCAGCTTGAAGGTGGACCTTCTTGATGTCATGGGATCGCGGAAAACCCGAAACCATCGCCAACTGCTTCAAGATGTGTGGCTTTTTATGTGCGTCCGGCGATACGGTGGAAAACGAAGATGACGGCGCAGAGATTACCATCCCGAACTGGGGTGACCGCAGCGGCAACGTGTCTCCAGAAGAGTTTGTATTTGCGGTCGACCAACTGGCGACATGCAAATTATGCACTGTCCAAGACATCATAGCAGATGTTACCGCTGAAGAGGAGAGCGACGACAATGACAACCAGGACGCTGGAGATTGGAGTGGCGATCGTCGGCCATTTAATACTGACGGTGCACTCGAAGCTTTGGACGCGCTTCGTGGCTTTATCGTGTCTGGGGAGCTCAGTGATGAAACTTCTACTCGTTTCTACGAGTTCCAAAAAAGCTTGCTGCAGAACATTGAAAAACAAAAAGTGCAGCGCAAAGTGACAGATTATTTTAAAGTGCTTTAATAAAAGCAAGTTCTGTGCCAAGTATAATTCGCGATCTTTTGGAGCCTGTTTTGAATAAGACGATTTTCAGATAATACGTTTTTATTTTCGGTGCCCGTGAAAATCGTATCAACGAGATTCCACTGTATACGCAGCAGAGGACCCGTAATTGTGCGGAAAAGTTGGCAAGCCCTTTCCGGCAACTTTTTCATGCTTGCGCCCTCCTCCGTTTGACGCCTCTGCGTAAGTTCGTTCAGAGATGGCTGTTAGTTGCATTCTTTCAAACTTCACACAACTACCATGGCTGTGACCAGTCAGCCGCGTCACTCTGGCCAGTCAAGAAGCTGTGCCCCCCTCCCCGGGGAATTCCTGCACGTCTCGGCAGCCAGTGTTGCGACCGAGCAAGTGCAGTCGGTAGAGCAGCATCGACCTTGGAGCGTGCGAAAAGTGATGAGAAAACACTAAAATTCAAATTTCAGCTACACGTAACTCAGCTTCCAAGGAGCGCATTCAAAACATTCTTGCTGGAGGACATTTATGAAGGAGCATCCTTTAATCCCAGGCATATCGCAAGTTTATTGAAATTTCTTTTCAGAGCCCTTTTAACCCTATCCTGAGCCAGGCTACCTAGTGACGTATCGCAATGCTTTGAGAAGGCATTGCATCGTGACCAGTCAGCAGCTTGACGTAGTGAGTGCAGTGTTAACTACAAGTTGGAATGAAAATGAAAAAAACAGATCCTTTAACATGTGGGAACATGGCAGACAGTGACGTCAATGGGCTGCGCTGACTAGGCCGCAGACTAATGGAGTCTAAGTGTGGCAGCAGCAAGGAAAGGCATGTAACAAACAGTGAACAGTTGTTTCTCTTCCAGCCATTATTTTATTTTGTATAGTTTTCATGCCCAGAAGGCATTGATTGGGTATCATAGAAGTGATATTTACATTACGACAGACTACACAAAGTGCTTACAGAGCACAGAGGCCACAGCATGTGTCAACAGGGCTGCATAAATTGTAAAGTGAAAATTGCGATGCCAGCTGAGTTATGATCATTGGAAAGAAGAGGTTTCTGGCCAAGCCTTCTCTTCTCACACAGCGCACCAGTGTAGGTTGTTTATCTTTTTTTTGAAATCGTGCAATCACAGCTACCCCCAGTGAATCTGAGCTAGGGCAGGCACACTCTGATGTGGTTCCAACATGTTAAAGTACATGTGTTCCCTCTTTAAGCTAGTTTTCAAGTGCTTCAACTCTTGCTAGACAGAACTGTGTGACATTCCGTGTGTGCTACGAGGATCCACGTTCGACGGCGCGGCGTAGATGGAGACCCGTGACAGCGGCATCATCAATTACCCAGCCATGCTCTTTGAGTGACGACCAGAACAACCGGACCCGCCGCCGCCCCGGGTAAACAGGCTTTATCCTCCCCAATTTCCGGGCACATTCCAGGACAAGGGAGCTGTCAGCGGGCCAGAGCGCGCCGTACCACAGCCGACGCTATGCGCTTCCGCGAAGACAACATTCTTTCCCTCCCCCCCCTTTGTCGTGGGCTATCGCCGGGAAGGCACCCACAGCTTCCCAGAAGGGCCGTGACGGACACCTGTCATGGCGGACAGGCAGTACTCGCCAAGAATGTGGAAAGACAGGCGCTAGTGAATTAGCTCCGAAGAGAGAGCCGGTGTATACTCTCACTTGAGAGAGAGTGGTGGCGTTTTTGTTGTTTATTTAGTTTGTATTGTTAACAGACTCTGGGTTCGAGGCTAAGCCCAACCCAAGGGGTGGTCCCCATCTCGCATGTTATTTTGGATTGGAGAATTGATGCTTTGGGCGGGCCACTGGAAATGACCGCCCTTAGTCCTTTGTTAATCAAGTGCTTAAAAGCACATGTAAACGGATGCAGTCCAGTCTGAGCTGGGGCTCCATGCTTAGCATGTAATGTGATGCTACTTAGGCACTAACCTGCCCGGTCGATGAGTAAAGTAGTGCAAAGTTTGTTCTGTTGTAAAATTATGCTCTGCTGTCATCATCTACAAGCTCGCCTCCTGTTCATCTTCCAAGCCGAACGACACTAGAGGAAGGGTTTGTGAACCATCCTCGAAGAAACGGACGACTATTGAAATTCTACTGCATACACGCTCAGGACGACATCGTTAGCAAAGAGGGCCTTCAGCGCCGAAGCCCGACGGCGTGCAGCTTCTGCCAGCAACCGCTCGAGCCCAACTCCGGAGCCACTCCATCGCCCCCATGAAGTCGTCGGCACGTAAGCTCGGACGCCCCAGCCTCTGATGTATAACCTTAATCATGTGTAATTATTGAATATACCTGTTTGTTTAAACTGAGCCATACGGTGTCTCTTTGCCTCTCCGTCCCGTGTGGACCTGCGCATTATGGGGGTCATCACACTGGTGTCAGAAGTGGGGTCTCAAAAGCAAATGTCCTCTGAATGCGGTGACATTCATGACTTCAAAATTGTAATCAAAAGGGAATCACGGGACTGATTGTGGGACTTTTACCCCCATTTGAGAGGCTTGAGGAACTGGAGGGCTTGAAAAAAAAAATGACTGTATCTGAGGGAGCTCCCACTCCACAGCCGTCGCTCGGAGCAAGCATGCTGGCATTAGGAAGCGTCATTCCGACGTTTACGGGAGATAAGACAGGGGTTCCAATCTGCGATTTCTTTTCCATGCTAGAAGAGATTGGGAAAATGGGGGGATGGTCCGATGCTCAAATGCTGGGAATGGCGAGGTGTAAGATGGCAGGAGCTGCTCATGATTTTGCCTGGCGAGACGAAAAAGTAAAATCCACAAAATCATTTGCGGAATTTAAGAAGCTCGCGTTTGAGCATTTCGACACTGAACCACGTCACGTGCGGGTACAGAGGTTCCGTGACGCCGGACAGATGGTAGGGGAGGACGTGCGAACATTTGCGTCGCGGCTTCAGCGCCTAGCACGCGATACGTTAAGCAGGGAGGAGGAAGGAGACCAGCTAAGGAAGAAATACGCGGAGGATATACTTAAAGAGGAAATGACCGCTTTGTTCGTGGCTGGTCTGCAAGACCCCGTGCGCCGGTTCGTGCTCTCGCGCAAGCCGAGCAATTTCGACCAAGCCGTAGAGGCCGCATTGGATGAGGAACAAAATGAGGCGTTAACGACAGCCGCAGCGAGAGTACGCGTCATAGAGAGAGCGGTGCTCAACCCTGAGGTTGCTCTCTTGACAGAGCGGTTAGATCGCTTAGAACAGCTGCTATCTCAGCAGGTAGAATGCCAGGTTGAAGCGCGCGCTCAACAGCGCCCATTCGCTGGAAACCGGAGACCGCCACAAGCTACAGGCGCGGTATGCGAGATTTTGAAGAAATCGTATGCTTCGCTTGCCAGGGTCGCGGACACATCGCCAGGTTCTGCCAAAACGTGCGCCGTGGGGAGCCACAAAGAGAAGCAGGCGAGACACGCCCTAAGCAAGCCTACAGCGGGGCTCCAGATACCGAGACAAAAAACTAGTTAGTCCTCCCCAGCCTGAGGAGCGTGGGGAGGGAGCAGTGGATGATGAGGTGGTGGTAGTTTGTGTGGCCGACGAGGCATGCCCTGTTGTGCGTTGCAAGTTAAATGGTTGTTGCATGGAATTGTTGATAGATACGGGGTCAAAGGTGACATTGCTTAAGGAGAGCAGTTTTAACACGCTTCGAAGGAAGGGGGACCGCGAGGTGTTGGAAGCGTCTGGTGGTATGGCAACCAAATTTGTAGGCATAACGGGGGATCCTCTTGGCATAAGTGGACTCTACCGGTTACACTTCTCTCTCGGCGGAATTGCATTGGAGCACCCCTGCTACGTATGCCCGGACACGGTGTCTCTGCCAAACGGAGTGTCAGGTATATTAGGGCAGGATTTTTTGAGAAAAGGGAAGGTAGTAGTCTCATTCTCTGAGGAAGAGGTTAATGCGGGCGGCTCAAAAGTTCCGTTTTTGAACAGGAGAGGGGCTGAGATTCGCATTACCGATATTGACACCCGTCAAACAGTGGGATCATTGGAGAAGGTATATTCGCGGGTTGCCGTCCGGCTGGTCGAGGAGGCGGTCGTCCTTCCTTGGTCGGAGCACATTTTGTACGCGTTTGTGCCTTCAGATGTAGAGAGCGGCGCCGTGGGAGTGCTTGAGCCGGTCGACTCTCTCAGCAATGGCCTGAAGGCAGCCGCGTGCCTCGTGACAGTTAATGACGCCCACAGAGTGCCCCTACGGGTGGTTAACTGTAGCCAGCAGCCACTGAGCCTTCCCAAGAACAAAACATTGGCTTTCTTCACCTTTGCGATAGAGCAACGTGAGCCCACCGATACGGTACTCGCAACTGTAGAGCATGCTAGTCCTTCGGCTGCTCCAAAGGTGTCGTTCGATCTTTCTCACGTAAAATCCAGGGAGAGGGAGGCTCTGGCTGGTTTGCTGAACGACTACTCGGAGGTATTCGCCGCGTCCAACCTGGATTTGGGCTGCTGTGGCGTTATAAAGCACAAGATAGAAACCGGCACTTCATCGCCCGTTTACCAGCGTGCGTACAGGATTCCTTACTCCCAACGTGAGGAGATGGAGCGGCAGGTGCAGGACCTGATTGATCGCGGCATTGTCGAACACTCAAAGTCACCCTGGGGAGCACCAGCACTATTGGTGGAAAAGCCAGATGGCTCGTATCGATTGGTAGTGGACTACCGCAAACTAAATGCCGTAACTCGCATCGATCCATACCCCATCCCCAATATACAGGAGATGCTTTCTCAGCTGGGCTCTGCCAGGTACTTCACGGTAGTGGACATGGCGGTGGGATTCTGGCAGATAGCAATGGATCCGGCAGATGCCGAGAAAACGGCATTCAACACGCCCTCAGGGCACTATGAATGGAAAAGAATGCCGATGGGTCTGGCCAACAGCCCTGCTGTCTGGCAGAGAACCGCTGATGTTATCCTGGCAGGTCTTCTGGGGAGGCTGTGCTTCGTGTATATGGATGACATTATCATATACAGTGACAGTTTTGATAACCATTTGCGCGATATTGAGCAGGTTTTGGTGCGACTAAGAGCAGCGGGTCTCAAGCTGAAGCCCTCTAAGTGCCAATTCCTCAAAAACGAGGTGAAATACCTCGGGCACGTTGTTTCAGCTGACGGCGTGCGACCGGACCCTGAGAAACTAAGGTGTGTCTCGGATTTTCCATCCCCGACTAGCGTCCGCCAGGTCCGGCAGTTTCTCGGCCTGATCGGTTACTACCGAAGGCACATAGAGGAGTTCGCCAAGCTCGCTAAGCCGCTCACCGCCTTAACAGCCAAAAATGTCGCCTTTCGCTGGGACGAAAACGCGGAGAATGCTTTTGGGGCCCTGAAAAGGAAGCTAATGAGTGCACCGCTGTTGCGCCACCCGGATTTTAGTTTGCCCTTCGTTATGGCCACAGATGCGTCAAAGTTCGCAGTTGGTGCCGTGCTATCTCAGGTTATCGAGGGCAAAGAACATCCCGTTGCTTTTGCTAGCCGACAGCTGAGCCCCACAGAGCAAAAGTACGGAGCTACGGAAAGGGAGTGCCTCGCCGTTGTCTGGGCAGTAAAGCACTTCAGATGCTACCTTTACGGCCGCAAATTCAAGCTAGTCACAGACTGCCATCCTCTGAAATGGGTGATGAGTGTCAGGGACCCTAGCTCGCGACTCGCTAGATGGAATCTACACCTGTAGGAATACTGCTTTGAAGTTGAGCACAAGTCAGGAAAGACACATCTGAATGCTGATGCACTCAGCCGCACAGCTGCCGTGGCAGCTATAGATGAGTTTGTCCCCGTAGTCGACCCCGCCGAATTACGCACAGAGCAGTGCAAAGATCCTGACCTGAAGCGAATAATCGAAAGCTTAGAGGGCGCACCGTCTCACCCCGAACAGCTAGGTTATTTCATTGGCAAAGACGGCACCCTGTGTCGGCGCACGAGGCCAACCAGGAAAGGGAGACCAGAGAAAACCGCTTGGGAGAGAGTCGTCATACCTCGGTCGTGGACAGAAAGGGTTCTTCGCGCGTTTCACGATGCGCCATGCGCCGGTCATTTTGGCGTAGCGAAGACACGCAGGCGTGTGGAGCGTTTGTACTTTTGGAGTGGCATGCGACGGGATGTTAGAGACTACTGTGCGAAGTGTCATTCCTGTCTCGAAAGAAAAACACCCAAGGGACGAAGACCAGCTCCAATTCAGCCGTTCCCTGAGGTTTCGGCTCCCTTCGAGCGGACAGGTATGGACATAATGGGCCCATTGCCCACGACCACTTCCGGAAACAAGTACATTTTAGTATTTGTCGATCACCTTTCAAAATACGCGGAAGCGGTAGCACTCCCAGATCAGAAGGCAGACACGGTTGCAAGAGCATTTGTCGAACAGATCGTGCTCCGACATGGACCCCCGAGGCAACTCTTGACAGATCGGGGAACGAACTTCGTGTCGCAGCTAATGAGGAGAGTTTGCGAGCTGCTTAAGATCGCTAAGAAGCAGACAACACCGTACCATCCAGCTTGCAACGGCGCGGTGGAGCGACTGAACCAAACCGTGGCCGGGTTCCTGTCGCATTTTGTTTCGCGCGACCAGCGGGACTGGGATTTGTGGCTCCCGTATGCAATGTTTGCCTACAATTCCGCAGCACACGAGAGCACGGGCGAATCGCCATTCTTTCTTCTCTACGGCCGAGACCCGGACCAGCCTAGTGAAGTGCCAGAGGGCCCCCGTCGTGTCCCATACGCTTCACTGGACGACTATAAGGTTGAGCTAGAATCGCGCTTGCAAGTGGCGAGGGACATCGCAAAGGAGTCCTTAAAGAAAGCGGCGAAGCGCAGGAAGGAGGTGCACGATCGCAGTGCTAGAGACGCGCCGTTTAATGTGGGGGACAGCGTGTACATTGAAAACTGCCAAAGGCAGATTGGGCTAGCTCGTAAGTTCCAGACGAAGTGGAGAGGACCGTGCGAGGTTGTCGAGAAGCTTTCTCCGGTAAACTTCAGAGTCCGAGACGTGAACCGGCGTTTGATAAGGATACACGCAAATCGCCTCAAGTCGGCACCGGTTCAGTATTCACGAAATGAGGAAAGGGAAAGCGCGGATTTTGATGGGGACAGAAGTGAAGCGGAGCGCGCAGATAGTTCGCAAGAAACGCCCTCTCCTGCATTTGTTCGGCAGGCGCCCGAGGTGACGGCCGGAATGCCACCGGATTTACTTCATGCATTGCTAGAAGAAGAAGCGCGCGAGGTTGCCGCGCAGATAACGCCAGGAGAGGCTCCTGCCACGAGCCCTCGCGAGTCCCAAAGCAGACAAAGGGGCACAGACTTACTTAGTATGACTCATGAAGGCCGATATCCGCTGCGAAATCGGAAAGCTAAGTCGGACTAATGGCGTAAACAGAGCGGAGTTTTGAACTGGTTAGAATTGTGTAATGCCACAGCTCATAACATTGCTATGTGCTTATGTGTTAAGTTATCGGAGTTGGTAGTTAAACCTTTCTGTCATTAAGTAACACCTTCACAGGAGAGCATGCGGAGCGCATGCAGAACCTGCCCTACTTCCTTTCGTTATCTATATTTTTGTCTGTGCCGTGATCGTGCTAGAAGTGGGAGCTCCTTTATAACTGTGGTAAATTTATTTCGTCCAGTTTGGACTAGAAAAGAGAGGCTTGGGTGCTGAGTTTCATGTTTATCTGTAAAAGAAGATCAGTGCTGCCCCTGGAGACGCCAGTTATGACAGCGGAGACATATGGTGTTGTGCAGTGGTGTTGAGTGCAGCGAAAAGTGTTTTGTCGGACGCACTGTGCGAGGCGATTCAGAAAGACAAGGGGAGCTGCAGGGACTCAAATGTTCAGAGAACATTCTTCTGGAGGGTGAGCGAGTGTGACATTCCGTGTGTGCTACGAGGATCCACGTTCGACGGCGCGGCGTAGACGGAGACCCGTGACAGCGGCATCATCAATTACCCAGCCATGCTCTTTGAGTGACGACCAGAACAACCGGACCCGCCGCCGCCCCGGGTAAACAGGCTTTATCCTCCCCAATTTCCGGGCACATTCCAGGACAAGGGAGCTGTCAGCGGGCCAGAGCGCGCCGTACCACAGCCGACGCTATGCGCTTCCGCGAAGACAACATTCTTTCCCTCCCCCCCCTTTGTCGTGGGCTATCGCCGGGAAGGCACCCACAGCTTCCCAGAAGGGCCGTGACGGACACCTGTCATGGCGGACAGGCAGTACTCGCCAAGAATGTGGAAAGACAGGCGCTAGTGAATTAGCTCCGAAGAGAGAGCCGGTGTATACTCTCACTTGAGAGAGAGTGGTGGCGTTTTTGTTGTTTATTTAGTTTGTATTGTTAACAGACTCTGGGTTCGAGGCTAAGCCCAACCCAAGGGGTGGTCCCCATCTCGCATGTTATTTTGGATTGGAGAATTGATGCTTTGGGCGGGCCACTGGAAATGACCGCCCTTAGTCCTTTGTTAATCAAGTGCTTAAAAGCACATGTAAACGGATGCAGTCCAGTCTGAGCTGGGGCTCCATGCTTAGCATGTAATGTGATGCTACTTAGGCACTAACCTGCCCGGTCGATGAGTAAAGTAGTGCAAAGTTTGTTCTGTTGTAAAATTATGCTCTGCTGTCATCATCTACAAGCTCGCCTCCTGTTCATCTTCCAAGCCGAACGACACTAGAGGAAGGGTTTGTGAACCATCCTCGAAGAAACGGACGACTATTGAAATTCTACTGCATACACGCTCAGGACGACATCGTTAGCAAAGAGGGCCTTCAGCGCCGAACCCCGACGGCGTGCAGCTTCTGCCAGCAACCGCTCGAGCCCAACTCCGGAGCCACTCCATCGCCCCCATGAAGTCGTCGGCACGTAAGCTCGGACGCCCCAGCCTCTGATGTATAACCTTAATCATGTGTAATTATTGAATATACCTGTTTGTTTAAACTGAGCCATACGGTGTCTTTTTGCCTCTCCGTCCCGTGTGGACCTGCGCATTATGGGGGTCATCACAACTGGCTTGTGCAGACCCTCATTCACTCAGGTTTGTTCTACCACCTCTTTTACTGGAGTCTTATAAACACACCTTCTGCACTTTGAAATAGAAACAGATAGAAAGGACTGGTTGGGGTCAAACTAAGACCTACTGGTCTTCCTATCTGGAAGTTTTTGCGGTTCACTCGCAGTAATTCGGCAGCACTAATTCCAATCCCCGCAAGTCTACATCTTAATAGTTGGTTCACCACTTCAGTGGTTCTGCTAGTAATGTGGTGCCTATATCACTGCCTCCACAAATGTAAAGTCCTCACTATAATAATACGGAGCACGCTTCGGCGATCAAACTCTTCTCACTCCTTGCCTAGTGAAAATTAGGAAGTCCTTTATGCATCAGTTACAACTGCTGGTGCACTCGTGTATGATCCCAACAAAACTTCACATTTTCTCTGCGGTAAGCATGAGAAAATTTAAAACCCCGAAGGCATCCTTTGTAATACTAACTGTGGCTCTGTCTATACCTTACACACGCTGTGAGGCAAGCCACGGTGCAAGATGAGGAATTACAGTAGTAAGTTCAAAGCCGGGCTCTCTCCACTACTCCTGTGAGCATGGCCTTCACAGTGCCATCCAGCTGTAAGAGTATTATAGCACGTTATTGTAGCCACATATCTCTGTGCACACACATGCAGTTGACATTCTTATTTCCTCATAATCGGTTTTTCACACCTATGCTCTCGGCACTCTCACGGTCACACTAAAATGCTTCTTGACTTTGCCCATCTCAACACTAACATGTACAGGCTTGCCCGGGTGCCTCATCAAGCTGGCATCCTTTGAAGAGCTGTTCCACCAGGCTGGCGAGGGTAGCTTACCTCTCCCTTCCATTTCACTGGCAACCAGGAATCTACACAGCACCACTATCCCTCTGCCCACTTGCAAACCAGTGCTACTCTCCATACTCCCACTCTCACCTATACCTCTCTCTCGACGAGAGTAGCAATTTAGGCTAGTAGGTTCATTTAAAGGGAGGAAAATAAAGCAGCACAACAGAGGAGGACAACATAAAATACACAAGTGCCAACTACTACCAGCTGAACTCTTTTGTTTGCAATTTCAATTTATACCGATGAAGGGAAGGAAACAGGGTTAAGAAGCACCATGTGGTCAACAATGTAACACCAAGAGCAAATGTGAAAATGCCTCTTGCACCTTGTGGACACCCAAGAGCCTATATAAGACAGCTCTTTTTGCATCAGCTTCACAATAGCGTACTGACACACTTCTCTACTTCTTTACGAATGCCCCGAAGATTTCCCTGGCACTTCATTGATATTGTGGTCAGCAGCAGTCGGGCCATGTATCTTTTTTCTGTCATCCCAGCCTGTTGCTCTTCCTTTTTTTTTTCTTTCCCGTCTAAGTTCCTCTCAGTGCTTGTAGTGGGGACTGTCCCCCCCTCTTTTATTTGGTCTTGCAGTGCCATGCCAATCCTTCCATTCCGCTCATTCCTAACCCTTCCTATAAACCTCCGGGTGCAGCATCCAGAAGTGGCTGGTGGTGCGGGCAGAGTTGGTGGTTGGCACCTGGGAGGGCACATAGACACGCAGTAAACTTGCTTATTAATGCGATAGCATTAGAGGACCCGTTCATAGGGAAAGCCGGAGTCCGTCCGTCCGTCCATCCGTGTCACGAAAAAGTAGGCGCTCCACCTGCCGTGGTGGGCAGGTGAGCTAGGTTGAGGGCTGCCTGCCCACTGTGGCACCATGCATGAGCCTTACAGGAGCTTGGGAAGAGCAGCCCAAGTCTAGCGTATACATGGCAGAATTACTTTTCAAAAGTAATTAAATTAAGTTACTAATTACTTTCCTAGAAACCTCACAAAGTAATTACATAAATTAAATTCCAAATTTCTGCTCTCAAAAAGCAATGACTGCAAGCCATTTGAATTGAGTGGGTCCCACGTGACCTACTCAATTCACAAAGATATGCAGATTCTGCAACCCGCTTGCAAACCCTACCCACGTCAATGACTCAATTCCTCATTATGGATGATGCTACCCTCCTACTCACAAGAAAGGAACACCTCCGGCGCCGCACACGTGCTCTCTTCCCTCCGTGTGCGATAACCCTCCCCCGCAGTCTTACCCGTGCAGAGGAGGTTGTGCTCCGGAGGATCCAGGTCGGAGTTGCCCTCACTCCTGCCGTAACTTGGACGTGGCCTCAATTTCGCCACTTATATCCCCGCCTAGGATGTCCAGTCTGCAACTCACAAGACACTGAGGCTGACGTTCACCATTTGTTGTGGGATTGCCCGGCACTGAAGCCAACTAGAATTCGCTACCTGGCAGCAGCGGGCCTCCACGCAGACAACCCGCCCTCATATATTGATTGGACGCAGGGGCCACATCACCGCTCCCTCCTCGCCTTCATTAGATCGGCACACCTTTCCTGCTTTATTTAACACCCACCCACTATTTTCTTTCTTTTCTCTTTTCCTCCAAACTCCCTTTATGCCCTGAGGCAATAAACAACGCTATCAAAAAAAAGCAATGACATTGCATTACAATTAATTTCCAAAAGCAATGACAATTACTTTTGCATTACTTTTTAGTTTCGACCCATAAAATTTCCGCATAAGCCATGTTTCTTACAAAATTTTCAGATTTATTTGTTTGCACCGCCATTGAGCTTCAAAGTGGCCGCCGGAAATTTTGCCCCTCTTTGAAGAAAGGTAGCGCTAGTCCATTGAACAGCTGCTTTGCTGACGTAGATGAGGTCGCATGCGTAATCCCACTCTTTTTAAGAATTTCCATCCACTGCTTGGTCACGCTCATCATCCAGGAAAGGGGCGCAGACAAGCTGCCAATTCTCCTGTTTTCTGGAGGCGTGTTGGCACACATAGATTGCATGTCGCCTATGTTCCCCTTGAGTTAAAAATAGAGCATCAAATCCAGCCACAGAAGTTTTCCCGAAAACTCGCACCCAACTTTATTAGATGTCAGCTGAGACTTCATGTCAGTGTGGAGACATGACAATATATAATTAGCAGTCCAGAGAGAAGTACTCACTCAAGCGCTCGCAGTGAGTCTGTGCATATAGGTGCAATACGGCGCGCCATGGTTATTGAGCCCTCCTGATGGCCCTGCAGCGCACCAATATGTGTGACCGTACGCAGTGCTTGAAGATGTGCAGCAGTCCTATAGGCTCTTCACTAAGGCGGCACTGATGTCCGCATGCGCCGCTTTGCTGAAGCGCTGGCTGTTGCTGGCTGCGCATATTTGTTGCTTTGCAGGCGCTCAACCTCGCAAACGCAAGGCCAAAGCATGGCCGATACAAGGTGGAGCATGGGCTCATTATTCAGCAAATTAATTTCACTAGTAATTAATTACTTTCCCGTGAAATTACTCTCTGAAGTAATTCATTACATTACTAAATTACCAGCCCAGAAAAGTAATCAATTACATTTCAAATTACCAAGAATAGTAATTTAATTACTGTCATGTATGATCTAGCGAGCTTTACCGGTCTCGCAAGCTTTACTGGTGGCTTTATTTGAAACAGCCACCTGCCGCAGCAGTGCATCGCTTAACCACTGTGCCAATACTGGTTCGAGGACTTGATCTATGAAAGAAGGGGAGTACTTGTGCAGAAGGGATCTCTAATGCTGTCGCATTGCACTCTTAAGGGCAAGTTAAGCGTCGACCAAGTTTTTCGTCCTCTTTCCACGAAGACGCATGTTGAAGAGACGCCAAGAGAAATTGAAATTGACCTCAATCGGGAGATGTACTGCGTTCTAATGAAGGAGGAGCTACTTTACTGGAAACGGAGCTTTCATAAGCTAGGAAAAGGCAAAAAAAAAATTAAATGCAGGTATCGTGCTCATGGACTAGTTGTGTCAACACAGTTTTTTGTGCACGCATACCAGAGGCTAGGCTACACCACCATTCACTTGCAAACATAGTAATGACATAGGCCTATTTTATGCAGAAATAAAGACGTATAAAAAAAACCAATTTCTCTGCCAATAAATGCATTGTTTGCCCACAGAACGCCTCCAAAATAGCCCCAGAGAACAACAGAATCAATTTTACCTCGGAACAAAAGCTGGGCATAATTGCCTGCTGTGCCCGTGGCTGAAATCCACACCATTTGAAATAATGACCGCAGACTGTACTTACCTGTCACTTCGGTGTTCGATTCCTTCTATCCTTTGCTTTTTTTTTTTAAGCAATGCATACTGTTGCCAAATCAAGCTTGGTTTCGTTGACATGAGAGACATTTGTGTTCTCATGCACTCATCTGCATAAATGATTGGGCTTGAGATGTGCTATTGAGCGAAAGTGTGTTCGTGGAACTAAGTTTCACAGTGTGTGTGCATGAAATGGTTCACCAGAGCTTTTATGAGTCATAGTGAATGAAGAGCTGCAGTTTGACTGTGGGCGATAGGAATTTCCCGTATGCAAATGACAAATGAATTGACACCGATGATTTCGCCACCCTTGCATTGACATCTTAGTGCCATGCCCCAGGAACATGCTAGAGTGATGCGCTAGCTCTGCGCATTTTCTGTTGGGCCTGCTTAGAGAGCGAAATCATTCACTTTTGAGTTGGTTCTGTTCAAGTTTGTGGTGTGGTCTCACTTGATCATAGCCCGACTTGTTCCGGTGGTTGGTTCAATTTTTCTCCTGGCAATGTCTCTTTGCCCAGTGGTGCGTGTTGGTGGCGCCTGAAAAGCTTGTAGAATGCTCATCAGCAAGCTTTTATCATTCAGTCATTAAATATTGCCACCTCACAATCTGCAGCTCAGGGAATGTTTTCTAGTGTCGTGACAGAATGTGACAAGAGTTTATTGTCGTTTCATATCTTGACGAGGAGTGGGAGGACGGGAGTTGCTGGTTGCAGCAATTTTTGGCTCTTGTCGGTCAATGTTGCTTTCTATTCTTCTCAACATAAGCTTGCTTTACTGAGGATTGCTCTGCGGTGGTTATTGAGACGCAACCAGCACTAGTTAACTAGTTAGGTTTTGGTCATGTTGACATGGAATTTTTTTTTTGTTTTTCAAGCAGAGCTTCTACCAATTTCGTTGCATGGGAGTTACCACAGGTTACGATGTTTTGGGGAGTGCAAGAACTGAGGCCACATGTTCAGAATTATTGCACCAGTGGAGCATCCCTATGGAACTCTAGGATAATAATTTTATTTCTCATTTTATTTAATTGCGTACAACCTGCGGACACGAATCACTGCTTTCATCTAAAAATTTTTGGTAGAGTACTGCCTTTTTGAAGTCTCGAGGTAGAATTAAGAGCAGAATTAGTACTCTAAATGACTACAACGGTGTGCGGTCTCTTTCTAGAGGGTTAAACAAGCATGATCCAGAGAGAGAAAAGACAAAAAGCTTGATGGCTACAATGTCTTCTGTTGCAGTTTCCACTGCGGACGTTCCTTTTAGCCTCCCGTCAGTAATGCTTTCGCAATGTGATGTGAAGGTTCAAAGAATGTTCAGAGAATGAGAATTATTTTCAAGAAGTTCTGGTACTAGATGGACTGAAAAGAAGGATGTGTTGCTGCATATGTAGCCCTTGCAGCGCACATGCTTCTAGTGCCTCCACTCTTTTCAGTGCCCTTGTTAAAAGTCCATTCAGTGCCTGTGTCATGACTCTTGAACGTCGACAGCCGCCTCAACATCTGGAAGGAAAAAAAGGATGGCCCCAGTCTAGCTTCTGGAGCAGATTTGAAATCACTGGGATTGGGTTTCTAGGAAAAGCAGAAACTGTGATGGCAGTGAAGTCTGCATTAGAGCAGTATTGTGATAAAGAATTTATGAACAGCGATTTCAGCCAGCGCAGTTACAACTTTTTCAAGCGACATTGAAGTAACTGAAGCTCTTGATGGAATGTTTGGCACCATCCTGAAGAGTTAAAACTCACAGTGAGCATTCTTTTCAGTGTCGGTTTGCTGTCACAATTATTAAGACAGGGCAGGGCGACAGGTCTGTGTGGTATTCAGCAGGCTGCGTCGGAATCTTGCATACACCCGGTGTGCGTCTGGTGTTGTCACCATGCACATGAAATCTGGCTCACATGCCAGGTAGTAATTTAATGCATTGTTGCCCATTTTGACGCAGAATTCTTTCACTTTCAGTCATAGCAGACGAGCTGGCAGTTTTCTCGCAACCAAGCGTATTAACAGGGTATCACAATAAGAACTGTCTAGATGCTGAGGGGCGCCTAATGCCATTTACTGCAAGTGCAATTGGAGTTGAGTCCAAGTGCCCTCGCTTAATCTTTTGCCAGGCAGAATCCCCAGACGGAGCAGCAGTTTCAACCTTATTACTTTCATGACCCAGCACATGTACACAGGCACATGTAGAATGAATGTCTTTATATGTTTACGTGCAGTGAATGGAGAAAATTTTGAATTTTCACTGTAGGTTGACGACTGTTTACGTCTGCAACTCTGTAAAAGCATTTTTTTTTTCACTTTGTGCTCTGGTTTTCTGCTTGTAGTGAATGTGCCTGTCGTTTATCTACCATTTATTGCTTTTTTTTTTATTCGAGAAGTGTGCCATGAGGCATAAGTTGAAAAAGGAAAGGGGGAAGGAATGCACGGGATTGAAAGTTAAAAGAAGGAGTGAAGAACCGTTGCGCTGAGGTAGTCGCAGAGGTTGTTAATGAAACGGTTGTCTGTTGTCCACTTCACGAAGTCACTTTCGCGGTTCCACCGCAGGCCCACCTCCCTGAGGAGCCGTTTTCTGATAGCAGCCGTCGCTGGGCACGTTCACAACAAGTGCCGCACATCACATATGTCCGGTGCAGCGCCACAGTGAGGGCACCTGTCAGGTAGTGGCAGATCTGGCACGCCACCGATGACGGACAGATGGTGTCAGAGCCGCCCCTGCCCGAATCCGGCGCACGGATACCTCCTCCTGCCGAGTAAGACTACGGGGGAGAGGGTGCGAACACGGGGGAATTAGAGCGCGTGTTCGTTGGCGCAGAACTTCGGAATCAGAAACGTGGGACAGGAACGGATCTGGGGGAAGAGGGGAAGGTGGCGGATCGTCTAATGTATGAAGATGAGTCATAGCATCCGCTTGAATGTTATGTGGATCCTGGGCATGGCCGCGAATTCAGTGTATGCGCACAGGACATAGATACTTTGCGCAGAGCACATCAATAGATTGTGAAATCTGGAACGTTCGTCGAACAGCCTTCAGCTGTTTAAGGGCGGTGCGGGAGTCGGTGTAAATGTGAACTGTATTGAATGTTGGAACGAGCGGAAGGGAAGCAATGGCATTGTAAATGGCTTGAAGTTCCAATGCCAGGGGAGTGCACGTATCCGCAGTATACGTTGCGCGAGAGTTGAGATGCGGATGAGATGGACTATACACAGCAGTAACTCCCCTCTCTGCAGAATGAGATGCATCCGTGTATAATATGCACCCTTCAGGCAGATACGCTGCTGATACCGACGGGGAAACAGTGGGGCGATTGTCAGTGAGCTGGCAATAGGACCACGGTGGAAGTGTCTTTAAACGATGAAGTTTGAGAGACTGTTTTCGAGCTCTTTTTGCCACCCGTTGGTCGATGATTTCACTGAGTGTATTAAGTTGGGCGAACTCCTGTAGCACAGGTATGGGTGTTAAACGAGGCAGATATGTTATGACGCGCATAGCCTCACGATTGATAGCTTCAAGGGAGTCCCACTGTCTGCGGGTGAGACGTTGAAATTGAGCCTGATATACTATCCGTGGCTGAAGGATAGAGCGCACAAGCTGGCGAGCCGTATGAGCACGTGCGCCACCAGAGCGCATAGCTATGCGACGAATCAGACCTAGAGTAGCGTGAGCCGATTTACGGGTGGCTGTCAGCCACGGGGTGCCAGTCCCAGATGTATGGAGGAGAAGACCAAGAATACGAACAGTTTCTACCTGAGGAATCAGAGAATTATGTACCGTAAAATTTAAAGGGGGAGCTTTCCTTAAGGCGGCTTTATTTCCAATTCAAATGAAACATGATTTAGTAGGAGAGAGTGTTAGACCCAGAGGTGGGAGGTGAGATGTCAATACATCCAGCGCGTGTTGAAGGACCGACTGATGAATAGACGCATCTGGATGACAGCACCACAAGGTGATACCATCGGCATATGCAAGCACGCGGATAGAAGGGATGGTCTCTAGGGCTCGAACAAGAGGAATTAAAGCCACATTAAATAATGTGGGGGCGAGAACGGAGCCCTGCGGCACTCCTCTATTGGAAGTGAAATTACCAAAGGGCTTTCCGTGGACACGCACGCTGAAGGTTCGATTTGCTAAAAAGGCGTGAATGGAGAGGAGGAACCGGTGAGGGAGACCAAGAGTTTGAAGGGAGGCAAGAATGGCAGAGTGAAGGATGTTATCATATGCCTTTGTTATGTCTGTAGCGATTACAGTTCGTACAAGGTTACTCTGTGGAGAGTGGTCAAGCACGTCAGCAGCCAAAGTAGCAAGGCCGTCCTCCGTTCCAATTTGTGGGCGGAAACCAATTTGGGAATCTGGGTAACAATTATGGGATTCCAGCCACCATGATAAGCGTGCGGCTAGAATGTTTTCATAAAGCTTGCAGACGGTAGGGGTAAGGGAAATTGGACGAAGGGCCGAGAGAGATACTGGAGGCTGACCTGACTTGGGGATTGGAACCACAATAGAATGCTTCTAGTCTCCCGGCATGACGCCAGAAAGCCACACTTCGTTAAAAGTATCAAGTAGGGTTTCCAAAGCCCTCCTTTCCAAGTTACGGAATAAGGAGTTAGGTATGCCGTCGTGCCCGGGAGTAGTAGTAGTTTTTAAACGGTCAATGGAGGCCAGCAGCTCTGCCATGGTGAGGTCAGAAGTAATCCCATCGGGGGGCTCTGTTACCGATAAGTCAGGTGGAGACGTAGCGGTGCAGTCATGGTTTGGAAAAAATTGACGGGCCGCTTGTTGTGCAAATGTGTCCTCATCCACATTTAGCGCGAGGCGAATGCTCTCTGTGTAATCTGCAACCTGGGAAGGGCGCTCCATGGCGTGAAACACTCTCCAAAGATGTCGATTGCCCTGCGTAGAGGACAGGCGGGCACACCATGCAGCCCAGCGTTGCCTGCCTAGCCGCTTTGCATAGCGCCGCGCCCGTGCGGTAGCGCGGTGAAGAGTAGGATGAGCCGAAGGGTCATCGGGGTGACGAGTAGCGTAAAGATCCGCCTGGCGACGAAGAGCCCACAGATTCAAGAGATGTATGTCCGGGTTTGGGTCGTCTTCATTTACAGTAGTGGTAATAGTGTGAGTAGCGAGAACAGCAGATAGAGTAGACAATGCTGAAGAGGGGTTGAATGTAGATAAATGATTGTCTGCGCGTACAGAATCCCATGATGTTATTCGTACAGTGCGGCGTATTTTCCGTAGACGCGTAGACGTGAGGGAGATAAAAATAGGGCTGTGATCGCTACCCCAAGTATCAGAATCAACAGCCCAACGAGGGTTACCGGGGCCTAACCACCAAGTCAAATCAGGTGAATACGGGCCACCTCGTGGGCGGGTAGAAGTATTCGGGTGGTTTAAAAGTTGAAAGGAATGATCTGAAAAGCTCCCTTGGATGTGTGAACCCCTTGAGGAATCCGATGGGTAACCCCACGCAGTGTGTGCGCCGTTGAAGTCACCACCAACTAGAATAGGGATACCCGAGTTGGTAGAACGTAGAAAACGAACCCATCCCAGATTGGGAGATGCGGAGCCAGGACGACTATAAAAAGAAACTAGAATAAGGGGTGTGCGTGCAGGTTTTACGAGAAGGGCGACAACCTCTTGACGTGTGTTGCACCACCGTGAAAGGTCGAGCGGTGTGTGCGGAACTGAACTGTGAATATAAATTGCAGATTTACCTGGGCTGAGGGAGGAGGCGGTGCAACGGCGATCAGGGATAGATGGTGAATGGTATGCGCAGAAACCTGAAAGGCGTGGGAGTGCATTATGCTCTTGCAGTAGGAACGCCCATGCCCTCAGCTTTCCGTCGCGAAGGCGGATGTTCACTTCAGAGGCCTTATTAGCGAAACCTCGACAGTTCCACTGCACCACCACCGATGATGTTGCGCTATCCATGACGAGGCCGAAGAGCTTCCACGATGAGGGATGTCACCTGCTTCATCAGCGCTAATATCTTGTCCACTGTCGGGGTAGTCACGGCTAACAGGTGGTCGGCACCTGATTGTGGGCCAGTGCTTACCCTAGGTGATTCCTCTGATGATTGCTCCCGAGTTATGAGAATTCTTCGAGAGGATTGAGAACGATGCTGTTCCCGGCGCTGGGTGAGTTCGTCTAGTCGGCGGCGAGCCTCCGCGATTGCATTGTCTAAAGCTGTGTCTTCATCTGTGGTATCCACATGTGATGGATGCACTGGACGTTTGGGCGTACCATTTGATCCGGGAAGGTGAGCCGCTTGTGCATATGTACGCTGGCGAGGAGACGTATGGTGAGCAGCAGGCTCAGATAAAGGAAGTTCAGGGAAGTCGTTGTCGTCACATGCGAGAGCTGCAAAGCGATTACTTGTAGGAACATCCATTTTTGCAGGCGACTTGTGAAACTTCTTCGCTTGCTTCTTCTTTGGACAAGCGGGGGAGCAAATGTCATGGTCCGGCGATTTGCACAGGGCACAATGAGCTGTTGGTTCATTCATGTCAGCCACAGCTGCTGGATTAGGGCAGGCATTTTGCATATGTCCTTCTTTGTGGCAGTGATAGCAAAAAATACGACGAGGTCGGAAGGGCTGTGGTTTGACGATCGCACCGTAGTAGGTAAGGTACTTCGGGAGAGTCAACGGGCCTTGCAGGATGAGCAGGTATGAGCACCGGCGACCCATAGGCCGTGCTTGCAGTAGAATATGAGTTGAGCAGCGAATATTTGCGCGCACCTCCTCGGGAGGGCTCGTGCTGTCGACATGATAAACCATGCAGCGGAGTGTGTCAGGACCAGATGCAAAATATATTTGCACCGGGACATGCTTGCTGTCATCCAGGGGGATCCGCGTAACTGCGCAAAGTTTCTGGGCGTCCATCAACGATGACAAGTTTACCGTGATGGTGTTCGATGGGCGATGGACGACAAACCCGCAGTAGTTCGAAGAGCCAAGGGCATGGTCAATTGTGGCTTGAACATTCCGGGCAGGGATGGCAGTCATATCAAAGCGCAATGTAGGCTTGATGGTAACGCGGAACGAGTTCGCAGCAGGCGGAAGAGAGCCTTGACTCACGGGAGGCATCTGTGGAGGAGGCTCAGACGCTGGTGACGGCCCTTGGTGGGAATACTGAACTGGCGCGACGGGCACAGTTTCTTGCTTGCTGGTACTGCAGTTGCTCTGCGAGGTTCATCTTAAGCTCACATTTCATCATGCAAATGGCTTGAAACTCAGTGTTGTGTTGAGCCTGATTATAGAGTTATGGTGCACAGACTTTTATTATGTGTATTAAATTAACCGGCGTAGTGTGTAGTGCACCTCTCATATGGGTAGATGTATGTACTTTAGTGGCTGCACTGCTTTTCATAGAATAGCTCTGTGGGGCTGTGTTGTTAGAAGGAAGGTCCTAGGCACTCTACGGTAGTGATACTGAGCAAAGCAGTACGCACCCTGCTTTATTAGTGCTTGGACATTCGTGGAACGCTTTACAGTATTGTAGTTAGAATGGCAAATGGAAGGGCACTTAAAGTAAATGAGGTTTTTTAGTAGCACTGATAAACCCGCTGCCAAAGTGTGTGAAACCTCAAAGTTCAATGATTACTGGACATATTCACTAGTGCTCTATAAAACCCATGTTTGTTCAGACAGATGCTTTTAAAGGGGCCCCGAAACACATTTTCAGTGCATTGTTTTGCCCGTTGGTTGCATAGAAGGAGTTATAGTGATGCTATTAGCATCGGTCGTACCACGTATACTCCTGTTTTTAATATTTTAATTAGCTCGCAAAAACAAATTCATGGCGCTGACGGTGTCACCATACAGTGGCGGTTTTTAGCATCAGATATGACATCACGGAGGGCGAGCTTTATGATTGGACAAAGAGTAAATATACTGCAAATTGTATTAATAAATAGATATACGGTTCGTCAAGTTTTTGTGTTCTATATTACATTAACAAAACCAACTTGTTTGCCCTAGATAAAAGCACTGTAAAGCAAGTAAAACAAAAATACACCACTAGAGGCTCTGGCTACTTTTTGCATCAACGGACTTTGCGCCTCTCTGTAACATCCTACGACCTAGCACTAACACTTATGGGTACTCTCTATGTATCTGAGAGCGGCTTTGCAGAGTTGATCCAATCGAGCTATTTCACTCCATAAGCGTTCGTTTCGGTCACAAGGAATGATGCGTTCAGTTCACATTTAGCAGACAGTACGCATCGTCAGCTCGTGGAGGATCACCGGACAGCAGCGCCAGATGGCGCCACGCTCCCGTCAACAGCGCGCGCTCCTTGCTCGCCGTGACCAACCAGCGCGCAAGGGGCGATGGTTGGCGGTAAGCAGTAGCGGTACGCGCTATGCTAAATGTGTTTGATATCTTGCGCAGGCTGTCACACCGTCGCAGTATCTCGCGCTCGAAATAGGATCCATAAGTAAGGGAACGTCACTGATCAGTGTTCCCTTCTGTGCCGTCGTGGTGACGATGAAGCATCGCTTGGTCAGCTGGGCGTTCACATGGTTGTTGTAACCATGCAAACGGCGCCGCCAGCCTTGGCATGAACGAGTTACAGAGAACAGGCAACCATGGAGTGTAAACTTCCGCTACGTGCTAAGATAGGCTGTTTTGATTGGTGGCACAGTGTGTCATCATTGGGAGAGTGAAATGGGAATGGGAAGCTGCGCGAAAATAGAGTTGAGGGCAGCATATTTTTTGCTTGTATTTTGCAATTTCTTCAATGAATAACTCCCGTTCCTATGCATCGATTCCCGTAATTCTTTTTGAGTCAGCATCTGTGCGACATAAGGAACCCATCTGAAGTGTAACCGGCATCCGTTCAAGCGGTGTTTCGCAGCCCCTTTAAATACTGTTCTTTTACTCCTGCAGAGTGTCGGTTATCACTTTCTTTTGTGCAGTTTTTTTTTTAGGCTAATAATTTTGTCTGCTTGTGTCTCAATAGTTTTCGTGTACAGGATGACATGCTTTGCTGCGTAGGTTTTTTAGTGCAGTAGCACTACTAGCTGCATTCCTACTAAAATTCGACGCCTGAAGTCCGCTTTGTGGCAGGCTGCTCGCCGGGCTGTGAGCAACCTGCCAGGTGTGTGTGTGTCACACACACACAGGCATGCACGCACACATATGTACTGCCCACCATGGCAGGTGGAAGTTCAGTTAATGATTGGTCGCGAGGTTGCTTGGGAACCCGAGTGCCACAAGCCCCAGCGATGGGTGGCAACTCCTACCATCGCAGGGGAGTGGCGCATCGCTTAACTGCTGTACCACTGCACCAGGACTCCCAGCGATCTCTGAATGTAGAGAATCACCAATTCCGTACATGTGGGCATTGACCCATTGACGCTATTGCTCCGTATCCTTAAAGCGGAGCTTAAATCTGACCCTGCCGATCTTAGAACTGGAATTGATTGGCGAGTGAAAGAAGAATGCTGTCGCATTTCCTCTGCATCAATCCAATAGATTGCCCCTAAATTTTCTTTGTTCTCTTTGTGCAGACATTCTGGGCAGTGGGGACGTGAAACCCATTGACATCATGAAGGGTGTCCCCAATTGGCTGCGGGGCTTCCAGGGCAACGAATTCCAAATGCTGCTGCGGAAGCGGCCCATAGTTTACCACTGGCGCAAGAGTCGGCCTACCGATTTCCACAACCTCAACAAGCGCATCCGCTTCCTCTACAAGGTGCTCAACCACAGGACCCGCTCGAAGTAATAGGGGCGACAGATGTACGTAGCTAAGTAATAAATATATGTTGATTCGATTGATATACCCTGTTGGCCTGCTTGGCATTGGTTAACTAATTCATTTAAGGTCGACATCTGTTTGTATCCAGCGAGTCGTGCAGTGTGACATGGAAGAGCTATGCTCAGTGGTAGCTTTTCTTGGCAATTAGGGGAAGGCTAGAGGGGGCAGTGTGCCTGCAACTGTCTCATTCTGCCAAATAGTTTGGCTGCACCAGAGCACCTAGCCACCTGGTGCATTGCTCTCTCTCTGCAGTACCATCACACCATCGCTGGAGCAGCTATCGCCATCTATGGAAGCTTAACTAGACGTGCTTAGTAATATCACTGTAATCCAAGAAAAGTGCTTTTTCCTTGACTTTTAAAGTTGAAAGTTGGCAATTGTGTTAGAAATATGCCGTAAGTAGAATGTTAACAATATACTATGTTTAAAAGAGACTAATCACTGCATGCGGGGACTATATTCCACTCCGTATGAAAAGACAGTGTATTTCAGCTTTGTAGCTTCCCCATTTCCAGAAAAATGCTGTCGCAAAGTATAGATTAGCCACGAGATCGACCTATTGGTGGCGTTTGCTGTTGCTCCACTATGTTGATAGGCAGTTGGTCGCACTCCTAGAAATATGTGAAGTGATGATTTGCTTTGAATTCTACGAAGGTCTTTAAGCTGAAGGAAACGTGTCCGGTGAAGTGAGTGAGTAATAGGCCAGTTCAAGATGTGCCTTTTTCTTTCTTTTTTTTTCACTTTGTTGAATGTACCTCAGCTCAGTATAATTTACTGTGTTGACACTACGAATGACAACGGCTGCATGAATGTGCACATGAAGTTCGGAGGGAACCCAAAATTTCTCTACCTCTTGCACAAACAGTTTGGTAATAATTGCAGGACAGATGCCTAAAGATAAGCCTTCCTTATTGATTCACTACCTGAAAACAAATAGTTTATTTTCACTTTCATGCATCGCAATAATACTAGTCACTGCTCGTGAATTTAAGACTACTGCATAAGCAGCAAAGTTAGGTGGTCAGGTGTGTGTTTGGCACTGACGTGTTTCACAGTTTGCTTGCATTTTTCTCAACTTTTACCTGTTGAAAACAATGACCTCTCATGGGAGAGAGTGGACAATAGAAAGGCATCAACAGCAGGCTGATATATGCATGCATGTACTCTTTTGACTGTGCAGTATTATTTTGGTTACATGTTTCGCGCATCACAAGTACCTACATGCTTCCGCAATTTGCCCACAAAAATTTGCCGAGTGCACCAGTGTCGCTCGTACAGTAGCCTTCAAGTTTAGCGACAAAGGTTATAATGAGTCATGTTTCAAGAACACAGTGCTCAAACAGCTTGACCATGCCTATCAGAGGATGTAATGTGCTCATTTCAGCTGTATTCTGGTCAGCAGCAATATTCAACTCGACGTGTGTGCGAGAACCTGTCGAATCCCAAGCACTGCAAGGACTGGCTGACTGACAAGTACAGTAAAACCTCATTAATTCAATGTAAATCGGACTGTGAAAAATGTTTGAATTACCTGCTTTTCGAATTAATTGAGCACAGGAAAAAGGTGGGTGGGTGACCCAGGCAAAAAATTTTGTTCTGGGAACATGCTCCCTATATTGAACAAATTTTGCGTCATCATCAGCCTGACTACACCCACTGCAGGAAGGTCTCTCCCATGTCTCGTTCCAACTAACCCTGTCCTTTGCCAGCTGCAGCCACCATATCCCCGCAAACTTCTTAATCTCATCCACCCGCCTAACTTTCTGCCTCCCCCTGCTATGCGTGCCTTCTCTTGGAGTCTGCTCCGTTACCCTTAAGGACCAACGGTCATCTTGCCTTCGCATTACATACTCTGCCTAAGCCCATTTCTTCCTCTTAATTTCGACTAGGATGTCATTAACCCATGTTTGTTCCCCGACTCACTCTGCCCCCTTCCTGTCTCTTAAACTTACACCTATCATTTTCTTTCCATAGCTCGCTGCGTTGTCCTTAACTTAAGCTGAATGCTTTTCGTTAGCCTCCACATTTCTGCCCCATAGGTGAGTACCGGTAAGATACAGCTGTTGTATACTTTTCTCTTGAGAGCTATTGGTAAACTGCAATTCATGATCTGAGAGAACCTGCTATGTGCACTGCACCCCATTCTTATCCTTGCGTTTATTTCCCTCTCATGACCCGTATCAGCGGTCACTACCTGCCCTAAGTAGGCGTATTTCCTTACCACTCTTAGCACCTTGCTACCAGTTGCGAACTGCTGTTCCCTTGCGAGACTGTTGAACATTACTATACTATATACTGCCACGTAAAAGTCTGCCACCAACTCGTAGCCCTTGCTGGCCTACCCCCCAAAAAAGTTTACTGCAAATACAAGTCGACATATCCACCCCCCTCCTGCATCGTCCTGCCGCTGCACTCTATTTTGTATTTTCTCACGGGATAAAATTGCTGCGCGCGCAACTCAGAGTAATAAATACTTAGCAATGCGATCAAAAGGACAGCAGTCTGAACTTAATGGAGATCAAGAGCGAAAAAAACGGCGCTCCATCCTGTGTGGCCTCACTGACTTTAGCAGCAAACAGAATTGCAAACAGTCCTGTAGTTTCAGATTCTGGCACGACACAAGCCTCGGATATGGTCGGAGGCTCGCTCTTGCGCTATCGATCGCATTTTTAGAAAATTATTGTTCGGGACCCATTCCTTGATGAGAAAGATTGTCACTGCATGTAGTCGGGTATTGAAATGCTCTGTTGTGGCCGAAAAGGTAGAATGTGTATGATGCTATTTTGGTACAAAATAGAAGCGCTTAATAGGAGAAAATTTTAAAGATTTCTGCTTTTTTTAAGGCAAATATTGAGACAGAACCCTTTTTTCAGTGTTGCCTGAAACCTTGTATTGTTAAAAACCTGTTTGCATTAAAGTTGAAAACTGTCCTTGTGTTGTTCTTAAATTTAATTCCAGATATATCTTGCTTTCTGCAAAAACGGCTGCACTGAGGGCCAGAAAACACTATGTAGGCAACAGCGCTCGACAAAAAAATAGCCAAATGGTCAGACCATTCAATTAGTTTCAATATCAAAAAATGGAAAAAGTTTGAAAAATAAGAGACGCCGACCAGTTAAGAAAGGTTCGTTATTGATCTTTCGGCTTCCACACGGAAGCCTTGTTCACAATGAATTCATCACCAAACAAGGGTCGTTTAAATATGGTTGAATAATCGGCGCAAGGAGCGTGCGTATATCGGGTTTAGATTACCGTCGTTCCGGTTTAACGTGTGTGACATAGTTTGTATGATTAGGGATTCCAAATGAAGTCGTGATGCTGCTACTTTTTCGGTTGCGATGATCTTTGCCTTGTCACAGTCAATTTTGTGGACATTCACGACGGCGTGCTCCGCTAAGGCGTTGTTGCGAATGTTTTCGTTTTTTACGTCCCGAGCGTGCTGCTGTAATCGCTTCCAGTAGTTTCCAGTTTCCCCGATATACACACCGTTGCAGTCTGCGCAGGGGATTTCGTAGACAACTCCGGGGAATCTTTCCTTTGGCAGTGTGTCCTTCACCTTTAAAAGCTGATGGCGCATCTTTCTGGCCGGGACATGTGCCACCTGCACGTCGTCATATCCCCGTAGGACACGCGCCAGGCATTCATTTGTACCCGGGACATACGGCACAGAAGCCCGTTTTTTGAGCGGAGGGCGGGCGTCCGGTTGTCCTTGTTTTGACAGCTGACGTTCTACCGCGTCAACGAAGCGCCTAGGATATCCGCAGTTTCTGAGGTCATCCTGTACCTTTTTCGCGTCCAGGGTCGCATCCTCGGGCCTTGTGCACAACATTTTCGCACGCTGCAGTAACGTGCTAACAACGGCCTTTTTATGGCTGGCAGGGTGCACTGAGTTGAAATATAGGTAGCGGCCAGTGTGCGTCTCCTTTTGGTATACGCTGAAAGATACACCCTGGCCTTCCCGTGAAACAAGGACGTCAAGGAATGGTAGTTTGCCGTCCAATTCTTCTTCTATAGTGAACTGAATGGCTCTTTCCAGGCTGTTAAGATGGGCCAGAAGCTTGCTCACCACGCCTTTTTGGATGATGCAGAAGCAGTCGTCGATGTAGCGGAAAAATACTTTCGGAGAAGGGACAAAGGAGGCCAACGCCCGCTGTTCCAGCTTTTCCATGGCGAGATTGGCAGCCGTAGCCAAAACTGAGGCACCCATGGGGGTCCCGTGTACCTGTTTGTAAAAATTGAACAAATTGAAAAAGTACATTTTGATCTTGGCAAGCAAATATTTTTTTCAAAAATAGTGTCAGTGTGGCGATTGGGCACCTACTCTGCTGGCATCGTGTGGCGGCATCCACTATGGCCGAGTGAAACATGGCCCTTCGATAGAATTCGTTCAGCAGATGATGTCTACTAATTCACTGGTGATCAGAGGAGACATCATCATCCACCAAAAATTTAAAAGGCAGGAACTGCTCCAGCAGCCTGGGTTGTCCAGTCATTCCTACGGTAAGCAAAATGACTTTTTGCAATACCAGGTCATGTGATTTCATGAAATGCTGTTTAGTGTCTGCTGAATATATATTCCTGTAAAGAAAAATGACACTACGGCTCAGGTATTCCGTCTTACCTTAGTATGTGTGCAGATTGATGTGCTGTGTGCATATACAGGGTGTCCCATTTAAATCAGTGCAAATGGTTTATTAAACTTTGCACTCACTATGCACTGCGGCTTTGGAAGGTGAATTATCTGGTCAGGTGGATGCCTTAATAAAGCAAAATGTAAATAATAAATGCTTATCCATCTAACACATTAAGACTGGCTTTTTAAAGCCTGCATTTAGGTTGAAACTATAATGAATACCATAGCACACTGTATACTATGAGCATTCAGCCCAAACACATTCTTAATAACTGAGAAGTGAAATCGCTCCATTGGGCCGTCTTATCAGCGCTTAACAATATGATCAACGCTGATTACAGCTACTAATGCTTTGAGTAAGACCAGAAATAAAAGCTCTGTTTTACCCAACGATTGCAGATGTTTGTGCCAAATCGATGCGACTATCATTTAAAAATTTCATTCTCGCCAATAACAAAAGTACTTTCCTAATTTTTTTATATGTGAAGCTAATTAAAAGGTCTGGCCATTTGTCTCTTTGTCTTGTCACGCGCCGTTACCCTCGTAGTGTTTTCTGGCCCTCAATATGGCCGCTTTCGCAGAAATTGAGCTATTTGCAATTAAAGAACACTGCAAGGGCAGTATTCAACTTTAATGCAAACAATGCTATAACAAGGTTTCAGAAAACACTGTAAAATACTTCTGTCTCAAATTTTTAACTCCAAATCCGCTTCAAAAAATGTGGAACTCGAAATTTTTCTCCTGTTAAGCGTATCTATATTGAACCAAAATAGCATCATTCACGGTTTATTGTTTGAGGCACGACAGGGCATCTCAATACCTGAATGACTTGCTCACAAAAATTTTCCGCAAGAAACGGTTCCTGAACAGTAGTTTCCAAAAAAATGCCTATATTAAGGCAATTTCTTACACTTTGGAGCATGATATTTAAAGAAAAAACTTTTCTCTTTAAAAGAAGACATTTACACTTGTATTGAGACTTGTCTTAATTGGTGCGAGTTTTTTCACCTAAATCTAAAACATTAAGCATTTGCCGAGTCTCCTGTCACATAGAATGACTGACAGGTGTGCGTTTTAGCGGTCCGCAAGCCATACCATAGTCTAGTTCTTGTGCTGGGAGTATTGGGGCTAAGGCGCTTCTCATATCAAGCATCTGCATCGTTCTGCGGTGCCGCTTTAAGGGGCTGCCGCTTTACCGGGTTGCAGAGAAATCGGGATTAGAGATTCCTGTGTAGCACTCCAGATCTTCGAATCATGGGGCTGGCACAGGTTGCCACTTCAAATTATCCGGTCAAATTTGCATTAGAAATTACTGGATTGGAGAAATTCTTCAAATTATCTGGGATTTCGAATTATCGGGACTTGACTGTATGTGCAATCTCTGGATGCCTGCATCCAGTTACGTCTAGCAGTGATCTGTTAGGGTGCTTTAATGCAGCACCTGACACTGCTGTCAACACACTTGAAACATCATGCAGTAAAAAGCCTTTAGTACTGAAGGTTGACAGAGGTTGCGTTGAGGCCACATGATATATACTCAGTATGGGACAGTCACTGCCTTTATTATAGCATAGATGAAAATGTGAAGGCTGGTTGATATTTCTTTTGCACAAGGCAGAGATGAAAATATGCATGCAATGAAACCGTGCAGCAAACTGCAGTAGCCAGGAATGCATGCCAGACGCACGTGTGCACACATTGGTGGATAGCAAAAGACACAAGAGAGATACGCACTAGTTTGCATAGCAAAAGAAGATGGATAACAAGTCATTCTTCTTACTGTGTCCGTGTTCCAGCTGTGCATTTGTTGTCCAATTCAGATGGCAATTGCTCAATCTCATGGTCAATACAAGGGGTTGATGGAACAACAACAGGCACAGTGTTGGCAAACATTTTATTGCCAAATCATAAATGTAGCTACAGAGCATTACACTGTGTCACGCACGGTCTGCAGCTTCAAGGAACATGAGGCAGTAAGCGACACAATAGACGAAAAAAAAATAAAAAAATTGCCAGGCAGAAAACAAAAAAGGAGGGGGGTGTACTGGAATGGCGTGTTCAGCAGGCACTTTTGCCGAGCCCCTGGTACCTTACAAGCCCACGGCCCCCACTGCACTGGATACAGTTGGTGTATCGACAGGGTAACGTAAACACAAGTGTGCCTTTTATGTTGATACGGCATTGTGCTATTCCAGCTGTCGCACTGCAGCTGCACAGTGCCCCCCTTCCTTTTGTTATTTGGCACTGCTGCAACACGCACACCGACATCCTGCACATTAATTCAGGATCTGCATGTGCATGCGGCAGGGAGGTGCGCCAACACACTGAACTACATCCCCACATTGGGCAGCCGGAGACTGACATCCTGCACATTAATTCAGGATCCACACATGTATGTGGCAGATACACCAAGTACCTACTGAACTAAATTCCCACACTGGATAGCAGGAGAAGCCCTGGGTCAAAAATTGCTCCAGGCCTAGCTCGCGCACCACATCAAACAAAGGAGACACAACTTGGCTACAGTTACAAGGAAGCTCTAGGCACTAATGAAGACAAGCGTTGTGATAAATGTATGACTGCGACTGATGGGCCCAAGTGGACTGTGGCAGATTTCCTCCCTGGAAACAATGGGACCAACCCTAAGCAACGCGAGCCAACCGACTCCTGTTGAGAGTCTTCTCAAAATCCGCTTGCACTGGCGCATATTTTCACTGATGGATGCCTTTGATTCCAAAGAATCAGTGATCAAAAGTTATTCTTCATCCTTGCAAAGGCATTCACTTTGCTACTCTAATTTTTTTCCTCGTTTTCGTCACACATGCACCGTTCAGTGAAAGCTGGCTGATTTTCTTGCTTGCCACGCCTTTTTTACCTGCAACAGTAACCTCGTTACTGTTTTGCGATTGAATTAGCTCTGTCATATAAGAGTACACTCATACCGCATTAGTAGTAATGTTCAGGCACTCTTCCTGCTTTTAACAGATAATGCTCGGGAGTAGTTATCTCTCGTTTTTTGTTCATTAAAACAAAAAACGTTATGCTGGCAGCTGTTCAACGTTTACATTGATGGCTAGGGTACACGGCCAGTTACTGAACGTCTCAAAAGTGACACAAGTGCCTTAAAGGACCTCTGCAACACATTAGGACTTCCGTAAACTGTGGTTCTGATGCTCTGTCAAAAGAAAGGTTATCCAGAATACCCCTTTAAAAGTCTGAAAAACCGAACTGCTTAAAGGGGCTCTGAAACGCCTTCCGAGGAGAGCACATTAACTCAATTAATCACTGCACTGTGTTGCCATGAAAACCAGAGCCAAATAATACTCTTCTACACGCAGCAGGCAACCCACAATTACGCGTCAAAGTTGGCGAGCCCTTCCCGGCGACTTTTTCATGCTCGCTCCCTCCTCCGTCCCCCGCATCTGCGTAGACATGGTGAGAGGTGGCCATTGGTTAGATTCTCTCGTTCCATTGGTTGGTCTCTCGTTCGTTCGAGTTGCTTTTCGCCCAGGAACCTCCCGCGAGATGCCACTATGTGGGCATTGGCTAATAGTGTGACTTGCTTGCAATCCAGTTTTGAACCCAAGGCACATGTGGCGTTATTGGCAGCGTTATTGTTAGCGGTTGCATGTGGTCACCACATGCTCATTCATTTCACTCTTTTTGGGCCCGGGTAGCAAAATAGGCGGCCGTATAGGAAAGGTGAAAGCGGCTTTAGGACTGATTCGTCACGAACTATCTTTATTTTTGATTCCCCGTTTCTATGCGCTTACTGGAAACGCACAGAGCCGCTGCTGACGCTTGTGTTCCCTTTGCTCACAAAAGCTGTACTACAACTTCAATGGCGTCTGTTATTCTGTAGTGAGGTGTGCTCTTTCTTTTCAGCGCTTGTCACCAAGTGGGCAAAACTGGGTGCGGGGAAAAATTATTCCGTACCCATTAAATGCTTTTTTGTCTCGTTTTAGGCACTGTCTGCAATTCACAAACGTAGTGCGTTCGGAAGCCGATCTCGTAACATTTGTAAAGATATGACGTGCTTTCCTTGCTAACCATATATTACAGTCACGATTAGATACTGCCAAGAAAAAGTCTGCAACTCATGTCTCTGAAACCTCAGACAATAGTCATGCACGAGAAAACTATTTATTCGCCTTTAATAACAAAACAGGTTGGTGTGCTCAGCAAGGCTATAAATAGCACAGTGGCTCTGGTCTAGTAACTTGGAAACTTTCCCTCCAGGGCAATAGCTTGCTGCATTCTACGAGGCACTGACTCGTAAAGTCGGACTACACATTCAGGATGCTCGCGTAGTTTCTCCCACTTTTGGTTGACTGCTCCCTACAAACAGTCTTCTGTCGTGCCACCGAGGTTTTGTGATGCCAAGTTCTGTTTCAGGGTGCCCCAGATGTTTTCAATGGGGTTCATATTGGTGCCATTGGGTGGCCACTTCAGCAGTGGTACGCCATGATCCTGAAGGGTTGCGGTGACTTTTCGGGCTTTGAGCACAGGGCTGCTATCTTGCTGCAGCAGATAGCATCCGTCTGAAAACGGATCGTCAAGGACGTATGGCACAAGTGTGGTTTTTATGATGTCGCAGTAGACGTCCGCTTTGAAGTGACCACTAAACCTTACAAGCGGACCAACTCCCTCCTTGCTGATTGTCCCCCAAACAGCGACAGCGCAGCGCCCACTGGTGGGGACACTTTGCGTGTACTCGGCAAGTACCTGCACGATGGAAAATGTTTGACCGAGGTTATGTCAGAATTTTTTCTATTGCACGCTTGATATATCTGTACATTTTGTATGCGAAGGCGTAATCCTGATCATTTGCTTTTTTGTTCTTTCCTGTGCCCAGAAGCAACATTATGCAGTAAAAGTTGATTCCAGTTTTTTATACCATTAAATTTAAGATTAGTTTCTGCAGTGAATGAACAGAATAAAGCTTGTTGAAAAAACTAAAATAGCTCAGAAAACTTCAGAAAGCAACAGTCTCACGCCATGGAAGGCAAAATATTTCTTTTACTGGTGTTGCTAGTAAAGAACTATAAATCATACCTACCTGCAGTTCATTGGATGCCAAAAACGTCTCTTCTGATCCCACCGTGTCAAAAACGTAGACTCATTGGTAAAAATGACCCGAGACCAGTCGGTAGCACTCCACTGCTCTTGTGCACAAGCAAAGTCAAGCCTTGCCTGTCGCTGTGCTTCACTGAGGACAGGTTTCTGTACAGCGACACAGTTGCTTAATCCGCTCTCCTGCAGCCTTCTCGAGACGGTCTTGCAGGAGATGTTCAAAGATAGCTCTTCCTTAATGTTTCTGGCACCGATGAATGGGTCAGCGACTGCGGCAGCTACTATGAGACGATCTGTTTCCTTGTCTGTTGTCCTCCGACGTCCGAAACGGGGAGCGTCGACAAGTTGACCATGCTCATGCCTTAACAATGCGCGTCACTGCTCACTTCGAATGGCCAATCAGTCGAGCGATTTCTCTTTGAGGGCCACCTTCAATAAAATAGCGCACAATTAACTGCCTCTCTTCGATCGGAATAGGTGGTGCCATTATGAAATGCAGTGTGTCTCGCTCATGAAACACAGGATTCACTGCCAGTGTCTTTCGCCGAGCACATTTCGTGGGCGTATGTGATGCGCTATCAAATGCAGATAACGCTTCCCAGGGTGAGTTGCACCAATTTCCCTTTCCACATAGTCTATGTTCGACTGTCTGGGAAAAGACTGCAAAAAGAGACGCAGTCAGAAAAAATGAAAACAAAGTTGCCACTCAATGCACACTCGATTAAGAGGATACCGCTCGGCGAAAGCCATGACTAATGCCTTGTCTCCACTGCTGCACACGCTTTCATCCGATGCCTTCATGGTGGCATCTCGCGGAAGATTTGTGGGCGAAAAGCAACTCGCGCGAACGAGCCAGCAAGTACAGGCTTGCACCCAAGCTAGGGCGCAAGCTTTTTCTCGAACCAGGCGAAACATCGCTAGATGGCGCAGCGATGCAGTCTGACTTGCTCCGGCCATCGGAGCCACGTCCTGGGCACTTCTGTCCACGATAGCACCAGTTTTTATGAAAGAGGTTGCATCTAAAAAATAAGCAGAAATTCGGTTTAAAGTCCACACTGCTTGTGGAAGATAGCCAAAGTCACAGAATTTTGAAATTTTACATCTGCAGCTTTATAGTCCTAAATGAAAACAGGCATCAAAATTCTGTGAATTTGTGAAAAACTGTTAAAGTGCTTGAAGTGAACACAAATTAATGTCTAAAATCAGATTACATGTGAAATTGTAATTATCTGACTTACTAAAACGTGCAATTTGTGAAATAACAATGCGATCTACCAGAAAAGGACTTTCAAACGTCAGTATTGTCGC
This sequence comes from Amblyomma americanum, assembly GCF_052857255.1. Taxonomy (NCBI): domain Eukaryota; kingdom Metazoa; phylum Arthropoda; class Arachnida; order Ixodida; family Ixodidae; genus Amblyomma; species Amblyomma americanum. The sequence continues at coordinate 111,492,603 of NC_135498.1, forward strand.
TTTAAATGTTAAAGGTGCACAGTATGGAAATCTTAGTTTCCTGTTTGTAACAGGATTGCAGAAATTAAATGTCAAGACTCTGAAACCCTGCAAGTGTTGTAAGAAAACCGAGGGCTAAAGTCTGCTTCCAACAGTCACTAACTTTCTCCTGTGAATATTAATACATGGTTCATCAAAATCAGTTCAGTGGCTTTGGAGCAAAACCAATTTTCTCGATCAAGACTGCAGGCCTAGAGCAACTGAGGGTCTTGATTAGTGCCTTATGAATGCCAGGTGAAGGCATTCGCCAAAATGTATACTTCTTACGCCTCAGTTTGTTATGTTTCCCATACTCTGTAGCAAAGTGGATGCATTTTAGTTGCATGGGGTGCAAAATAAGTTTTTATCATCTTCGCATTACTGCAGCCTTCACACATCTGCAAGTAAGCTGCTCTTCTGATAATGCGGTCTCATTAAATGAGTAGAAGTATACAAGTAAACAGACCTCCCTTGGGGATGTCTTTCAGGAAAGGTGGACTGTGTGAAGTTATACAGTGCAATATGTGTGGAATGCTGCTGACACTTGTGGATGCAACCTGGTGACCGTGGGCGATATGCATCTTAACAAAGGAATACATTGCAGCTACTGCTTGGATTGCACGGTGAAAACTGCATGATGGGCCCTTTGTGTTTTAGACTCAGTCATTTATCGAGGTGGGTTGAGTTGGTCATAAATGAAGGCTCCTTTATAGAGCAAACGCAAATTCGGACCAAGGGAAAATGGCACTATAACACATAGTAGCGAAAAACATGACAAAAAAGTACCAAGAAACTCAAGTACAGCTCTTTGTATGTCTCGTTCATAGCATCAATTTGTAACAGGCCACTACCCAACTACTGTCTTGGTTTTCCTGATTGGCCAACGCTAAGGCCCTGACCAGTCAAGAACCACCTGTGTGTGTGAGGGCCTCTAGAGCCGCTGCATTTCTGCTTTTAGAAAGAAACGCCTTTCTCTTGAGGAATGCAAGCTACTGCATTAGTTCTCGCACCGTGGTATGGCGGAGACAGGCATGGTGGACGCGACCATTACTGCAGGTAACCTTGTGGTGCAACCTGTTGGCACTTATGCGTTCGATGGCTCCTGGCGGCTGCCGCGTCGTCCTCGAAGCACTGGTGGCAGTGCCAGCAGAAGAGGCACCGGCAAGCCCAGCAAGCGCCCACCTTGCTCTTGCCAGAACTGCTACGCTCTAGGCGAGTCTTGCACACCGGGCACACCATCCGCTTGCCAGGGTCCACGGCCAGCCACGACTGCAGCACAATAGAGCACAGTGTCCACTGCCAAAGCATTGATAAAACAGCTGCGCAAGGCCTCCACTGCTGGCGCTGTGTCAAAGATTAAAGGTTGAGGCTTCACACATACCTCGGGTTTTTCAGCTTGTCTAGTGAAGTAGCGCTTTCGCGCAAAAGAAGAAAAGAGAGAGTGCATTGAAACTTTTGTCGAACTTACCGAACCTGTGTTGACTTTCTGTGAAAATTTCCATCGGAAACTGGCGGAGTCAATGCTGTGCTGACGTATTTGTGGGGTGTGAGACTTACCTGTGGGGCCTGCAACTGCAGCTCTTAATTGCGTCATTGCACAGCTGTTGCTTTAAAGCAATGACTCCATGAATACCTGCTGGGCATATGCACCGTGTGCCCAACGCCACCCCACGTCAGGTGTCCAAAAGAGGCACTCATCATCATGTGGCTCGCGCAAGCTCTCCTTTCCGCTCACGCTGTCGCGGTTGATTAGTGAATTTCACGCATAGCCAAGGCGCAGACATCTGGCAGGTGCAGATCTGGGTGCCATGCTCGTGCCTGCTCGCGTCTCCTGCCACGCGCCTACATACACAGACTCCGGCAAATATGCAGGCCCACAGCGCTTACACCTAGGAAATGTCCATGGAGTCGATCGAGGCTTTGGCTTCACACACTCTACGGTGCCATATTGGGAAAGGTACACTAAACTGAAACTACATGAAACAAGTGTTCGAGAAATGCTATTTGCTGGAGACAAATACATTGAGATTTTGAATATCAAACATTCGGAGTGAATCTAATATTGAATACTTTACTATTCGACCGAATGTTCAAAATTATCGAATATTCGGCCATCCCTGAAGCCGACAGTTTCACAGTGAGCACACTAGAATATATGCCAGTAGTTTCCGTGGTTCTCATGCTTAATGTTCAACCTAGTGCAGGCAAAGAGAAAGTGACTTTATCATTGAGCTCTGCCTATACATCACACGCATTCAGGAGACTCGCCCCACTCCGGCCCCTTGGGTTAGTTTGCCCGCGGTGTTGCCTTTTCTCTCTGTTACCTTAACTAACAAGGAAGGGTACCTGCATTGCAGCGATACTAGCGCCAGAGGCACATAACTGTTGCGGGCGCAGGAAAATCCTTCTCAGCCTTGGTAACTAATCTCGTATGGACGTTTCGGTGCGGTGCTCCGCTCTCTACCAGTGGGGCGAGGCCTAGCAGGAGCATTTCCTGCGTGCTCGTCCCGTCCGGCCTCAGAACTTCTCCCAGCCCAAGAGAGGGCGAACATTTGCTTGTAACCTTGCCGGTGAGTTGGACAACCTCGATTCCTTAGCGTGTTTTCTTGCTAGCCGGCGTTATTGTTGTTGTGGCAATAAATGCCTTTTGGTGTGAGCCAGTGTCGTACTATTCCTTTGTCCCCACAGAGCAAGGCCCGCCGTGGTCGGCGAGCACACGTTAGCATGCGTGATCACGGTCTGGGGTCGGCAGTTTGAACAATCAGCACCCCCTATTTCAACCCCACAGCATGTACCTTGTCGGGGATGCCATCCGGTGACATGGAAGCTCTGTAGGCAGTGCATGACATCCCATAGTGGTACAAAGAACAGCACCTGCATGAGCATGTTGGAGGCACTGTTCAATGGAAACAGAGACAAGAACAAAGGTTCCCGAGACATACCAAAAGTTTCACAAGCTGTGGCAATGGTTCCCGATTTTTCATTCCCATGAGATGGCCTATCAGGATAGCTACACAGCAGCTAAAGGACTGGTCAACTACATGCTGATCATAAAGGCCAGCAGCCACAACTTCCACAGTTTAATACTGTTTTAGTTGAACAAAAGATCAAATGAGGGGTACCCGTCAGTTTTTGACCTATCCATTTTTGACGCCCCCCCTTGCCGTTCTTTTTTTTTGTGTGTGTGTGGAATATCAGCAAACCAACAGCGGCATTTATTTTCATTTATATACATCACAGAAGACAACATATACGAGGCGTTTCAAATTACTTGTTACAGATCTTTTTTTTGAAAGGCGTGAAAGATACTTGAATGCAGTCTCCATAGTTTCATTTTACGCAAAGGCAGACATTATTTACGTAATAGAGTGCAGTGAAAAGACTAATAATTGACCAAAATTAATTGACTAACTTTTCCATATTTTTTTGTTTTGAGGGCACAAAGTTATATTGAAAGATTGAAGGAAGTCAAAATTGAAGGCAAAATCGATTTTTTGAATTTCAGATTTGGCACCATGCTTTGAGATGCAAAAAGCGTTTTTGGGACCTCTCCAAGTTGGCTTTTCCATGTTACATACTGATAAAATGTGCGTTTCTTGAATCAAATGTAGATGCAGTTTATGTCTTTAAGGACATAGACGATATTGATGTGATTGCTGTGATGACATCACGTGCAACAATGCCATTTTATTAGCACATAAAGCGGAAAAGCCGACTTAATGAGCTGCCAAACACGTATTTTTTATGCTCAATAACTAGAAGCATGATGTTGATCGAGAAATTTTATAAACTGTGTTACCCTTCAGTATCGAAGGCCTTCAATATCTCAATATAATCTTGTGTCCTAAAACCAAAAATTAAAAAGCTGATCAGTCAACTGCAGTTAATTGTCTTTTTGTTGCACACTACTAGGTAATAATCTCTGCCATTCTGTATTACCAACCAGCTCTAACCACACAGACGTATCTTCACGGCTTTTCAAAGAAAGATCTGTATTGAATAATCTGAAACACCCTGTATAACAACAAATGCGATTTTAATGCGTGCCAGGGGTTGCTAATAAAAATGGTAATTAAATGAAGAATACTGCAAACAAAAAGATCACTGTTTTCAATACTTCTGGACAGTGCGGTAGAGCTTGGGACATGGGTCCAGGCAAAAATCTTTGTCACACTTTGTGCATGTAACATGAGTGCTCTTCTTTTACCACCAGAATTCTGAATCGGAAGAACTGCCGCCCCAGTCTGCATTCACGCGTAATCGCATGACTGCAGACAATCTTACGCAATCGGACTGCAGAGCAATTGCACACAATGAGGGGGCACTTTCATTGGCCCAGACAAAGCAAGACTGTAAACTCATGGGAGACAAAACAGAGAGATGGAAGCAAGATACAACAACCTCGCTTGCCGCTGATAGCGGCGAGCGAGGCCGTGGCAAGGCAGGGGCACGCGCTTTCCAAACTTGATGTTATGTAACATACAAGATAAGCGAATAAAGAAAAATACCTTCTACAAAGTGACAACATGCGGCAGACCCATGCTGGAGAATGCTTGAATAGAGAATTGCAAGTGCTGGGTTGTCTGCGCTCTGAGAAGACCTTACTCCCTTCGGAAGATGCGTGCACGGAGCTAGCGCCGAGTGATCACGCCCCCTCATGCAGTTGCTCCGCAACCTTCAACAGCCAAAACTAGCACGAGATGGTAATATAAACTTCTAGAAGATAAGACAGATGGCGGCACCACCCCAAGCATGCCAGCTTTGCGTTCCAGCATGGTGCTGAATGCAGGGGCTGGTGGGAAATGTAGAAACGCACTGGTACATCAATGACACTGGGAGGGTTAAACCACGCTGGCCATAATTTACAAAACTGAGATCGCATATACAACAACATGAAAGAATAGAGCCATGATTCCTATTCGGTCGCGCATCAGATGCACCACTCACCGGAAGCACACTGCATTCGTGCATCCGGGGCAAACATTTACGTTCCCCAGGATGCACACGCCCTGTTCCTCGGCATCCCTGCTGGTGTCCAGAGCAAAGTGGCACTCAGGGGTCGGACACGGCCACCATCGGCCACCCATGTCCATAGTGGCACAGCATTCAAATGACCTGCGGGCGAGGTCGCTCAGCAGCCCCGAGTTATTACCCGTCACGTGGACAATGTCCGCTATGGCCCAGAAGCTGGCACAGTCCTGCGGCAAGGCACAGCGCGGGCATCTGTTTACGGACGAGTGACCGTGTAAACAGGCAACAGTCTACACCTGGGATGCAGTTCAGTCTCAAAAGACATTCTGTGGCACACTTCATGAGCTCCTTCCAGGCACCGAGTACTATAATGAATGTCAGTATCTGAATTGCATGAATGCAGGTGGCACATTTGAGTGAGTGCTCCTTCCTCTGCTGAAATTACCCTCAGCTGACAAAACATATAGGGCTTTCTGCTACTGTGTGCAATGCCGAGTGTGACAGTGATGCTTTTCAGTACGGTGGAAACCCCATGATGACGAGAAACTAATGCACGTGTATGTATATGTAGGGGTGCAAGTTTTGTATGCGTGTGCTACACGCCATCTTTCTCATACTCATCCGGAGTATCTTGCTAGTTAGATAACCAGGCTAACATATCCCTTTCAGGTGCCATTTTCTGTTTCCGTCAAAAACAAAAATTTCTCCGCCAAAACAGTATATTCAGACCTCAAGAAAGGTAATTTCTTAGCTTCGCAGTGCAAAACATACTAGCGGTTAATTTATTTCAGAGATGTGCAAAATTTTGTACACATAACTGATGGAACTAGCAACATAAAATGCCAGGAACTGTCGAGCAATCACTTGAAGGATCACTGAATTAATTTCTGTATCAAAAATGTACATTAAGCTTGTAATGGTGAAAGAAAAAAAAAAACTGATGGTATTACTGCTGCCAAAGTCTATCTGCATAGATATGGCAGACAGCCTGCTACCTCGGTCACTCTTTGAAGAAATATTTACTGCGTTTCCTATGCAGCATAAAAAAAAAACCTTTCCTATGCAGCATAAAAAAAAAAACATCTTGTTTGCAACATGAAGGATGCTAAAATTACCCGAAGCAAATATCTGCTGCGTGCAGCACATGTGCAGAAACAGCTGGAAGTTCACTATATACACAATTGCGCACAAAACGCCTTAAAAGGATATGTTGTGATAATTAAAGGGTGCCCCTTTTTGTTGAACAGCTACCATTATAAAAATTACGTGGAAAGAAGAACGACTGGCCACACCCTCGCACCAGAGGCACAACGCACCTCCTCGAAGCAGGCCAGGGGCAGGGGGCTGCTCCTCAGCACCAGCAGCAGGCACAACTTGCAGTGCCAGTGGCCACACAGCTCCAGGCGGTGTCCTTCCACCGGGTCCTCACCCTTGCCAGGGGGCTCGAGACAGACTGGGCAGCGGTCTTCGGTATCGGTCGCCAGCTCAGCTTGCACATGGCGTACACCTAGCTGGCGCACCAGCTCCTCAGCCTGGGGCATTAGAACATCATTTATTTGCTCATTTACTTCAGTGCGTACAAATTTCTCTATGCCACTGCTCCACAGGGGGAGGAAACAGAAAGTTTGAACCTCAAAAACAGTGCAGGTACATATGATCAAGGTTGACACAGCCAAGCTACACTGCACCATGAAATGTTTCAGAATGTGTAGATAATTAGAACGAAATTTTAGCTTATACAATGTGAACTACTACTAAGTTTTAGTTGGGTTTGTAAAGATATAACTAGAGGCTGGACTTTTCGGTTTTCATTTTTCAATAATTTAGCACAGTTTATATCGGTGTTTATTTCATCTCGTTTTTTTTTCAAATATTATTTTTGAGGAATGAATTCCTGACTTTTTTCGGAAATTTAATGTTGCAATCCTTCGTGGTAGAAAGCCACTCGGTTTCAATCTCAGCATTCTTGTCAGCATGAGCAGCAGTTGCCAGTAAATAACCTGCAAGTGGCAGTATATTTGGAGCTGTGCTTACAGAACGAATTGCTATTGTGATTAAAAAAGTAACACAAGGTAAGTGAGACAGCTGAGAGACAAGAATTCAAGTTGAAGTTTACCTCTATAGACTGACATGTTAGCTTTGGGTTATTGCACAGGGTTAAGGGAGAGGGCAGGCATCATGTGGTCTTCGTGTTTATGGCAGTGATGGAACTGCCACTCGGATCGTCGAAGTAGCCAGAATATACCTTTTCGCCACACCCATCCACGGTTTTGTGTCAGTGTCTTACACACAGCTGACAAACCTGCATAACCAACTAGCTGCTCTAAGCGGGTGATGATACTGAACAAACAGTACTTTGCTAGCAGGCGGCAAGGAGGTGGTGCTTCGTGGTCTGCAGAACCGTGTGAGCTAGCAGAGCAACATCTCGAATCGCACATCTGCACTGCTTATCTAACAATACCAAGCCGCATCACACCCCTGGCTTCCCTACTTCGTTTATTTGCAATTTTGACTGAGTATAACTAAAAGCCTGCTAACTAAACCTTGCATGCCAAGAATTTCTAAAACTGAATTTGGCGTACTTTTACTGTTTTGTTTTGTTCGGATCAAACTGAAAACCCCAACCACTAGTTATGATGAACTGCTAGACAGCTCATGCCACTTGACTGCTGAACGAGAGGTCTTGGGCTCAATATCCAGGCCACAGCAGTTACATTTTGATAAAAGAAAATTAAAGAGATCCATGCACTGAGATAGTGATGCACAGGCACGTTAGACATGAGCAAAACACTTAAGCAGGTTTTGTTTATTATTTTTGCAAGTTTTGCCTCGTGTAATGGAAATTTATCTAAAGCCCCAACTGCAGCATACCTCACAGCCTCACAGCTGTTGCTTTGGCATGCAAACACACAGCCATCAATTATGCCCATGCAATTAAAAGTACACAAAGAACGTAGCTAGGAGAGCATGACGATAGTGTCCCAAAGTGTAATTTAGCCATTCGGGCAGTTAAATGAGACTATAATGGCCACCTGCGCTATAATCAATCCGACTTATGTCTGCAGTGACTGCCACACTGAATTCCTCCATGAAAAAAGTTAGCCTGCTGTTACAGCTTCTCTTTTATCTAGACAAGCTAACCATCAGATGAAATTATAAACTGAAGGATTTTGATGTATCTAAGTCATCTGATACATCAAAATACTGATTTTGTTTTCTACTTTGGTTAGTCAGCGAAGTAATACAGGATGCCATGGGCAATGGCCTGCTGTTATCAACTGCCGCTTAAGTTGAATCCTATTATAGACTGTTCATCCTTCTGATTCATGATATCCGGTACCACTCACTTGTGCAACAGCCGCATCTGTGCCGACTACTTCGACTGACTTGAAGCCATCTTGGAACTTTGCCATGTCCAGCTTACTCTCTCTGATGAAGTCTGTGACACTGCTTCCAAACCTAGCAACAAAGGACCTCAGCATGCTGATTCCTCCACCAACGAGTGTCAAGGTCTTCCTGCTGTACTTTGCCTGCAAAAAGCAGCAAAAGGAAATGGCACTCTGTTTACTCTGGCAAGAATATCAAATTCTGAACAGACCTGCTTTATCTCTCTATTGAATTTATCTGTTTGTTTGTTTTTTAGTTATAAGTGCATCCTCTTGTGCCACAATACACCCTTTTTGCTGAATGCTGCATTTGCCCTTACTCCGTGCAACCACAACTCGAACTCCAGGATTGCTTTTGCCAACATGGAATAAGAAAAGGAAAGTATGTGAAAATAACGTGATGTCCAGGTGCCTTGTGGCAGCACGGTTGCTGATTTCATCAGGCAGTGCAGAACTGCTTTTCATTTAAAAACAGTGACATATACTGGATGTGAGAACTGCCTTCTTGAATGTCAGCTGTGCAAAACTGAAACCACAAAGTAAGGGCCTGGTATGAAAGAGGTACCAGCTACGGGTACCAGCAATGGATACGAGCAACAGGCAAGACTTGACTCCTCAGAGGTTCCGTCTCTCGCAGTTTCCCTTATCTACCCAGTAAAGTTTGAAGCCATATTGTAAGCATACAAGCCTCAGTGACCACTGACACATCCAGCACTCATGCATATGTGCACGTTTTGCAGATATTTGCACTTCCTGTAAGAATTTTTTTTCAAGAAAGACCACCCTAAGAAAGGCTTCAGGAAAATACCTAGGGCATCATTCGCAACACACCTGCGAGTCATATGACAGCATTCTTGAACTAATGTGAGACAGGAAGCAGACGTGGGCAAGTTGATACACTGTCTAGCTCTGCTGTGTTGTCTACTTCTTTCTGGTCCTTTGTTTTGCGCTCTGTTTTCTAACACAAGAAACTTGCACCACTTTGACACAACAATATATCCAGACATAAACAGGCAACTCTGCGATGGTAAGAAAAATGCATACTGGATGCCCCAGCTAAAAGTATTTGGTGGGCTTTCTTTTAAGGCTGGTAAAAAAATGCTATGTGAATGGTGCCTTGGTACAAACATTACAGCCAGCTGTTTTTCAAGGTGATGCACAACTTCTGTATTGACACACTTTATTCCTGACACCATTCATCTAAAACTTAGCTAATTAGTCTTTGCTAGTTAATGAAGGTTCCAGAGAAAAAAAATACTGTGGACTAGGCCATGCAAGTCTCAGAAGCACTCAGCTGGTTTCTCTCAGCTAGCGCACTCCATATTTTCAGAAATCTTGGTTACTTTAGGCTGAGACACCCACTATGTTCTTTGCTTCCAAACCTAACCTCATCACATAGTGCAACATTTTTCTGTGCTCCTTTCCCACACTGATGCTGGTACATGTGGCAGCAAAGCAGATAAGAGCAAAATTAATTATTTCCCTGCAAGTAGCCTATATAAAGCAGTATAGCAGCCAAAGGACTGCAAGGTCTAAGATGAGCACGAAGGATAGCAAGGTGGTTCCGCATGCAGGCTGAACTTGTTTTTAGAATTATCCGCAGTAACAAGCCCTAGACCTTGTGTAAAGCTTAGACCTTGGGCCTGGCAATTGCAAACAGGCCATGCTGTGCAGTTCGTTACGCAGCTCTGAAACTTGGGACTTGCATGGATGCCATATCAACCCTACCACGCAATTTAAAAAGATAGCCTCCAGGGTGTTTAGTTTTCACACAGGCAACACATCTTGGCTTTAAATACTCACCTGCGCTCTGCTGCACTTCTTCAGCATTTCGCTGGCAGTGTTGACAACTTCCTTCTCACCAACAAGTCGGGTGTTGCCGGGCTTGCGGTACACGTAGACGCTCCCGCCGGGCACGGCAGCCTTTACAACGCTTGCCACCAACTCCGTGCTCAACGAACTCTCAACCTGTGCAGCCTCAAAGGTGAGCAGGCCATTAAAAAGCTGCACAACCTTATGAAAGTCATTCAGGTTGTTGGCTCGTAAACTCATGCGAACCACCTCTCCGCATGGGAACGCATCACACTTGAGGTTATCCTCAGGGCGCACCCCTTCTTGACGGCTTAGCTCCGCTTCAACCCTCTTCTGCACAGCAGCAAAGAAGGTGCAGGGAAAGAAAAAGACTCCTTCCACAAGAGACTGAATGGTGAGTGGCAGTGTGGCACTGTCACCATTGCTGGGAACCAGTGTGTCCTTGAGAAGAGCGCAGGCACTCTGAGCCATGACGGCATCTTCGAAGGACATCCAGCCCTTGAACATGTAGTCTCCGGGCTTGGGAATCCTGAGGCTTACCTTTGACCTGCCAACACCTGGTTCTCTTTCGAAGGCTTTTTCTATGGCAACTTCCAATGCTTGAAGCTGTTTCTGAGATGTCTCAAATGCCGGTTCATGGATGAGTCGAACGCTCTTCAGCTTTGGGGTTAGTGATGCTTGCAAAGCTTTTTCAACGGAGACCCGACTGATTGTAGGTGGTAGACCACTTATGTATAGCTGGCATGGCATCTTTTTGTTGCGATCGCAGGTCACCACAGCACCGTCGAGCTTCAGACAGAGTGGCAGCAATCCCGCAATCCGGTCAAAAGATGCCTGGTCGGGAAGTTCGGCAAACGCGATGCCCGTGCAGCGCCTACGTGGCAGGGAGACCTGCGCATGAAATGCTGGCCTTTGGTTCCTCTGCTCTTCATGGTATTCCAGAGCCTGTCCTTTCACAGAAACTCTCAGTTCGTCGTCCTGCTTGGACAGAGCACTGTAAGCAGCACTGGCTTCCTTCGCAGTTTTGTAGGTGATCTGGAAGGCACTGTCCTTCTTGAGGAACCAATACTGAACAATGTCTCCAAGCTCATTCACCCTCTTCCGGAATTCAGGAAGTGGGATCTTCACGTCACCTACAACGATAGTGCGGAAGTTTGTCGGTGACAGCAACTCATCCACTTGACCTCCGATGCCGATGACGGCAAGCACGGGCTGGGTGCTGTAAGCCGAGTCATGCGGTGTAAGAAGCACTTCCCTGTCCTTCTTGGCAAGTCTCGCCACCTGATCTGTGACGATGCTCTGAAGGTATCGACGAGCCTCAGTGCAGTACTGCTTGTGGCCTGTGATCACAATGCATTGTCTTTCTGAGTCTAACGCAAGTGACCCCTTCATGCTGTCCTTCAAATTCCGCAGCTTTTCTTCAATCAGCTTCAATGCATTTGCAGGGGCAAACTGGTAGTTCCAGATTAAATTTCCAATAGGGCCAAATCGTTCCTGAAAATTCTGGTTTGCTGGTTTGCCCAGTTGCAGTGGTGTGGCAGGATCACCTAGGGAAATTTCACCCTGACGAGTGAGTGATGAGAAGTTGAGGATTTGCAGCTTTTTTGCATCCCTTGGCTTACAGAACAGGCAGCAGACAACATTTTTGACATGGCTTGTCCTCTGGTCAAATAAGGACAGCGGCGATACCTGCAGCCTGCTTCCGAGAGTAGGGTGACAATAGCCCCGTTCAGAGGACTGAAGTAGGCCTTCTGGAAAAGACTCAGCGAGAACTTGACCCATTGTAACTGTAGCATTCTTCTCTTCGGCGGCCAAACTCGCACACAAGTTTTTGCCCTTGAAGATGTCAAATTCTGACTGAATCATTTGCGCGCTTCTATGCAGGCAATTAATGAAAGCCTCATTGATGCCATTTACCTCGCACCATATGCTCTTCATTTTCTTTGGCACAGCAAGCCAGTTCTTATACATTTCTATGATTCTCAAAAAGCCGCCATCTCCCTCGGACAATGGGACAGTTCGCTCAGTGCCATCCATGTTCAGCAGTCTGTACGCAGCGCGCAAGTCTTCGAGAGCTAAAATTGAGAGCAGGATAGCGTGAAGTGATGAAGCTCTGCCAAGTGACCCCACTATCAACTTGCCTAACCTGGGCTCCAGGCCAGTACTGCATAGCTTTGCACCCAAGTCAGTCAGCCGTCCATTCATGTCCAGTGCCCCAATCTCGACAAGTGCCTTGTTGGCGTTTTTCAACAATTCCTTGGGTACCTTTTCCAGAAATGAAGTAGTAGTGCTAGTCTGCCGAGCTGAAACACGAAACACAATGTCCTCCATAAATCGGGAGTTTTTTTCTTCCACTGAGAGAGCAAGGGCGAAAGAGTCTCGACTGTACAGTCGGTAGCACGTTCCCTGCCGGCGAATTCCAGCCAAGAATTTCCGTTGTTCGGCTTCAGCTTCAGAGATGCATGCGAGCTGCATAACCAAGATGCTATTTCGCGAAACGATTGTCTGCACAAGGCCGCTGTCGACAACGCAACGCACTTGCAGCATGCTGGCACTCGCGTCAGGGCACTCCACAGCGAAGAGCACCCTCCAACAACCGCTTGGCAGTGCACCCACCTTGGATGCCATAGCCTTTCCAGGGTACAATACCTCATGGCGAACACCGTCCCGGAGTTGCCCCACATGCTTTCTATGCTCTAGCATAGCATCTGCCATGAACGCATCTCTCAGAGAAGGCAAAAATACGAGGACGTCTCCGCCAAAGCTTTCTTTCTGGCAGAACTCAAGTGCAACAGCTACACATGCAGCAACCGTGTTTGTAGGCTGCTCTTTCCAGATGACGTCCACAGGAAAATTAAGGAAACACCTTACTATATCCTGGGCCCCGAGGCAGAAGGACTCCTGGATGGACACGCATACATCAGACTCTGTGCTGCACAGTACTAGACGAACCTGAGACACAAAGTGCTTGCGCAGCACGGCCAAGGTGACACGCTGGTAAGCACTGTCCTCTTGCAGCCCGTCGATGACTATGGCCTGGAAGCCCGCTAATGCTGTTCCGCAGCGCAAGAACTCCTGAACGAAGTGGCGTGCAGTGGTGAAAACAACTTTGGACTTTGGGCTCGGACGCTCTCCCGAAACGGTCCAGCATTCCGATGGCCCCAGAGCATTTATGCTTCCAGCGCACTTTGCGCACTGTTCAGCGGTGAAGTCGTTGGGTTGAATGCTGAGCACCCTGCAGCCGAGGTCTTGCAGGTACGACGGCACTTCAAGGCTTGCTCCAGATCCCGGAGACGTCACCAGGAAGACAATCTGCCGCTTGTTCAGGCCATCGAGTAACTTGGACTTCATGCCATAAACAGCCGAAGACCTGCGTAGCCTTGCCACTTCAGTCACCGTAATGCTCTCTGCTTCTTGCGGAGATGATGGAAGCTTATAAACGGTGCTGTTGAACTCCCTCAACTGGGCTTCATAGGCTTCTACAAGTTTCTGCAGGGCCAAGCGCTCTTCCTTTGACTTCTGGTCATTGCCTTTGAGGCAAGCAGCCTGCTTCTTAATGGCTTCGACCTTGGCCTGATGGGCATCTATTGCAGCTGTTACTTTCTTCACAAAACTGGTTGCACCTGGCCCGGGCACTGCCGTTTCCTCTGCCGCCACCTTTTCGGAGAGTATACCTAAGCAAATGGGCATGTCACTCCCACTAGCAGCCAGCTTGTTCAGAACTGCAACCGCTTTCTTAGCCTTGTTGGTGCTTGGGTAGACCAGGTATACAATGCTGCCAGCAGAGTCAACTTCAAGAACAAAGTCTTGAGGAATGCTCGTTTTGGACAGGAGGCTTCTCCAGTACAGCTCGTTTTCTTTATGCTGCGTAGCCAGCAACCCAACCTTTGCGCGGACCTGCGAACCCACTTCAGACAGTTTTCCCTTTTCTGAATTTGTCAACTGGTTATTTTTGTTTGCTTCATTGAGACAACCTGCAGCACCGGCAGAAGCAGCGTTCTTTTTCGCAACAGCTGTGCCATGGAGTACTTGTGTGTTGACCTTCTGACAGCCTGCTGGCAATTTTGTAACCGCCAACTTTTTTTCCATGGAACGAGTGGTCTCTTCAGCTGCCTTAGCAGTTTTTTTTAGATTTTTGGACTCGGTGCCCACTGTTGGTGCAGCTTTCCTGAGGTCACTGACAAACTCCGAGTAGCGGATACTTTCATTGGCCGCATCGGTAAGTGCCCTTTTGGCCTGGTCATTGTGGATAAGCACAACGTGTATGAGGTCCCTGTACCGGATCTCGTGAATCTCTCTTGCAAAGTCAACATCGCCGGAGATGAGCACGATGCGGGAGTTGGTCAATTTGTGGTCGTCAGAGAAGCGCCGCAGAACGGACCGCAGTTTCTCATCAGCCGCATTCTTCTGGTCTCCCGGAACGTGGATCACTGTCACCTGTGCCTCACTAAGCTCACCTACAACTACTGGTTTCATGCGGATGATGTCACAGGCGACGATGAAGTCCGCCTCCCGATGACCTGAGTAGAACTGCTGCCGCACCTTCTGCACAATCTTGTATGCTGCAACCCCACTAGGCACTGCACAGTTCTCAATGTCCCAGAAAACACTGATCATGCCAATCGATGACAATGTAGTTGGAAGAGCCACGACTGACTGGGAGTTCCCAATACCTGCAGCAGCCCCATCATTGCCAGTGGACAAGACGGTATCTGTCAGGTCTTCAATGTCTTCAGCCTTCAAACCAATGCCCAGTTCTTCTTCCACGTCTGGTTCATCATAGTACAAGTCATAGTCATTATTGGTCGTATGACTGCTGCATTCAACGTCTGGTTCGTCGCAGAGCACACCGTAGTCTTCCCCACCACCGTGCTCACTCGTAGCGTCAAAATAGTCAGAGACACTGAGAGCACAGCTGTCAGACAGCACGGATATCTTGTCGTTTCCTGCAGTACAGCGCAAAGCTCGCTTGAAACAGAGCAAGTTTTCCCCAGCGCTAAGCCCTTGTCCCTGGTTCCATGAGCCACCACCTCGGCCCCTGGAGTGAAAGCGACCACGTGGAAAGCGACCTCGTCTTCCCCTTGTGTGGTGACCGCGGCCGCGGCCCTGCTGGTGTTGCTTCTGGTGACTGCTTGCACTGGCACTGCAATTTGAGGAGAGTACCTAGTTATTTCACAACAGAGTACAAGCAGCATGAAAAGCACATTCACTTACATGACTCTACAGAAATGAAATGAGGCAGCAAGCAGTTACCTGTCGGACTGATAACATTCACTTACAGCACGACATTTTTTCCAACCAAGTGGATTAAACTTCTTATCTTCTTCGCTTTTATGTTGATTACTGTCCTAGTTCTGGAACATTACAACTGTATCACGATCCAACAATGTTAGCACCAGCAAGAAGTATTCTGACATCGGAGGCATACTTAAAGGAGTACAGACTCCTAACTTGCTGGCGCGCTTTTTCTTGTTTGTGAAAGGGGGTCTGTGTACAAATAGATCAGGGGAAAGAGTTCTTGGCGGGCGACACAAAACGGCGAGCAACACGGCGGGCAGCGCAGAAGATCGCCAGTCCAAACCAAGAGATCTCGTGCAGCGCGGCGACACTTGGTCTTTTATCGGTGCCTCGTCTTCATCGGCGCTTCGTCAGTGATCTGCCTATGCGGCATCAGGTGCGGCCGTCATGGTTCGCTACATTTGTAATGACGCGTAAGGCATTATTATACATAGATTACCACCTGGTATTCCCGTACAACCGCTAAATAATTTATAATCGCATTTCTTTCTCATGCTGTTTTGGGTTCGGTTTATATATGGATGTTTTTCCATGCCTTACGTGACACAAAAAAGCACTCTGACATGAGAGCCATCCTTAGGCTGTTCAAACCGAAAATGAAACAGCATGACAAAAAAAAATTCGATTATAAATTATTTAGCGGTCGTAGGTGAGTACCACATGGTGATTCAAGCGTATTATTGTCTCCCGCATCATTCTAGAGAAGAAAACATGTCACCAAAATTAGGTGTATATACTCATTTAAAAGATTAGAAATGAAATTCCTTAATCTTTGTTCAACATTATACCAAAACTAGATCACCACAGCACTTGGAAAAGTGCAGAAATTGAGAAATACAATAGAATCTCGATGATATAATTAAGGCTGTACAAATTTCGGAATGATATGAACTTGCAAAATTCTCTGACCGAAACTGTACAATGTGCAGAATTTCAGACGTCCCAAACACCCTCCCACGCTACTACGGATGACACAAGCATGAAACCCGTAAATGCACCATGAAGTACTGAGCAATGCCCACACATCACTGACGTCAAGGTCACCAGTCGTGCTGTATGGACCACGAGTAGCGAGCTGTGGCTGCGCGGCCATAAATAAATCCAGTCAGCCGTAAACAGGTCTGTGTGAATGCATTTCCCATGCTTCTGCATGCGGATTTTGTTCATTTTGGATGATACGTAACTTGGGATCCTACAAAGTTTTTCGTGACCCCTTCATTTGTATCATTGAGATTCTGTTGTAACACATCTGCCGCAGTCACGAAGTGCCCTCCAGTTGTTTAGCTGAACATAAAAGCACAGACTACTCTCTATATTGTAGAGAGATCAAGAAAACCTGAGTAAACCTCCATGCTGTTTTTGAACTGTGAGGTCATACTTGACTTCATAGCAGAACACACCTATGCAGCTTAGAAATTCAGCTTTTTTTTCATGGAGAGATCCAAAGTCCATGGAAGCACCTGTTCGTGCCTTCTGGACAACAGTGTACAATATGGGACAAAATATGCACACCCCGCTTTCCCATACCTATTAGGGGAGTCACTGACCCCCCCCCCCCCCCCCCCTTCCCCCTTTGTGCATACCTATGGGAAGCACACTTACTTCATTGCTGCTTGTATTGTCTCTACTACACGTGCTTGTCGAGTTTTCTTCACTACCCCTTTACCTCCTGCAATTAAGAGCCATGTTCACAACTCGTCAAGCATGATAGAGCGTCAGACAGTGCAACTGCTTGGTGCATCATTCCGACGTGACACATGGATGCACAGCTGTGCACGCTGACTGTGTAGCGAATGAAAGATCCCAGAGACAGGGCACCAAGTTTGTACACCAGTCAGCTACTAGCTTGACTTAGGTGGGACTGCATGACTGCATTTTTCTCCTTTTGATAAAAGCCACAAAGAAAGCAACATCAAGTGATGAATTTGTGATACTGCTATCAAGCAAAGGCCTTAAATTACAATGGGAAAGATTGCTTGACTATTACAATTCTTTTCACCAAGTTTTCTGTGGAGTGCACAGCCAGAGGAATTAAAAGCATGGCTCTATTCCAAGTGTAACAAATGGTGGTGGTAAAAAAAAAAATGGAAT
This sequence comes from Amblyomma americanum, assembly GCF_052857255.1. Taxonomy (NCBI): domain Eukaryota; kingdom Metazoa; phylum Arthropoda; class Arachnida; order Ixodida; family Ixodidae; genus Amblyomma; species Amblyomma americanum. The sequence continues at coordinate 111,510,179 of NC_135498.1, forward strand.
GAAGGTGTCTGCATTTGCCTAGTACTTTCCATTCATACTGATTTGAATATGCCCAAAAGCATACATGGTACTTGCCTGAGACACTTGTTGCCATTACTGCTCTTTGTTGTGCCCCTTTGCTTTTGGCAGCTGCCGTTGCCACCCCTTCCTCCGTCAGGTGGATGTGAACCTGGCCTGGCTGCTCCGCCACCACGATGAGCACTGCCACCACGATGAGCACTTCCACCATGATGGGCACTGCCACCTTGATAGACACCAGCACCAAGAGTGGCACCACCACCACGATTGGCACCACCTCCACGATGGGCACTCCCACCACGATGGGCACTACCACCATGATGGGCACTCCCACCCCGATCGGCACCACTACCATGATGGGCACCACTACCATGATGGGAACCACCACCACCACGCTGTGCTGGGCTGGACTGGTGGGAAGCTTTCGGTGCATGGCTGGTACCCCTCATAGTGCAGGGACTCTCTCCGAGGGCTACTGCAACAGCAACAAGGCAGATGTGAACGGCTGGGCACATCATGCTTTCCAATGTTTTCATTAGATTAAGGGCCAAGAGAATAAAAAACTACAAGCAAATAAAAACAGCTCCAGAACTGCTAAAGCTACGTATGATCAACAGGTTTGTCCTTATGATGCACGGTTGAATGGATGGGTGCACACAGATGAGTATGCAAGCTTGGGTAGATATGTAGATACAGATCTAACAGTGGCCGTGTGGACAGACAGACAGAAAAACTTTATTTCTCCAAGTGAGTTTTAGACCCTTCTGGGTCCCTGGGCCAATTCACGGTCCCGCACTGCATCAGGTTGGTCAAGTTGAGACATGACATCGGCAGCCGGAGTCACCCGAGTAAATATGTGAATACTAGAAGGATGAACGCATAGGCTGACAGACTAAGCTTTACAACTGCAATATTGCATCTCCAAGACTATAAGATGGCTCGTGTCCATGCCTATGCACACAATAGTGGACTGTGCAATAACATTCAGAATTACAGACTAGTGTAGTTAACAAGTTTTGCACATAAATCAACGAAGTATATAACTCATTTCTCTTTAATGATTTAAGGTTTATGATGTTTGGTGGTAGCTATATACTAAACGTTGGAGAATTATACATGAAGAGGTTCTGAAGTATATAGATACTGTAATGGGACCGCTTATCATTATGTCGCCTCTAGAAAAATCTTGATCTTTCAAAACTTCAGTCAGCACAGATTTCATCGTAGATTTCCTCCACTACTCAGCTTGCAGACTTATTGCATGACTTGACATCAGAAAATGACAAGCAGCGCCCAATAAGTGACTACGTATTCTTTGACTTTGTTGTAAGCATTTTGTAAGCAGCCTTCTTATTCAAAAATTCAAGCCTATAATCCGACAACGACATACTCAAATGGAGAGCTGAGGACTTTTTTTACAGCAGCAGTCAGTGGTTCTAAATTATTTTTCTTCAAGAAATGTCTCAGTAAATTTTGTGGTAAGGTGTTAGGGCTACTCTTGTTTCCACCTTATAACTAACATTAGAGATAGCATTGCGCCATCTTTTCAAGTTGTTGGTTGTTTTCTTTTTAAACCATTAATAACCACAGCGACTATGAAGCTTTGCAGAATGATTTCAGCATAGTGACCACATCGTCTACATATCGCATTAAATGCGGCCAAATGTATGCATGTTGCCTTTACAAGAAAACGCTCCTACCAATAGTACACACAGCAAATCCATGAAGCTAATTTGGTCGCAAGCAAAGAATTTAAATACTTAGACATTTCTTTTTTCACTTCTGACTTTGACAAGACACAATTAAATAATAAGCAGAACGACCTCTGCTGTAAGTTTTCTCAGGCAAAATTTTAGTTTCCTACCCAGCGACCTGAAGCAACAATTATGCTTCACACACATACAATTAATACTTGAGTATGCAGACATATATTGGGATCTTCATACAATAGAACTAGTCAAGAAATTTGAAAAATATACAGAACAGGGCTGCCAGGTTTAGCCTGAGTATAACTGTGAGAGAAAAGCTGAGTATGACAGAAGCTGAACATACTACTCTAGAATGGCTGGGCTTGAAGACTAATACAAGAAACCAGCAACTAGAAATTTTCTGTTACAGTATTTATCATTCCCGAACTGACACTGACTACAAGAAAACATAAAACTCTTAGTATACATCTCAAATAAGAGATTGGCCTTTGAGTGTCAAAGAAATTGGTTTTGAAAGCGTCATTTTCAAGCAGTATATAGTATTCCATTTTTTCCAAACGGCGTGAGCCTGCAACCTTAATTCTGCCTTATACATGCTACATCCGTATATATGGCACTGCATAGTATCGTACATACAGCAAGGGGGTGTTAAATATAAAATATAATCTCTCTGCTGTAATGGCTAACCAGCAATGCAAATACTGAATAAAAGAAAAGCAAATGCCGAAATAAACAAAATTTGACAAAAGCTCAACAGCTATGGTATCATGCCACTGAACACAATCACAGTGTTTGTTCGTGGCCAAAGCAAGCATTCTCTGTGGGCATGACACAAGGATACCTGCAAACCATAGATGAATTTCCTGTATGAAAACCAGTTATCGCAATTCTTTTCGACAGGAAATACAATATCACCATCATCTGCAATAGCCAATTTACGTTCACTATACGACACAGGCCTCTACCGAAGATCTCTAATTAACCCACCTCTGTTCAAGCTGCAGCCACCCTATATCAGCACACTTTCCAATCTCATCTGCTCAGTTTGATTTAGGACTGCCCCCTAGCTGCTACATTTATCGTCTCTTGGAATCCACTCCATTACCCTAAAGGACCTTTAGTTATGTTCTCCATATCACATGCCCGGCCAGTGGCCATTTTGTCTTGATTACGGCTAGGACAGTATTAATTCGCGATAGTTACCCACCCTGCTCTCCATTTGTCTCTTAACACTGCACCTGTCATTTCACTTTTCAAGTAGCTCACTATACTGCCCCTACAGCCATTTTAAGCTTTCTGATGCTGCAAGTCTCAGCATCACAAGTTAATACTGACAAAGATAGTACTCTCCTCTTCTAAGCATTCTAAGCATTGCCCAGTGTCAGGCAATGAGAGCAATCTTCGCACACATTGCACAAAAATGCGAAAAATGTATACATAAGAGAAAAACTTCTATGTACTCTAATTTCGACTAATGTCACTATAGGTGCTCTAGTAACTCTCAATCAAGCTTCCTGGTTACATACAGTAAATATGGCTTTATCTTTCCCTTTGGCTGGATCAGGATATCCATGTTCACAAAACAGTAGTGCAGCGTTTGCCACAACTTGTAAACACCACTGTCCTATTGCTTTCATATAGAGGCATACTTCTTCATAAAATATGTGAACTTTTGGACATCGATCATGACCTTCCAAGTAGGTCACAGCAACACGTAAACCTCTACCCTTCTCCGAAAAGGGCCCACCTAGAGGCCCATAGCTAGAACAGCATCACGAGACAATGCTTCTTGGAGACAGCAGGCTGCACGAAAGAACTGTTCACTTCAGGAACACTGCCAGAATGAATATTTCTGATGGGAAGAGGAAAATCGAGTCAAATTTTGAGTACATGCGATGTCTCCATGGTGTCGCCACTCATGACGGCCAAAAAAAATACAAAACACAATGGGCCAACGGGAGCTTCATGTATTCACTTAACAGCCACTGTTGAATGCATAGGCTGAAATGCTTCATGTTGTTAGTGAACAAAATAAACTCCTCTTTAGAGACAAAAGGGAGCACCCGGAAGATTTTTGGAATGGTGCACTCCAATCCCTGCTTCCCCTTGGCGCTGTGTAACTGGTTCACGGCCGAGACTGATATTCCTTTTTTGTTCCCATTTAAAAAAACTATTTCATCTTGCACATTACTGTCCCCAAGGAAAGAATGCCGCTGACTGCTGGACCTGCTCTCTCAATTATGCACATACACTCTGAAAATAATCTTTCAACATCACAGGTGCCACTTGAATGCACAACTGCATTTGGGATGGACATCGTGGGTTACGCTTGATACAATAATGCCACTAAAGCTGCTAACAACAGGCACTTTAAGACCTTAGCCTGAAAAAAGGCCACACCCTGAATGACAGGTGTTAAAAGAGATTTTCAGTCATCGTCAGTTAACTGAAAACGATGGTCTGTGATGGTTACCAATGTTGATGGTTACACTCTTCTGTTACTGTGCTCACTGAGCATGGGCCATTGGTGACCAATAGTTATTGTGCACTATTTCAAAGCTACCAATGCACTTTCTGACTTATAAGTTATACAATGCAATAAATCAGCTTTCAATTTTAAAGCAACTTGAAAATTTCCTACGAAGCAGTGAATTTTGGTGTAGAACTGAAAAGCATGCTGTGCAAGTTTTCTTAGCAATTATGAGTGCCAAATTGTGTCATATCCAATCTGCCTTGCAAACAACTTAGATGTTATCAATGTTCTGATGTTTAAGCCAATTTTCTTGAATGCTACTAGTAGCAGTAGGTCTCAAGATGATGTTGGATAGTTGATCTAATTAGTAGCAGTGGGTCTCAAGATGATGTTGGTTAGTCCGGTTTTAGCTTTGATGGTGAAGCGAAACGTTGAGTTGGGCTAGTTGATATTGGTTCAGTGTAAAACAGTGCAAAAGACTAGAAGCCAGAGAAAGAAAGACACAGGACAAGCGCTGACTCACAACTAAAGGCTTTATTTGCTAAAAACTTTGTATATAATGGCATGAAAAGTGATGACACAGATAGAACACAAGAATAAAAACAATAAAAACTGCCCAGAGATGTGCATGACCTTCAAACATTCTCAAGGAAAGCAATCTCTTAGAACAACAAATGTTTTACTGATGCGCTTCTGCTGGTTCTTTGCGATACGGAAAGCCCCAACCACTTCTCTTGTAGTATGATCCTTGTGGGTGTAAAGTGCACGTGCCTGATGAAACAATGCTGTGTACTTTTTCTTTTTTCCTCATTTCGTCACAAGAATAAAAACAATAAAAACTGCCCAGAGATGTGCATGACCTTCAAACATTCTCAAGGAAAGCAATCTCTTAGAACAACAAATGTTTTACTGATGCGCTTCTGCTGGTTCTTTGCGATACGGAAAGCCCCAACCACTTCTCTTGTAGTATGATCCTTGTGGGTGTAAAGTGCACGTGCCTGATGAAACAATGCTGTGTACTTTTTCTTTTTTCCTCATTTCGTCACACTTTAGAAAATGTTTCACCAGACATGATAGGCTGTTTCCAATCATTAAATTGTTCCTACGCTCTTGCTAGCACTTGTTGAGGCACCACCCAGTCTGGCCAATGTAACAGGCCCCACAGGAAAGGGGGAAGGCATACACTACACCTGTGCTATAGGCAACGAACTTATCGCTGTGCACCATGTCGCACATTTTACTTGTCTTGGCCTCTTTCTTTCTTTGAATGGCTGGGCATACGTGTTTTAGCTTGATGGGGCTGAGAGAAAGACACAGCATTATATCTGCTTCCTACGTTCTTTCGATCGTAGATGTGAGATGCAATGTACATAGCAAAAAATTCAACTTGGCAACAGGGTGGGTGGGTGCCTTTTATTGTTTTCGTTGTGTTTTATCTGCATCACTTTTCATGCCTTAAGAGTGTTCCCTTATATACAAAGGCTTCAGCAAATAAAGTTTTTAGCTGTGGGTCAGCACTTGTCCTGTCTTTCTTTCTCTGGTCTCTCACCTTTTGCGCTGTTTTACAATTGACGATGAAGACCTTCACAAACATGCCCAAAACAGCAAATGCTCTCCACCAGGAAGCATTGTTTTCTTCTCTCTGCTGGTTCACTTGTCTTTTTGTGCCACTTCGAATGTAATAGCAATGTTTGCAAAAATACAGCTGTTATTTGGTGTGTGTCAACATTATGTGCCCAAGATGTGGTCGCATCATTTCTACAGAGACATCCGTTCTGACGGAAAAAAGTACCTTTTCCCCAATGGCACTGTGCAGTGAAGCCAATGGTACCGTGCAGTGGAGACAGTGAACAGGTGACAAGATGAGGCAATCTAATCAAGCTCAAGGTCACAATTACAGGGGCATGTCATTTGATGCTTTGCTCATATACAATAACATCGTTGAGCTCCTATGACTGCACCTGTACTGGAGTGTTGCCAACTTGTTTTCTGGTCTTTCTTCCCAGATTTATGTCCACAGGACATTCTACTGCTCTTCTGCACTTGTTCAATGTCTGTAAGGGACTGTCACTATTAAGCAGCTCTTTCTTTCTGCATCATGTGAGCCTTGGTTACTGAAAGCTTTCTTTTGTAACTGAAAACAAAACTGACGTACTATACTCTGTTTGTATGCATAATCTATAATCTTTATTCACTTTAATGTGAAACACTTTGTACACCTGATAAATATATTAATTTCTTTTTTCACGATGTTTACAATATTTCAGTGTTTTGCTGTCACCTCCACAAATTTTTTGAATATTACAAATTTTGTTTGGTGAATTTCACTTTTGCATTTACTCTTTAAATGTCTATCAATCATAAAACCATTCACGGCAGTACATGTGTCTGTACTTTAGAGCATTTTCCAAAAAACAATATTTGTGAAATTATTTCTTTTGTAACACTTCGAAAAAATTGCTACTTTTGCTACTTTCTAAGAGGCAGTATTTCTTTTTTGCAGTTTAAACAAATGTTTGCCAGTCACGGCAATGAAACTTCCATATGGTTTTTGTAATAACATGCAGTAGCAACTGCTGGTATATTTCAGAATTTTAGAAATGTTTTATTTTCCGTGTTGCAATTAAGTTTTACGAATATCTATCCAAACTCATCAAGGCTTGTAGAAGATATAAAATTTCACATTAATGCATTATATTTAAATTTGGGTGCATACTAACAAATAGAACATATATAGCTTCATTTTGATAATGCTGCATCCTATGTAGCCGAAAACATTTTCAATCAAAAACTTAATGAGTCTCCAAAAAAGGCCCATTTTCCCATAGTAATGAAAGAGTTAGACATAACGAAGCGCCGACCAAAAGGTGTTGTCAAGATGGACGTTTCGACTTCCACACGGAAGTCTTGTTCACGACTGAACTAGTGAACAAGACTTCCGTGTGGAAGTCGAAACGTCCTTCCATCTTGACAACACCTTTTGGTCGGCGCTTCGTTATTTTCGCCAATGTATTCACCCGACCAGACGAGATTTCGTCGAACCCTAGATTTCTTCGAGTTAGGCATCTGCTAGTCTGCTAGTATATGTGTGGTGCCATCAGGGTTTTGAACTCGAAAGTTGCATTTTTCTGAAGGCTCCTTTAATTAAGTAAACCTGCTCAGTGCGCAGATTGTAAGCAAAACCAGCAGATAGCACCCGACGCAAAGTAATGAAAAAAGGACACCGCTAATTTGAAAGTTACGGAAAAGCCGGCATAAAATTTTTTTTTTTCCGCAATCAACAACGTACCAACCTCCTTGCTAATAGATATAAGCCAATACATTGCAACGGTGCATGCAGTTGCTAATTCTTTGTAAGGACTTTAAGTCCACTTGCCTTAACTGCTAATAGCCTTTCACTTGCCTTGTATGCTAATAGCTTAACGGGGGTCTCGGTTCTGGCAGTCTTCATGCCATATGTATAGGTAACGTAAGAGGGCTCTCGCACAGTTTCTGCCCTCACCGTTCGATGACGTTCTACGTCACATTTGCGGTATTACAGGAGTGCTACGTCCACCGCAATGGACGAGGGTGGCGCTGGTGAATACTCTCAAGGTTCTCGTACACTCAAAACATAAATACCCACCAAAGCAGCAGATTGGGCAGCCGTCGCCGTTGTTCAGTTGGTAAGAGCACCGGACGCGATATTTGGAGGTCGTCGGTTCGGATCCCACCGGCGGCATGGTTGTTTTTTTCTGCTGCTTTATAAGTCATTTACCTTAAAAAAAGCAATTCAGTGGCACTAGAAATTAATAAAAAAAAATAGAAACCATTCCCCTATGCACCTTGGTTTCGGTGACTGTTGGTTTCCTTTATATATATATATATGAAAAAGTGTCAGCGATAAAAACGCACTATATATATATATATATATATATATATATATATATATATATATATATATATATATATATATATATATATATATATACATATATATACATATATATATATATATATATATATATATATATATATATATATATATATATATATATATATATATATATATATATAGATATATATATATATATATATATAACCGCTGGCTCGTTTGCGGTGAAACTGCACACAGAGCTTGCGTATTATGGTAACTTTTGTATCGTAGCAAGTTTGACAATGGTACTTACTTAGTTCAGGCGCACATGATGCGAAAACGTAAGCGTCTACGAGAGATCGGCGAGCCAAAACCCGCAGACGACGCTTTTTCGCTGAAGGGCGGCAGTGGCGCCATCTGTTTGCGGTAGCGGAAAGCGTCACTACAAGGCCGCCGAGACGAGCGTTGCAAGCGCGGGCCCTTTGAATATGCCATTCCGGCCGTTTCGTCTGCTTCAATTGAAGCGCTTTCAACATTTTCGGCTAACTGAGCGGGAAAAAATATCAGAACAGCTGATTTGACGAGGCTTTACCTTTCAAAGAATATTGTTTGTAACGCCCGCGGCCGTCTCGGCGGCCTTGTCGTAACGCTTTCCACTACCGAAAACAGAGGGCGCCACAGCCACCCTTCAGCGAAAAAACGTCGCCTGCGGGTTTTGGTTCGCCGATCTCTACGTAGACGATTACGTTTTCGCATCATGCACGGTTCAACTAAGTAAGTAGCGCTGTCAAGCTTGCTACGATACAAAAGTTACCATAATACGCAAGCTCTGTGTGCAGTTTCACCGCAAATGAGCCATCGGTTGAGGCGGGGAAATTAGAGTTATAGCATATCGTTACCGTGTTTACGCTACCGTTTACCGGGCCCGGCAAGCAACGTCTGCGCATGCGCCGCCACTTACCGGTCCGCAAACACTTTACGGAATCCCTTTTAGCGTTGCGGAGAGATAGGGTAGCGTACGTTCGCTTGTAAACATACATGGCGGCGCCCTGCACGGCCGCTTCGGACCTAATACAGCACCGCCGCCGCGTTCTTCGGCGCCATTTCTCGCTATACATGAAGGCGTTCGCTTTTAATTTGCAAACTCTCACTCATACGTTGAGGTTTGAGTAACAACTAGGCCATGTTTTTGAGATTACTTGCCGATTTTTGAGCAGTTAAGCCTGACTACATGTCGTGTACATAGCCAAACAGCAACGACTACACCGCAGCTCTTCAGTTTCGTGCCCAATTTAACATTTTTCTGTTGTCATGATTTTTTTCCTCGAAAAAAAAAAGACTGGCAATTCTCTTGGTATATTCATCAGTAATTTCAGAAAATAAAAATGTTTCTCCGGCCTGGTGTTGGCGCGCTTTAGCTTACTGCCACTAGATGGCGCCACGGCGAACAGGTGTCGTAGTTGTGCTTTTTTTTTACAGCGCTCGCAACGCAACGTGCGCCCTGTATGCAAGCTTACTGAGGTCTGTGTAGTGAAATTGTCTACTGGCCACGGTAGGCAAAGGTGTCTAGCTTCACGAGCACATTTGAAAATCCGCTGAGTCGGCTGCTAGCTGAAGTGTAGTCTGTACGTCTTTATGTGCAGAGAAAAAGATTATTAAAGTGTAGCATTTTACTTCATAGAAATGATTGCAATGCATCCGTTTTTATTATCATTAAAAGCTGGGCATCTGCCATCATCATCACTCGTTTTAGCCCTACGGTAACTTGTTACGGGAGAGACGGTACGCTAAAAGGTCTTCTGGCGTGCGCCGCGCTAACCGGAAAATCCGGCGTCCGGTAACACGGTAAACGGTAACGTAAACACGGTAACGATATGCTATAACTCTCTATTTTTGAAAGTCTTCACGATAAAAACGCACGATACTGTATATGTGTTTCAAGGAAGACTCAAAAATTTTCAAAAATGGCTTTTGCGGCATAGTATTAACAGTGTTGGCGGACACCAGAAAGCCGGTTCACAGATATATAGGCAGCTGGCTGCAATTAGAGATTTGTAGCCGGTCGGCGGCTGCGTTTCGATGGAGGCGCAACGCAAAAGGGGCCCGTGTGCTTTGCGATGTCAGTGAATCTTAAAGATCCCCTGGTGGTCGAAATTATCCCGGAGCCCTCCACTACGGCACCTCTTTCTTATTTTACTCCCTCATTTGTCCCTTCCCTTACGGCGTGGTTCAGGTGTCAGCCGATATGTGAGAGAGATACTTCGCCATTTCCTTTCCTCAAAAAACCAATTTTCAAAACGCAATTTTCAAATTTTAGGGCGCTCGACTACTGATCCGGAGTTCCCGGGCTCGAACCTGACCGCGGTGGCTGCGTTTTTATGGAGGAAAAACGTTAAGGCGCCCGTGTGCTGTGCGATGTCAGTGCACGTCAAAGATCCCCAGGAGGTCGAAATTATGACAGAGCCCTCCACTACGGCACCTCTTCTTCCTTTCTTCTTTCACTCCCTTCTTTATCCCTTCCCTTACGGCGCGGTTCAGGTGTCCAACGATATACGAGACAGATACTGCACCATTTGCTTTCCCCAAAAACCAATTATTATTATTAAAATGCGATTACTGTCGCCGCTGTGGCTCGACAAAATTTGGCTGCATCGAGCGAAAATAAATAGGCTTCCGAAAGCATGCAGCCAAAGCAGCCCCTCCAGTGCATGTAACTAGTCAAAAAAGCCAAATTTTGTCGAGCCACAGCGCCAAGGCCCAAAGGTAATCGCGTTTTAGAAATTCTAAAAACTGATATGGCTATTACTAACGGCCGGCTACGAATCTTTAATTGCAGCCAGGCGCCTAACTCTACTAGCCAAAAAGTTAATTATTAAAAATGAGTTAACTGCCTTACTACTCAAGACGATTCACCGGTTTTCTGGTGTCCGCCAACACAGGTAATACTATGCCGCAAAGGCCATATTTTTACCCTCGAAAGCCTATTTTTGAAGAATTTTGAAAGTGTTCGCTGAAACACCCGGTATAAAAACAACATAAATGTAACATACTCGAAAATGGTGGAGCGTAACTTTGTACAAGCATGCAGGCCCGCCAGTTGCATGTGACGGCACACTACTTACGCTTTGCAAGAACCAGCTACGAGGAAGGCACTTCAGCTGCACTATACAGCACATGCTACTCGTATTCACACACACTTCGGAAAGGATATGATGGAGTCAAGCTTATCTGCCCATTACTAAGGGCCATGAGGGATAGCAGCGAATGGATAACCAACAAACAATGGTGTTGTGCATGCAAATACCGTCTAAGTGATGTGGTTACAAAGTACTGCTAGTTGAAAAACATCTTTACTGCAAGAACAGTGGGAAATGTTCTGGAATTTAGTGCTCGAATTATATTTGTAACGTTGTTCGAAAGTCATGAGCATAACAACATAGTAACGTTTCAAAGCCTATATTAACGCAATGTTTGTTTAGAGCGTAAACATAACGTTTTATGCATAAGTTACAACGTCATATGTTATTTCGTAGCGATAGCTACATTACTCTATCATTTCGAGCCTGCAGCGTGGCGCCCCTTGAGCTGCGTGGCACCTCTTGAGATCCGTGACGGCACCGCGGCTGATCACGTGGTTGGTCACGAGGTGCGGAGCAGGTGCCGGCGGCGCAGCGCGTCTAGCCGCCGATAGTGAATTCACATCCAGGGACGAAGATGAAGGTGAAGAAGGAACGCCCAGCGAAACGGAGCGGCGAAAGACTGACTTTGCAGTTCGACTCAGCGAGTTCCACTCGGCCAGCTGTACCTATCGCGCCACTCCAGGTTTAACCAGAGCTAAGCCACGGTCAATTTTTTTAACGATACAATTCGCAACATGTAACATTACTGCAATTCGCATAACATTTGTATAACACTATTTTAATGTTCGGTGCTACTTGAGGGTTTCTATTTCAACCATGTATCCCATGTAGCAGCGATGTAAGTTGTGTTAACATTTTGTTGCATTAGAACGTTACAGTAATGTTAAAAAATTAACGAACAACGCTATATCATGTCAAAAGCATTAGTTCAGTATTTTAAGTGAAGATTATTCGCACGTATGCACACTTTGAAATGTTATTATAAGGTATATATAAACATTGTTTTAATATAGCCTTGTGAACCTTATTTAATGTTTGAATCATAACTATAAAAGCACATTACAAATATATTTCAAGCACAGGGCTGCCGAACTTTCCCGACAGTTCTTGCAGTAAACATGATTATAACCAGCAGCACTTTAATTGCAACTAAACCTATTATATTTAACCTGCCTTAGACTGCATGCGCAGCCCCATTATTTTGTCACAAAGCTTTCCTCATTACTCATTCGCCACTATCACCCTTGGGACACGGATTCCATGCTATCCGTTCGGAGGTGTGTATATGAGTTGCACGTAAATTCTGGGGCTCAAGTGTCACTCGCTCTCGTTGGCGGGCCTGCATGCTCATGCAGGGTGCCGAACTTTTCATGAATGTTACATTCGATCATATATGTGTTACATTTATTTTGTTTAAATGTTTAATTTTTGTTTGGGAAGGATATCCTGACGTTTGTTTGCAACATTATAAGAACGTTAGAAAAAAACGCCATTAAGAACATTATACTCCGTTTCATACATCAGGTGCAGCGCTATGAAAGCTACGGAAATAGTCCGTACGGAAAAGGAAAGGGAAGCATGTTACTCCGCGCTTGTTCTGTCGCCGAGTGGTCTAAGGCACGAGAAAGCGACAGCTGGTAGTCAGCAGTAAGAGTGCATTTAATCAAGCAGATCACAAATGTGTCATGTATTAAGCCTGCAGTCACAGCCTTTAATATGTTTCGCTCCCGCAAAGGGCGCACTACTTTTTGGTCGTGGATGCTGGCAGCCCAAACAAGAGCGCTAGCTTTGACAGCGTTGCACGTGATGTATGAAACGAAGTATAAGCCTACGCTGAGTATTCTTTTTCTAACGACACATTCAGGTACTCATTTTCTCCTCGCGTAATCGGAGAATGGAAAGAACTTAGCTCATCATTAACAATGACAAATTCATTATCCAGGTTCGTTTCACAGTCAGAGCTCATTACAAATTATTATTAAGGTCTTCTAATGTGTGTTCCTGATTCTATTTTAAGTAGCAGTCTCAATAAGTAGAATTCAAACACAATTGCTTCTTTAAAATTTTTCGTTTTTGCTTATGTCTATGGCGTGCACCGCTGTTGTTTATTATATTCTACATTGTTTTATATTGTATTTTTGTATTACTTTATCGCTTGTACTTTGATGAATTTATGCCTCGTTTCTCCGTTATTTGTGTCACTCACACGTACATTTGTACGCGAACAAGAAATCATTGTTCATTCCATTCTGCTAGCCTCTCGGCTGAGAGCGGCAGTATTTTAAAATAATGATAATAATAAATAACATTTGACCGAAACAAAAATGTAAAATTATTGCACTGCTTCGGTGCTACGTGGAATGTATTCCTTGGTCATTTCTCGACGAAAAATTTTTATTAAAAAACTTCCCGCTTAAAGAAGTGATCGACTCCCCACCTCCCCGCCTCTTAGTGGAAAACTAAAGAAAGTGAACAATGCATATATGAACAACGACGAGCGCGTGGCCGCCTCTCCGGCCAGCGTGATTGGCTGAGCACCGAAGGAGGAATTTTTTTTTTGCACCATGCACCAGCTATTTCCAGCCATATCCTACCGCCAGAATGAACAAAATTAGTGACGTAGGTGCTACGTCACCGTCGTTGCAACGTCACCAGAAGAAAGTGACTGTCAAGCGACGTCCGAAAAACGAGACCCGCGTCAGGACTCTGAATGCAGCAGGAGCGGCGTAGCCGCAGTGGCCGTCGCTTTTTCAAACGGCCTGCAGTCCACTCTACATATATGTATAACTGTACCGTTTGTCCGTGATTGTTACTTCGGTAGGGACCCAGGTACCTGACAGATGAGCTATGCTTGAGTAAGCCAGTGTTTTGATTCACACAGCTTTGTACACTGCCATGGGCATGTGTTTCTTTGCAGAACTTGTAAATTAAATTTAGCGCTCTTGGCTGTTCGTTCAATCGCGTTTCAGTAACGTGGGGCGCCAGAATACAGCTGCCTTGACGCAAGTTACTTTTTTTTTTAAACTGGTCTGTCGCAGTCATTACATGAACGCAAGTGCGTAATATGTGCGGCTCTATTTCTAGCTGGATAGTGGAACCGGAAACCTTGTCTGGCTGGAACGTTTGTTGCTACCGGGGATAGCTCCAGCTGGAAAATTCCCACTTACATCACGCTCCAGATGGAGAAACATTCCACTCTAAGCAGAAAGTCGAAATGGAAACTCCATTTCCAGCCACTCCAGCTGCAAATGTAGCTGAAAAATTGAAATTTGTTTTTAGGGAAAGGAAATTGTTACAAAAGGCTCTGATAGATGGCTCCAGCCACACCAGCGACGAGTCGGGTCTACGCCAAACGTAGGAGCCGCGAGTAGCGCACCAGACGAACGAGCCGTCGCCTGCCGCCTTCCTCCTCACTCTCACGTAAACACGGAGCAGACGACGTCTCACGTTGCAAGCGTGGCCTCTCGAGCTGCTGCGCAGCAGACCCATATCTGTATTCCTTCTGATCATGCCTGTGTAGCCGAGACAGAAATAAAATCTCAGTTATCCCCTAGCACATAGAAGTCCTCAGTTTATTAAGCCATCCTGCTGTAAACAGGCACGAAACAGTATCTGTCTCATATATCGGCGGACACCTGAACCGCGCCATAAGGGAAGGGATAAAGGAGGGACTAAGAGAAGAAAGGAAGAAAGAGGTGCCGTTGTGGAGGGCTCCAGAATAATTTCGACCACCTGGGGATCTTTAATGTGCATTCACATCACATGCTTTTCTAGCAGGAGTTAGCCTCGTTTCATTAATTTCATTTCATTTCCTTGAAGGCCCCAGGAGTGGTGTGTTACACAAGGGGTGGACACTATTAGGAAAACATCGTTACGATTACAAGATTTTCATGTGGGAGCATGCTGATGTGATGCACCTGACGATGACAAGTGTTGTTATTGTTGCTGTCCTCTGTTAGAGTGGGTAGGATGCCTTGCACAATCAAACAGTTGTGAAACATTGACTCATTTAAGGTAGACGACGTTGAATTTTGTGTTAAAGAAAATAACTTTGAAAATTATAGCTAGCGAAGGAGTCTCCCTGACGCAATGATGAAGTTACGCAGATAACTGCACACTGGTTTCAGGACATTCCCCTGTCGCTTGCCCCGAAGGAGTGAAGAACCGGAATGTCTTTGAAAGAGGAAGCCCTAATCGAGCGAGAGAAATCTGCACATAATCTTTTCGCAGAGAAGCAAACCGCCGACGGGAGAGGAGAAAGTGATCAAGTGATTCAATTTCACCCACGCTCCACAAAGCTTCGGCAGAGAGAACCCCGGTCGGCACAAATAGAGACTCCCTACGATGACGTGTCACTGAAGACAAAGAAGTGCGCATGAAGGTAAAGGTATCATGGAGGTATCATGATCATATAATGGCGCTCTGAGGCGGTGCGCAATGGTGCTGAGAAAACGTGTAGCAGATGCAAGTGCGGAGACGTAGGCTTGATGCGGTTATATACAGGTGTTTCAGCGAACACTTTCAAAAATTTTCAAAGATAGGCTTTTTCGGTTAAAAATGTAGCATTTGCGGCATTGTATTACCAGTGTTGGTGGACACCAGAAAACCGGTGAATCGTTTTAAGTAGCAAGCTCGTTAACTAATTTTTAATAATTAACTTTTAAACTGGTAGCGTTAGGCGCCTTGTTCTTGTAGTATAGTAATTGGTTTTTGGGGAAACGAAATGGCGCAGTATCTGCCTCACATATCGGCGGACACCTGAACCGCGCCGTAAGGGAAGGGATAAATGAGGGAGTGAAAGAAGAAAGGAAGAAACAGGTGCCGTAGTGGAGGGCTCCGGAATAATTTCGTCCACCTAGGAATCTTGAACGTGCACTGACATCGTAAGCACAAGGGGGACTTTGTGTTTTTCCTCCATAAAAACGCAGCCGCCGCGGTCGGGTTCGAACCCGGGAACTCCTGATCAGTAGCCTAGCTCCCTAACCACTGAGCCACCGCAGCGGGTAAGGCGCCTAGTTGCAATCAATTAGAGATTTGTAGCGGTTGTTAGTAATAGCCTGATGAGTCTTTAGAATTTCGAAAACGCGATTACCCTTGGCGCTGTGGCTCGACAAAATTCGGCTTTCTCGACTAGTTACGTGCACTGCTAATGTGCATGTGCTTTGCCTGCATGTTTTCGAAAGCGCATGTATTTTCGGACGATGCAGCAAATAGTTTGTACATATTACTTCTCCCCCTATCCTCTATTCCTGTCCCCTCACCTCTTTCATTTCATTTCTCCATTCTGCCTGCTGTCCTTTATTTCCGCTGCCCCAGCTCAGGTGCTTCAGTATCGATGGCAGATGCCGGGGCTAGCAAAAATCTTTTCCTTCCTTTTTACTATTATTTTTTAATAAAACCACTACCACCACCAGCCAAATTTTGTCGAGCCATAGTGGCAAGGGTAATTGCGTTTTATAAATTCTAAGAAAAACTGATATGGCTATTACCAACGGCCGGCTGCAAATCTCTAATTTCGACCAGGTCTCTAACTATAATAGTTAAAAAGTCAATTATTATTAAAATTAGTTAACTAATTTACTACTTAAGACAATCCACCGGCTTTCCGGTGTCCGCCAACACTGGTAATACTATGCCGCAAAAGCCATATTTCTACCCCAAAAAGCCTATCTGAAATTTTTTGGAAGTGTTCGCTGAAACACTCGGTATGTACCCGTGGCGACTGGTCATTCCTGAGGATGAAACCACGTGGGTTGTGTGACGGACCACTGAGGGCAACTGGGAGTTCGGCGATGTGACGCTGGACGGAGTGCACGACGGACCTACCGGGCGCTTCAGACTTCACTAACGGGTCATTCCACGCCAAAGGCCCCAGACGTTGCGCTCGACCATTAGTTCACAGAAGTTCACGGAAACTTATCCTAGTGAGCGCAATCACAGCCTGGAATATTTTTGCCGAAAAAAATTTATTCGTGAGGTGAGCGCAGTTTGAAGATTTAGAAAAGGTGAGAAACCACGTATTGCTCAATAATTGATAAAAAATTCCAAATTTTAGAAAACAGTCCACAATCCTTTCAGTGACATTTGCACGGATTCTGGATTTCGATATAATTCGGAGCATGCAGCTTTATACGGTACAAATATTTTTAAAATTTAAATGAAATATGGAAATGTAAAATTTTTTCATTTTTTTAAATATCAACCTGCTCTCGGAAATTCGGGAAAAAACCGTTTTGCTTCTCTAGATATCTAGTACTATATAACTATGGTTACAGGTGGGGAAACTCCGTACATCGAAGTAAAAAACGACTAAAGTTGCAAAAAAGTGCGTTTTGAGCTAAAAACACTTTTACCCTGATAAGGTCCAAGTAGAAATACAAACAGTAGCGGGTTACGTAGAACAGTTTATTGACTTTCATTTCTGAAATTTTTATTTAGGTAATTTTTGTTTAGAGCGAGAAAATTATTTTTGAAATTCAGCTCTTGCGCCGCAAGTTGCGCCGTTCTTAACGCCCCTTCAGCACAGAGCAGGACACTGTCGACACTGTGGCCAGACGAAATGTAGAGTTCTTATTCTTAAGTGGGGTTTGCACTGCAGGCAAGCATGGGAACGTTTACTATTCGAACACATGTTCGTGGAAAAAGATTTTCTTAACGCTGCCGAGGCGGCACATGCCCCAGTGAGCTAGTTGCTCGGTGTGCTTCTGTAGCAGTCAGTCATTCTTGTCAGCGCCATGACAGACGTAAGCACCAGCATAAGAGCTTTTGAGACGCCAATCTTAAAATGACCAGTAAGACCCGGCGTTGAAGAAATCCGCAACGCACAGCATCACGTGGTGCCCCACCCTTGTGGCCGTCAGAGGCTCATGCCCGGTTGTTTTCGATGTAATATCTCGGTTGTATTTGAATTAATACGGCCAATTTCTGAATCCATACTCAGACGCAGAAATGGACTTTAATACTTCAAATTCTTGTGCAGATGAGTAGGACGAAAACCCAGCTCGTAGTCTGAAAGGTGAAGTTGGCTTGAAGTAATGAAAACTCCGTGTTCTTTTGACTAGGGACCGCTGAACAGAATCTTGGGGCGAGCTGAATTCGTTTTCCTTCAACCATTTCTTTCTGCACTCAAAGGATCGCAACACCTTTGATGTTAGTTCCGACTCAGGTAAACAACTCGTGGTGGCTCGCCCTTGCTGCCAAAGGCCTTATTGTGCCCCCATGGCCAATTCCATCACAAGCTCTCTTTCCGCGAGATGCTGCAAAAAAATTACACTCAGCGCAAATGCCGAAATCGTTCTCGTGTTCACAGAGGTTTGCGAAATTCATCTTGTTCATGTACTGCGATGATGCTCCGTCGGAGAAATAACGAATCATTGAAATTTGTGTAAATTCTTGCTATCTGTATCCTAATTACTTTATTCTGAAATACAGAAACGACCACCGCGTCCTGGTGTAGACAGTCAGAAATAAAGATTTTACAGAAATTTCTTTTGTGGTGTCTTCGTGTCCACGAAGGTAAACTGCAACGTGGTGTACTGAGGCCTGAGTATTCACCAAATGATAGGATTGTGGAGCGTCTTGCACAATGAAACTAATTTTCGGCGGAGTCCATGCGGACTAATGCCTCACGTTTCCCTTTGTTTTAAGCTCCCGCAAATAACGAACCTGCTGTTTGCTTACAGAGTTGTGAGCCTTCAGCTCGCTAAGCATATCTGAGAATTTATCACAGAACTCGTCTGGTGTGAGTAGAATTGCTTCAACTTGGCAACGCACCCCTCCAATCCACTGTTGCACTTGGACGCAGTTCCGAGTCGAGAACTGGAGCGCTGCGGAGCAACGTATCTGCATAGCTGTGGCCACCGGACATTTGGCGCACGTGCCAAGCATGCACTCCTCTTTGCCCAGTTCGCATACAGTTGCGTTGGAAGACACTGCTGTCCTGTGGACCCGCGAGTTCCGGAAACTGTTTGTGCCGCGAACGCTCCTGCCTACCCTCGGCGCCGCATGGTGCCGGCCTCGCCGCGGACGCGGGGCTCAAGTTCGGCTGAAGACGCGCCCCTCTCGGACTTGACATGTTTATGAGGGTCGCGAAGCGCAGCGTTGTTCCCCACTCATCTCGCGTCGGAACCCGGGTTGGTCTGGATTCGGCCACCAAGGACGCTTCCTTCCTAGAACCCGCACCTTGGTCACGTGACCACGCCGTTCGAAAACGCGACCGTCAACGGACAAAGGGAGTCTTCCTCCAGCAGCGGAAGAGAGCAGCTGCTCGGGGAGCCAGTCTGTATCTTCACTGGGGCCCTGTTTTCTTCTTTTGGGTCAAAATATCTAAATAGAGACCCAATTCCTAACCTTCACCGAGTCCGCAGCCCGTACCTCGCAACAACACAGAAGTGCTAGAATTTCTCCGGCAGATTCCTTTAAACTCGCTCCCTGGAGCATTAGCTTGAAGCTTTCGTGTTACATGCACACAAACTGTGCGAGTGCCGCTCCCTGTGAAGGCCGAAAACTCGCAAATGTTGAGAAGCCGAACTTTAATTAAGTGAGAACTTTTTTCGACTTTTCATGCACTTCCTTCAGACATAGCAGGAACAGGCGCCTCTGACGAGCCTATAGCACGTCCCTCTTTCTTGGAAGACAGTATACCAAACAGCGTCATCTTCGCAAAAATTGTTGATGGACGCCTTGACTTCTTCATGCAGTGACCGGGCGCCCTCCTCGCTTTGGTGGTATGCCTAGTATGCCGGCTTCTGATCTCATCTTCAGAGCTTCACGCGCTTGTCGTTCGGAGGCCCCGTAAACGTCCATTATCTTTTGCCGAGACCAAGAGGAGGGAGCTATCCAATGTAAGGAGCTGCATTCGTGCTCCTCGACTTTCTTCTAGGGCAATTTTTTTTTTCACATTTTTCACAAGTTTCACGTAATCACTCAGAATGAAATCTTCGCTCCGGTATCGCTGGATACTTGATTTGTGTTGCAGTTCTAATAATTTAAAAAACTTTTTTTCGACATTCGCTTGAAGCTTCTGAACCTTCGTTTGCGCATATACTAAAGGTTTCCCGGCTTTTTCGTCCACGTTTTCGTTTAAGGGGGCTCTCTCCATTGGCTACAAGGGCCTCGTTGCAAGCCTCAGATGCCACCACGACGTCATCTTGCTCGCAGTGGGCATCGCGAGCCTGATGAGGTGCGTCACAGATACCACTCTTCTTCAAGTTGAAACAATGTCGCCAGCATGCCTGGCAAAGTCGTCTACCAGGGATAAGGTTTAAATTGGGATGTGCATCTGCCAGAGGTAGTGTTATGTGCTTGGTTCCATGGTAGTTCTTGGTGTGTTTAAAGAAAGGGTTTGAGCAACACTTGGATGCAATCAGCGTTGAATACTTCTTAAGGAAAACTTGATAGTGATGAGCACACACGGTACTGATGTCTTCTTGTGGGCGCCCTAAGCGCAGCGAAAGAAGGCGCCTGTGTGTGTCTGTAAATTTTTCATAAATGATGAGGTAACGTTTCTTGTTCTGCGCTAGCTTGTGGCACCCATTTGGACCTAGAGAACACGGAGGAAGTTCGGTTTCTACAAATGGAACAGAAAGTCGTGCGCATGTTTGAAAACACCTTTACAGACAAAAGACTGACGCATGATAGTTTTGCGCAATTCAGATAGGTATGCAGAACTCAGCTCTATAATGTATACTGTATTCGCTCTTAAATAGTTGTTTGTGCCGGTTAATTTGTGCCCATGTATTCCTCGCATACCACGAACGAGCCTTCAATCTACAGCGCACAGTGTTCTTTTTTTTTGTGCTCTCGTTGTCCGAACGGCGTGCACTGAACAGCTAAAACAAAAGTTAATGCAGGAGTAAACGCTGACCGAATACGTACACCTAAGTTTAAGTAGCGCATACTATCACCTTAATTAGTTTAGGAAATGCAAACAATATTACTTCCTCACTTACCCGCATCGGCATTCGCAAGAAGCGCAGAACGGCTAGAGGGGCCTGGCTCATCCATGGGACGACAACAACCCCTGCCCTTGGTAAAGACCCGACGGCAACTGTAGACGAGCCTATGCTGGCGAAGCACCTTCATGCGAGCGACGCACCTACGCGGAAGCGGGCCTCGCTCACCGCCAGCGCGTCTCGCGTTACTCGCCACAGCGATGTGCACTTCGCACCGGAATGTGCGCTCTCCGCGATCTTATTCGGATATAAATAAAGCACCTGTGATGGGCCTGACATGCCGGCTAGTCGTTCCCTCCTCGTGATCCATGCGAGACAGCACGCTGAATACTCGTTTTTCTTCTCCTGACTGCCCCGCACCTAAGCGCGTCTGTTCGAACATTCGAAGGCGAAAACGACCTCGTTTATTGTATACGACTACGACCCCCCCGTCGAATGTCACGCGATACCTTCTTTAGCTACAGTCCTAAAAATGCACGACAGAGAGTGACGGCAAACTTGAGTGATTACCTGGCCATAAGCGCCGTGCCATCCCAGGGTCCGTGTTCTGCGGTGAAGAGGCGTTAAGAGACGACGCAACTTCCGGCGCGAAAGCTCATCGCCGAAAATTATTTTTTCGCTTTAAACAAAACTCACTTTGATGAAAATTTCATAAATGAGAGACAATAAATAGTTCTACGTACCCGCTAATAATCGTACTTTTACTTGGAACGGTCAAGTTAACGGGCGTTTATAGGTCGAAACGCACTTTTTGCAACTTTAGTATTTATTTTTACTCCGATGTACGCAGTTTAATCACCTGTAACGTTAATTATATGTACTAAACATTTAGAGAAGCAAAATGGCTATTTCAGAATTTACGAGAGCAAGTTGATATTTAAGGAAGACGACAAAAATGGTACATTTCCATATATTCCTTCAATTAAAAAAAATATGCCGTATAAAGCTGCCTGCTCCGAATTGAATCGGAAGTAAGAATCTGTGCAAGTGTCATTGAAAAAATTGTGGAGTGTTTTCTAAAAATTTGAATTTTTTATTAATTATTGAGCAGTGCTTGGTTTCTCGCCTTTTCTAAATTGTCAGACTGCGCTCACCTTACGAATATTTTTTTTTCGCCATAAATATTTCAGACATTGATTTCGCGCTTTGGGATAAGTTTCCTCGATTTTTTTAAAAACGAATTGGAGATAGTCGAGTGCAACGTCTGGTGCATTTGGCGTGGAATGATCCTAACGTGAATGATCACGAGGAGCCGTGCGCTATAGGCTCTTTGAGATTAAGCGGGATGTGGGAGAACTTCGCCATGCGACACTGGACAAGTCTATAACGTCCTCTAGGACTTTCGTGTTAATTTTTTGGTGTTTTTTATCTTCACTTGTTTCTCTATATGAATTGTCCTACAGGTGTTATTGCCTGTGATTTCACTTTCACTAGTCAGTGGGGACCCGCCCTTCAGTTCATGACGGCAAGGTCACACCAAGAATCATGCTGAGGGACGTTACGCAGAAAAGTGCAATATTTTGTTCAACATCTCAACAAGAAAGGCTTGAAGTGTGCTTGATTTCTATCTAAACAAGTGGCATGAATGCTCTGAAGGTTGAAAAACTCGTGCCTTCATGGGCATTTTTTTTGTGTTTCTTGATTCTCAGTTTTAGGCCGGTGTTTCTAAAAAAAAATTCGAATTTCCACCTTCACGTCGAGCTGGTCAAATTGCCCGTTAACCTTTTCAGATACAGGTCCAGGGGCACCGCCATGTTGGACGCTGGCTGTGCTCGTAGTACAGGAAAGAGTTGAGGATTAAGCTCCCCCACGTTCTCCCCACAGCCCAGAATACCGGTTTTCCGTTTTCACTCCCTCCTTCATCCCTTCCCTTACGGCGCGGTTCAGGTGTCCAACGATATATGAGACAGATACTGCGCCATTTTCTTTCCCCCCGAGAAAACCAATTAACCAATTAACCCGTGGGTCGTGAAAATGTTATATAATAACCGTACAATAACAAGGCCGAGTTTAAGCATCAATGGAAGTGCGAGGAATTGACTGTGCTTTGGGGAGCATTTTTCTTGCAGGTTAGTTTGAGAAAAATTCCCTTTGGGTTGAAAGTGGAATGAATTCCCTTTTGCAACTTCACTTCCCAGTGGTTTAACGGCACTTATTAGGGGCGCAGCGTCCTGTTAGGCGCTTGGAACTCGTCCTGAGCTGTTGTCTTACGATTGATGGAAGCGGCAGCGAAATAAGAAATGTACTGTCTGTGGTCCACCCACAATGCGCTATATACAGAAGAAAAACTGTAGAGGGTAGGGTTATCTGCTTTTGGTTTCGCATCTCGTGCACTTGCGGTGTACCGCATGCGCCTCAAGAAGTGTCATGCAATTAGTCGCTCAGTTGTTCGTAACGTGAAATATACGGGAAGCAGCCTTCTCGTGAATCTCACCGAGCGCAAATTCAAAGTATGTGATTTTTCCACAGAGGCTGTGTTGCAGGATAATTCTTATTTATGAAAACCGAATGAAAGAGACTTTAGTTGTGGCTTCAATGTTATGTCAAATTATGCTTGTTTTTCATTGTTACAATAGTGTCCATTTTATTAATGTGTGCTTGTTGGCTCACAGGCAGCGAGCGTGCATGCGATTAGGTCTTAGCAGCAATTGACCGCACCATGATATGCACATTACTGGAAGTCCTCTTTCGACTGATAGCTACAGATGCAAGGCTTTAAAGCATCACAGGCTCCCATTGCCTCACGAATATATCTGCGACCATATATCTTGCGTGTAGCAGACTACTCTGAGCGCGGCGTGTTTTCTCATCAGACTGCTAGCAATAAAAAAAAAAACGTTTTGAATGGCAAAAGCGCTTTCTTCGACATAGCATTATCAGCGGTAGTGAGCATCAGAATGCAGCTAAGACGCGCTAACTATGAAGCTGGTTAACTATGTTTAACTCTTTAACTATTATATTTACGCTCCTCACTTTTTGAGGAGCCTTGTAGCCCATGCCCTCATCAGTTTTTAAATGGTTCAAAATTCCATTCTCGTCGCCGCTGTAACGCAAGGGATTCTGGGGCTGCACACGGGCGGAAAAGGAACCGAGCGACCGAAGGGACTGCCAGCAACGGGCCAATACGAGCGCACGTCACGCAGCGGCGTTTGTTACACCGGTGCACGCAAACGTGCAGCTGCGGACGTAAACAAACGGGGTACACTGTTCTCATTCTTAGTGCAACCATATCAACCCTATATGAGTAAAAAACTTGGTGTGTCCCTTGAAAGCCGCAACTGCGGCCACCATATGCCAGCATTCACTTACTTCAGACGCAAATTTTCATTATACAACGCATAATTAGTATCACTATGCGATAGCATACTTCGCTTACTTCTGGCCACACCTGTGCATTTTTTCACGCAGAAGAATAACATATCCTTACAGTATTATATACAGGGTGTTTCACGTAACTTGATCCAAGGGCTAAAAAAACAAAAAAGCGGCGCACCACAGCTGCGTGAAACCAACGGCATGTTCTTTACCGTCAAGTAGCGCTCGTCAGGGTTTTTTTAAAAATTCCTCTCAATTAGTCAATTAGCTAAAATTCATAATGTAAACATTTTAATGTACACTTTAGGGTTAAGTGCGTTTCTTTGAATTGTTGAGAAGGTTAAAAAATAACCACTCCATTTTTTTTTGTTTCAAGGCATCTCCTAGGTGTGCGTCCTTTCTTACCAGCTTTTAAAGGAAGCCCGTGAAATATGAAAAAAAAAAGTGTTTGCGCTTTCACGCTACTGTATTGCATAGCATCGCCAGGCACGCTTCAGAGTAAACTAAGCGTGCGCTCTCACCGTCTAGAACTGAGCGGCTGACGCCGCTATCAACATTAGCGACATTATAGTCTTTTATGATAGGGCGACCCTATCGGTACAGGGGCATAGGGGAATAGCAGGGCACCAGTGCGCAGGCTCAGAACAATAATGCCCCTTCCTCCATTCATTGTCCAGTGCCTGCCCACTGGCCCCCCGGTATTCCCCTATGCAACTAACCGAATGTGTCACCCTATTAAAAAAGTGTCTATTATAGAGTTTTATAAGCGGGTGACACATTCGGTTAGGGGCATAGGGGAATACCGGGGGGCCAGTGGGCAGGCACTGGACAATGAATGGAGGAAGGGGCATTATTGTTCTGAGCCTGCGCACTGGTGCCCTGCTATTCCCCTATGCCCCTGAACCGATAGGGTCCACTTATCCTAAATATCTCTGTTGTCTTGGAAGTGCGTCAGTGCATTCCTCCTGAACTTGGAAAGCGCGCGTGTGGTCTGCGATAAGTGTAAGGCAGTTCACCGAAAGCCAATTCAGACGGAGCTTTTATTGGGCCATCACACAGACAGAACAAAAAAGCAAGGGCAAGCAATGAAGTCGCGTAGTTCAAGGAAGATTCCGTTTTCTTTATTTGTATCAATGCGCTGCCCGTCAAACTGAGCAGCGGCTGCTCGCTTGGGTACGGTCAGAGAGCACGTTTTGTTCTTTCAAGAACACGGCGGAGAGTGCTGTAATATGGTACCCGTAACTCATGTGCGCAGTAACGGGAGTTTTGTATTTGAATTTCGCGGGCTTTGTTTTTAAGTGCCGGAAAAAGGATAACGCAAAAGGCATGTTGCTAAAAAAAAAAACGTGATCGGTCGTTTGCTGACCCACTTTACAACTTCAAGAAACCCATTTGTCCCTTAAGCGAATTCTAAAAAAATTGTGCAATTCATCTGAGTTAATTGACTCATTAACCGGAATATAAAAAAAAGCTCCGAGGAGCGCCGAAAGACGGTAAACGATACGTTATTGGTTTCACCAGTTGCGGTTTCCTGCTTTTGTTAAATCCTTGGCTTTACTTACGTGAAACACCCTGTATTTACACAGCATTTCGCAACATATTTCTCGGAGAAACTTCGCCTTCTCTTGTTAGACGTGGAGACTTTTATTGAATATAAATCAGCGAATGGCATTGTTGCAGCTGGATATACTGTATCGGTGAACATGGCTGCATTTTTATCTTTCAGTAAGGTGATTTCCAAGTCTTCCCGGTATTTTGTGCCAGAGAAATCTAACAAAACCAAACAAAGAGCCTTTGGTGTCTGTTCCTTTCCATGGCCATGTTTGCGCTGTATTCCTTGGTTATATTTAATTAGTTACCACGTGAAGAGGAGGGGACTACGTTAGCTGGCATAAAAATTAATGAAAATGTTTTTGTTCAGTGCGGATTATTTTATACTGAAATGTATTGATAGCTTTGACGTCGCAGCAGCCGCCAAGTAGCCAACAAGGAGCACCGCTAAAAGGTGGGCGTTTCTATAATCCGCTCATAGTCGGATGCCCCGGCCTGTATTGCCCAAGGTACGCATGGTCCACCATCATGGTGCCCGGGACGTCATGTGCAAACTGCGATCCATTTCATTTTTCATTCATTTGGTTCTCTGCCATTGGTTGCTACTCGCAGTGACGTAGGCAGCGGGAGACGTCACGCTTGTTTGGACAGAAACACACTGGTGGCGGGTAAACAGTGGCGAACCGGCGCCAACGAATGAAGGAGTACGAAGACGCGTTTGACACGTGTCGCTTGGGCGACCATGATTGGCGCTGTGTGGTCCGTGTGACTTAGCCGGACGGGACGCAAGTTCAGGAGAGTGGGCAGCGGGGTCACCCCCATCACCGCGGGCGCTTGATTCCCTAACCGCTGTTGCTTTCGTTACGATTGATGTCAAGGGACGGACGACATGTGAAATGAAATACATGATTGGCAGATACGACTAATGAACTCAGTTTTGGTCATAATGCAGGTTGTTGGCTAATTACATGTTATTTCCTGCTCCTTTAGGACAGTGCACTGGCAGGATAATTGTGAAATTTGTTCTGTTGCGTGATCTAATTAGGCTGTGCCTGGCAACTTCCTTCGCAAGTCATTACTTGTTGCTGGACTAGTTGGCACATGTTTTTGGTCATAAGAAGGCGCAAAATAAAACGGACCCAAAAAAGGTGGACAGGCCCTGTCCGCCTTTCTCGGGTTCGTTTTATGTAGCGCCTTCTTTGACCAAGAAATCTTTGGTAAGTCATGGCAGAAAAACAAATCTATTACACTTTTAGATTTAAAGCTCCACTTCTCGAGGTACAACTCAGAGTATCGCCTGGCTTTGCGCGGTTGACCTTGAAACACGACCAAGGTGGAACCAAGCACACACCCCAAGACTAGCAATGTATGACTATGTGTCTTGCTGCGCATTGCCATGATATGCATGTGTAGCATAGTCATAGCTAATGACCGGCTTGCTGCGCATTGCCATGATATGCATGTGTAGTATAGGCATAGCTAATGACCGGCAACCAAGTGAGCGAGGACCAGCGGTCGCTTAGCTTAGCTTTAGCTATATTGACATTTTCGAATACGAATCGAATACGAATATGAAGAAAAAAATGGGTTCGAATATCGAATATCTGTTCAGTACAAAAAAACAAAAAATGATAAACAAGCAAATGTTGTTGCCCGTATTTTTTTTTTTCAAAACAGTGTATAGTCTTTCAACTGAAATAAACAAAACTATAGTGCCTTAGTACCGTATAAAAACGTGATCTGCACAGAAATGTATACTGCTTGATTAGACAGCATAACAGTATCCAAACTGTAATCACGTCATACAAAAAAGTCCATAAAATCACAAGACTGGCACCAAAAAATAACACGATGGCTAGTAAAACGTCATTCATTCGGAGTTCAATGGACCGGAAGAATTGCCCGGTTCATCCGAAGGCCTCGGTTTTTAAAATTACCCGCCCTTCTGAAAAAAAAAAAACTGCCGAAAATGCGAAGATGCAGTAAGGCCCTATCAGGCGGCTCCATCGCGCTAACACCTGTACGCCCGTAACGAGCCTCCCGTTTTGGAGTGCTGGAAGAAAAACACAAACGCAAGCAAGGGCCGGGGAACACACACTGGCGTCGGAACGGCGAGACGGTTTCTATAAAGGAAAAGTAAATAACCTGCGACGCGCCAGTGGGCGTCCGAAAGCCGCGCGGTGCTGGGATTGGACTACCGGCGAATGCGCGGCCCAGCAGTCGCAGTTGCCTCGGTGCAGCGGCGAAGCTCAGAAACCGAAACTACGCGGCCAGGCTATTTTTTTTTTACTTAGCGACAGGGGCCTTCCGATCGTTGTCACGCCTGCCATTACGCCCACTAAAAAGGTGCGCGGGTTGCAATGCACCATGCAATAGGCGAGATTTTTACTGGATCGCTTGCCTTATTGTGGCAACTCGATGCGCCCCTTCAGGAGGCTCCCGCGACATTCCGCAAGTAGGCTTTCCCGCATAGCGTAGTTTACAAAACGGGATGGCGGAGGTCACGCTCGGGGAGTTATGAAGGCGACAGGACACATTCTTCGTATGTGGGCATTGAATATGTAAGGCATTATGGAAGGATTAAAAAAAAAAGCGCGATTTAGCGTTGCGATTGTTCGAAGCGGGCCGTTGGCCATATTGTTCGCAGCATGCGTGATACGTGGAAAAGCCCACTTGCGGAATTTCTCTCGAGGTCAAGCCTAGCGGCGTCGGAATGCGATCGGTCCGCGTGATAAACGACGGAGAAGGAAGGGCATAGAACCTCTGTATTGCTTTACTGGAATATTTAACTCGATCGTCGGCTAATTTGCCCAGATATTGTGGTTTTGACATGTCAAATTTATGAAAGTCTGCGCAATATACGATCGCTGGCGAGTATTCGGGAATTTTCGAATATTTGGAAATTCTCGAATTACAGTTCCTTGATTACTAATCGAATATCAAACATATTCAATTCGCATTCGAAATTTCGAATATTCGCACACCCCTGCGACCTTTGAACTTGACCTTTACAGCTGAGATTCGCATCGCTTAATGTGATGATGATGATGATGATAAACCTTTATTTGCCATCAGAATGGAGGCCCCCTACTCCCTACCTCCGGCACGCAGGCCGAGGGGCAGGGGCCGGGACCTCCGCGACTAGAGACAGGCAAGGAGTTTCTGACTCCTCGCGGCAGCTATCGCCAGATGGACCGCTTTCTTCTGCACGACGGGGTCCGTGCTTTGCAGAAGGGTTTCCCAGGCCTCTCTACTGTCTATGTTCTCTCGGAACCCTGGAGAATCCGCACATTCCC
The DNA here is from genome assembly GCF_052857255.1 of Amblyomma americanum. Taxonomy (NCBI): domain Eukaryota; kingdom Metazoa; phylum Arthropoda; class Arachnida; order Ixodida; family Ixodidae; genus Amblyomma; species Amblyomma americanum. The sequence continues at coordinate 111,539,490 of NC_135498.1, forward strand.
AAATCACATGGTCGAGGGTCCCCCTCTCCCCACACTTCCTACACTTATCATCAATATCCTCATCTTTTAAGACATGTGATGCCCACACTGGGTGTATGAAATTTTTTGCCTGTAGTCTCCTCCAAGCCGTAGCCTCTGTGTTAGTGAGCTCTTTGTCCGGGGGAGGAAAGAGTCTCCTGTTTAGTTAGTAATTTTCCACTATTTCTGTGTAATTTATCAGTCTCTCGTCCAGTTCCTTGCTATCGGGCGGTCCTGCCGCGGCTCGGAAGTAGAGATCTCGAGCCAGGGCGTTTGCCGCCTCGTTTCCTGGAACTGCCTCGTGGGCTGGTGTCCAAACGAGACTAATATTTCTATTTATTCTGCATCCCTCTAGGATTCGCAGTGCTTCCTGAGTTATTCTGCCTCGGGCATAATTTTGGATAGCAGTCTTGCTATCGCTAATTATGTATTGTGCCTCCGTTCCCGCGCAAGCGAGCGCTATTGCAACTTCTTCAGCCGACTCTGGATTTCGACTGCGTATGGTTGCGGAAGAGACAGCTGTACCCCGGCCACTAACGACCGTTGCCACCGCTGCTCCCAGTTTCCCGCTAGCCGCATCCGTGTAGGCCACTGCTTTCTCATTCATTTCGCCGAAGCGTTTGGTGAGCGCCTCAGCTCTCTTTCCCCTACTTGCTTTGTTAAATGTAGGGTGCACGTTTCTGGGTAAAGGATCTACCCTGATCTTTTCTCTGATGTCCCTTGGGATGTCCCGCTTTACTAGAATACCCCTGTCCGTCTGGAGTCCTACCATGCTTAGAATCGCCCTTCCTGTGTTGCTGCGCCGTTCTCGTGGCTTCAGCAATCTCTCTCCATGTATTGTAAATACCCATGTCTAGGAGTCTTTCAGTGGAGGTGCTTATGGGCAGGCCTAGGGCCCGTTTGTAGCATCCCCTTATGATCGTGTCTAGTTTATCCCGCTCTGAGGCGCGGATCTTCAAGTAGGGTGTAGCATAGCTTATCCGGCTGATAACGTATGCTTGCACCAACTTGATCAAGCTTTTCTCTCTGAGCCCTCGTCCTTTGAGTGCTATTCTTCTAAATATCCCTATGGCTTGCGCCGCATATCCTTCGAGCTTCTTCAGGGTTTCCCCGTTGTATCCGTCGCTCTGAATATGCAGTCCTAATATTCTAATCCTATCCACCATCGGCACGGGTTGTCCTCCGACCGTGATGTTGAAGTTGTTACTCTGTTTGAGTCTCAAGTGCCTAGGATTATACACCAGAAGCGCGGATTTCTCTGGTGAGCACGCTAGCCCTCTATTCGCTGCGTAGTTTACCACTACGTCCGCTGCCTCCTGTAGTTTATGCTCTATTTCGGCATCGCTGCCCTGATTGATCCAGATGTTTACGTCATCAGCATACATACTAAAGTGTATGTTATCTTTTTGAGCTTTTCCGGGAGACCTCTCATAGCAAGGTTAAATAGAAGCGGGGATAAGACCGATCCTTGCGGGGTGCCCCTACTCCCTAGCGTAATTACCCCCGACTCTATGTCTTGATATCTGATTTTTGCTGTTCTATTTGTCAGAAAGTCCTTTATATAGTCATAGGTTTTTTGTACTGCTCCTATCGCTTGGAGTTCCTCTAGGATCGCCTCGTGCTTTACATTGTCGAAAGCTTTTTTGAGGTCCAGCCCAAGAATTACTTTTGCATCCCTAGAACTGGAGTCTATGATGTTTTGATTCAGTCGTAACATTACATCCTGAGTGCTTAGCTTTGGCCTGAATCCGACCATAAGCTGTTATCCTCCATGTAGCGAGTTAATCTCGTTTGAACTACATGTTCCATCAACTTTCCTACGCATGAGGTTAGGGATATTGGCCGGAGGTTCTCCAGCTTGGGTGGCTTGCCCGGCTTGGGGATTAAAATTATGCTGGCTTCTTTCCATTGTTTGGGTAACTTTCTTTTTTCCCATACTTGTTGCATGTATTTTGTGAGAGCAATGATGGACTCGTCATCTAAATTTCTAAGTATCTTATTTGTTATACCATCCGGCCCTGGGGCGGACTTTGTTTTAAGTCTGATTAACTCCGCTCTAACCTCCGCCTCCGTTATGGGTGCGTCGAGCTCCTCTCTTACTACACCTTTATAAGCCGGCAAGTCAGAGCAAGTTATATTTCCTATATAGGTCTGTTCTATTTCCTTTATGAAATCCTTGTCTTCCCCCTGGTAGGCACGTCTAGTTTTCTTTAGCTTAATGTTCGTTTGAGTTTTCGATTGAGTTGGGTCTAACAGGTGGCGTAGGATATTCCACATCTTGGCTAGACTCATTCCTTTCTCCATATCATCGCATACGCCGCACCAATTATGTTCACATAGCTGCATGGCGTACCTCTCGATTTCTTTATTGTGTCTAGCTATCCTCCTTTTCAGGTTCCGGTTCCATCTTTGTTTTTTAAGCCTGCGTTCTAACCCGCGTTTTGCCTCCCACATGTGGAGTAGCTTGCAGTCGGCTATCGCTGGGGCGTCCTGTCCTTCTAAAGTTACTGTTGCCTTAGCTACATGCTTTTTAAGCTTGCTCGTCCAGCTTTCTATGTCAGTAATGTCTTCCGCCGGGATACCTTCCCGCATTTCCCTAAACCTTTCCCATTTCGTGATCTTCGCTTGCTGCTGCCATTACGCTATTTCCTTTCCTTGTCGGGCAGCCAGAGTCTGTGTGCAGCGTGAGGCCTAGCTCTTGGATGTCCTCCCACAGCTGTCTGCCTTTGCTATCCTTTTTCTTGTAGCCCCATTCTTCATGGTGCGCATTAAAATCTCCAACTATAACAAGGGGATTCCTACCTGCAGCCTTCAAAGCTGCACGAAAGAGGGCCCTGAACCTTACTTTTTGCTGTCTTGGCCTCGAGTAGATGTTTAGTAGGAAGAGGCTGGGCTCCTGTTTCCTACCCGTAATCATCTCCACTAAGACTCCTTCTATCGTTTTCGAGTGAATTTCGTGTTCTATTGTCGCAATGTTTCTTTTAACCAACGTTGTTACATGCGATTTTTCCCCCCGATCGCTATGAAAGGCTTGATAGCCCGGGAGTGTTATCTTTTTGCCAGTTTCTTGCAACGCTATTGCTAGCGGCTTCTCCTGCAGGGTTTCTATGTACTGTTGCACCAGCGCTCGCTTGCGTTGGAACCCTCGGCAATTCCATTGCCAGATTATGGATTTCTGTTTAGTGCGTCTGGCCATGTTGTAATTGAGTTAATGCTTCCTCACATGTGGCCTGGCGCTCTTCATAGTCCATTCTTGTTGACAGCGCGATTAGAGCACAGGGACAGAAGAAACACAGAGGACGACGTCACAGGCGCTGAACGCTGACTGAATTGCTTCGGCTGCCTTGGACAGGTACAATTGTTCAGGTAGAATCACAAACCCCCCTTCCTTGTCAGCAGTTAGCAGAGATAAATGGTTATCACTTAAATGCGAAATTGTTTTTTTTATTGGAAACTTCTTTCCTTCAGACTTGCTTCGCATCAACACGTCAACGCCGTCCGCGATACATCTATCTGTGCAACCTAAGAGGACAGCGCCAGAACTGCTCACCTTCGTCAGGCAAGTCTCCAGGCTTGCCCCCTCTGGGGAAGCAGATAGATGTATCGCGGACGGCATTGACGTGTTGATGCGAAGCAAGTCTGAAGGAAAGAAGTTTCCAATAAAAAAAACAATTTCGCATTTAAGTGATAACCATTTATCTCTGCTAACTGCTGACAAGGAAGGGGGGTTTGTGATTCTACCTGAACAATTGTACCTGTCCAAGGCAGCCGAAGCAATTCAGTCAGCGTTCAGCGCCTGTGACGTCGTCCTCTGTGTTTCTTCTGTCCCTGTGCTCTAATCGCGCTGTCAACAAGAATGGATCATTGCCAACTAGCCCGACAATTTGTCCTATTCAAGCTCTTCATAGGTCCTCTGTCTTTCCACCAGAGTTGTTATATCGGCTCTCTGGGCCGTAAGTTCTGCCATCATACTCTCGAATCTCTGGTTCATGTTCTGGAATTGCAGCGACACCTGCGTCATGAATTCGCGTAGTTCTGCTCGAATTGCCGCCATCTCGGCTCTATGGGCTTCCCCTTCCTTCTTTAGTACCACCCATATGTCCGTTTCTTCATCCCCCTTTACGTTTAAGCGGGGGCCTCCTAGGTGGGTCTGTTACTTCTATAGCCTCACTCGTATCTTTTTGCGCTCTGGGTGCCGATGGGACAACCTGTTGGACCACTTGTTTCGCTTGCTCAGGTTGTGTGAGGGGAGGGGGAGCAACGCTCTGCTTCTCTTTTGTCTCATGCAACATCTGTGTAAGATTGTTTACGAGTTTTTGTAGCTCATCTATTCTCTTTTTAAGTTGCTCTATCTCCTTATCTTTATCATATTTGGCCGGGGACTGCCCCTCTGCAAAGCTTACTTGTATCGAGTCCTTGCTCGGATCTCTGCTCTGGTCTCTCTTCTTGCCCCAGGGGTTCTTTGGGTCCCTGGCTCTCAATCTCCTGGGTTCCTTCGAGGGAGCCTCTCCGGAATCCGCTTGCTTCTCGCCCAGCCTTTGGAAGCTGTCGTCCCTGCGGCGGTCCTTGCTCTTTGTTGCCTCTTGCTCCTGCTGCTGCTTTCGCTGCTCCTTGATTTTCTTCTTTTCCCACGTTCTTTCCTTGACTATGAACGGAGTTCTATATATTTCTTTGCATCTCTTGTCTCCGAGTAGGTGCTCCTTGCCGCAGAGCTGACATTTTATCTGGCACTGATGTCCATCCTGAGGGTATTCTTCCCCGCAGCCTCTACATCTCTTGTTCTCGGGGGCCGGGCAGACGTCTTGCCTGTGTCCCATGCGGCCGCATGCATAGCAGACCTCGTACTTTTTTTTGTAAAGTACGCATCTGGTTGGCGCCGCTGAGAGGAATACCCGCCATGGAACCTCCTTGCTTTCGACCAGGATGAGGACCGCTTTTGATTCCTTTCCCAATCTTCTCACCCCTAGAACCGGGGGGGTTCATATTTCCAAAGAGTTTTAGTCTCCTCATAATCTCCTCTTCCGACCAGAAAGTGGGGGCGTCGTATATAACACCCCTCCTGCAGTCTTCTGGTACCGCCATATATGCGTTGACGCTTATAGCTTCTTTCCCCACGATGATTTCACGCACCGCCATGTAGCGGTTTCTTTTCCCTTCGTCTCCCGTTGCGATGAGCACAGACTGTTGTTTTAAGTTGAAGGTTATAATGTCTCCAGCTCCTTCTTCGCCTATGCCTGCCGCCCTGCTGATTGCATCAGCCAGGTAGGTGCCGCCGAACTTCATCAGTCTTTCCAGGCCTCCTTGCGGTCTCATAATAACTTTCTCGTAGTCGCTTGGAATCTTCATTCGTTGCCTCTCCACCAATTTTTCGGCGAGCTTCTTTCCCGCACGCGTCTCCTCCTTGCGTCGCTGTTCCGGCGCTGCCATGTGGCCGCCGGCTTCAGTCTCTTCCGGTATTATCTTTCCGGTTTTCTTGGCTTTGAACTATTGTCCAGGTATCTTCATCTCCTCAGGATCAATTTCAATCCCCTCTACGACCTCCATGTCTGTTGGAGTCGCTCCGGAGGGCCGTCGAGGGGGTCCGGTCTTTGTTCTCGCTCCTAGGCCTCGTTAGGCTTAGCGGCTCCCTCGGCTCTCGGCACTTGTGCAGCTCTTAAGATGGAAAAAATTCCGCTCCCACCTTGATAATTTCGGCCAGGCCGGCGCTCGGTAGACTCTTGTCGATGATTCCAGCTTGTTTTGTGCGCATCCAGGGCCCTGGGTGTGGCGCAGCCCCCGTAGTCGACGGAGCTCAGCGGACGCACGTCCGCTCACCTCAACAGCCGGCGGAGGAATCCTCGCTTAATGTGTCGTCATGCGATGACGCAGCAATGACGTCACACCACTCTTCCCTATAGATACCGCCGGCTTTGCTTTCGCTCGTCTACTAGGTTCAGCCTGGTTGAACCTCAGCCAGTTTTTTACCCTTTTCGTTGCGAAGTGACGACAATAGCAAAGACAGATTGCAGAAATCTGGAAGTCAGCTTCCCTGCACAAGTAAAACTTACATGGTCCGCCGCGCCGATCTTTAGGGGCAAAAATATGTGCTGCGCAGGAGACTTCTGCAGTCAGAGAAATGCCGCGATTAAGAGATATAAGCACAATCTCCCGAGTCACTGCTTGGAAAGTGCAACACACCTGTCGAATGTAGATGTCGCGACAGGAGAAGAAAGGTACACAGCTGTACTATGCTGCAGTGATCGCTAGACGCATGCAGGGCATAAGGCTTGCAATAGAAATCGCCAGCGCTGCACCCATCTTCTGCCAGCAGGAGAAACCACACCGCCATGATGAATGGTTCGGCAAGGAAGCTGGTTCTGAGGGTTCTGGAACCCCTCTACCACGACACATGCCCCCCCCCCCCCTCCTCTTTACGTGTATACCTCGCAGCTCGTGTTTACCTGGTCAACATTGTATTTGGGTACCTAATGACCGCTGGAGTTTCTGGTTACGGTATATCACGACACCGACACTGCGTCCCGGACAAAGTCATCCATGCAGCTATGCCAGCGTAAAACTTTTCTCTTGGCTAAATTACCAGCCACTAGCTTCCTTGCTTGATTCTGCTTGATCCTCGCCTTCAAATCCTTCTAGGCATCTCTTTCACCCTTTCTTCTTTGACTCCCTCCTTCATCCCTTCCCTTACGGCGCGATTGAAATGTCCACCGAGATATGTGAGACAGTTACTGCGCCATTTCCTTTCAACAAAAACAACCAAAACACTGTCAATCTCGTTCTTCAAGTATCCCCAAGGAAAGGCATGCAAGGGTAGTAAGGAGCCACAAAAAACAGCTCCATCGATTTTTTCTTCGTAGTAAAATTCCATTGCTTGGATTCTTGTGACTCTGTTGATGCTTGCTCGGTAGCAGAAGACGTATTTGTTGCCAAGCTATTGCATTTGCGGTTAAAGTATCCCCCTCCCTCTTAACTCGTTTAAAACTTGTGAGTATACAGTCAACTTGAAGTTCTCTATACTTTTTCGCTGTAGTCACAATTGTTTAATATGTTTTCGTGTTCATTAGTGACTCTGTGATCGCACACTGCAGAGCTGGCAGCAGTTATTCCCCTACACCACCCTTTTTTTAAGGGATCCCTTAATTCGTAACACAGTTTTAATTTTTTTTAATACACGACGGGGAATTTTGGTAATCTTTTTCTTCAGTGTTCAAGCCATATACATTGCAAGTCCAGACGCATCAAGGGCACAAATAAACAATTAAATGTGAATGTTTCCCCTCTGCTCTTACCATCCGCTTTCCGTAGAGATTTAGACATCCCCGCAAATGCCAATTACTAGATACACCCCTGGCTGCCAGGTGGCGTTACCTGTTTTCGGCAATCCCCAAAGAAAGCGCGCTATGTGTTTTTCCTTACAACATGATAATTGACCAATACAGGCCAACTTCACTTCGTCGTCAGTGTAATTTTAATCATAGAGATCGAAGAGCTGTTTGACGGTGCTAATTACATTCTAGGCTACACTCTGTGAATTTGTCATTGAGCCACCCGAAAGCCATGAAACACTTGCAACCTTGTTGACGGCGTCCCTCACAGTGAACCCTCAACGGGAGCTTCGCAATGGGGTTCCGTGAAGAACTACAGGCCATCAGTTTGCTCGTCCAGAACGTCGCAGCATGCACTGATGGATCACACCTCTTCACGCGTGGGCTTCGCGACCAACGATGGTTCACATCTAACCCATATTGTGCATTGCGGAGGATGTCTGGCAATTACGACAAAATTCCTCTTCATCTCCTTATATCACTTTCTACAACACATCAGCGTTATTGTCAGTTTGTATTGCGACCAAGCTGCATTAAATGAAAGCCGCTGTGTTACTTCTAAACAGACAGAGAAATTAGCTCATGATGTCCTTGTTGAGCCCATTCCACGCACTAGTCTGTCCTCTTATAGAAAACTCCTCCACTTGAGGTTGTCGACTGCAGCTTTCACCTTGAAAAAGGCGAGTGCACTTCGGTTTTGTAATAATTAAAAAAAAAAAACTCCGGCGTTGCGCTCTCCGCCAGACATGCACGGTACAAGTCGAAGCAAACTTGAGAACGCCCACAAGTACGCTCTGCGGCGGCCACCATCCCCGCCCTGCGACTGCTCAGCCAGCAACACGCAGCCTTCCTGGGCTCCTCCACCACGGCGGAGTTGATGGGGATCCGGCTCGGGCTGGACCTGCTGCTCACCCTCGGCCCTCCGCCGCCCAGGAGTGCTCTGCTGTGCGACTCCCGCGCCGCCCTCAGCCGCCTGCAATCTAACGGCCGCGGTACCCCACTAGTGCGGGAAATTCGCTCGCGCATCGAGCGCCTCGCGCAGTGAGGTTGTGCTATGCGTGCACAGTGGGTGCCCGGTCACTGCGGCATCGCAGGCAACGAAGAAGCTGACGACCTCGCGACCGCTGCACACCAACTACCTGCCAGCGATCTGCCCCTTGCGCTGGAGGACGTGCGTGCGGCCATCAACGACCAACTTCGAAAGCAGCACTCTGACCCACGCATTGCAGGAGGTGAGCGCATCGACAGTATCACCGGCTGTCGCGCACTTACACGGTCACAACGTGCAAAGATCCTCCGCGCGCGCATTGGCTGCGGTTGGGCCGGGGAACGACGGGTGCGTCACGGAATCGCGACGAGTGATGTGTGTGACGGATGCGGTGCACTGGAAACACTAGAACACCTGCTCCTTCACTGTGCCGCGTTCGCCGATGCTCGTCGCGATATGCTCACGGCCTATATGGCGCAGGGCATACTACCAGACTCCATCAAGACGCTATTGTGGCCACAGGGCAGTGCGCGTACTCGTGAGCGAACTTTGGTGAGCCTCTGTGCATTCCTCGAACACACGGGCTTGACGTCCCGTCTGTTCTCCGTCAGGTAGTTACACGCAGTGATCGAACGCCCCGCGAGTTCTACCTTGAACGATTAATAAATAACTGGACGCCCCACTCCAGTTGTAACCGACACAGTGCTGTGCGCATGTGTGATTTAATTCCTCTAAAATGAACTAATCACGCGCACAATCTGGACAGATTTCTTATTGTGTAAATGGTTTGTACATATTACTTCTCCCCCTATTCTCTCTTCCGGTCCCCTCACCTCTTTCATTTCATTTCTCCATTCTGCCTGCTATCCTTTGTTTCCGCTGCCCCAGCTCAGGTGCTTCAGTATCGATGGCAGATGCCGGGGCTAGCAAAAATCTTTTCATTCCTTTTTGCTATTATTTTTAATAAAACCACTACCACCTTACGCTCGTATATTTATCTTCATTTCTCTCTCAGCAACTTCATTCTGGCAGAATTGAGTTACACCATCTCTTAGTTGAGACAAGGCGGCATATAAGCTTCTATCGTATCTACAAACGGCCAAGCTGCAGTCCTGCGAGAAGGTCGAAAAGAGAGGGGAGGTGCGCATGATATGGCTGCGGAGTGCGCGCGATAACAGGAAGCAGCTCGTGGGTGACGAGAGGGGCATGACGTGTGGGCGAGGGCAGTGAGAGGAACAAACGTTTACTTTCCGACCCTTGCCCAGGTCGCCACATCAAGTCCGATCGTCTGAGCCCATATCACCCACCACATGGGCGATATGGGCAACGAGCAGTGGCGACAGTATTGGGTAGAGTGCAACAGGAGGAGCGGCCCACTCTCCCAATAATGGGGTACCTAGGAGGGCAGCAATCTGCCTTGTAGGTAGTATGGTGTCTCTGTGGCACGTGAATAATAATAATAATTTGGTTTTTGGGAAAAGAAAATGTCGCAGTATCGGTCTCATATATCGTTGGACACCTGAACCGCGCCGTAATGGAAGGGAGAAAGGAGGGAGTGAAAGAAGAAAGCAAGAAAGAGGTGCCGTACTGGAGGGCTCCGGAATAATTTCGACCACCTGGGACTGTGGCACGTGAACAGGCCCAATATGTGTGTGTGTTATTAGGGTAGGCGTCGCATTACTGACAGCAGGGGTGGGTAGAAAGCTAGAGTACGTGGTGGTTGTAAAGGTCACATGGTAGATAGTTTTTCTGCGCTTGTCTGATGAAACCGGCCAGTAAGATGTAGAAGAGGGGGAGGAAGGAAGCGGCGGGGGTATCCTAGTACTTTAAGTCTTCCTCTTCGGTGTTTTCGGTCCACAGTCCGCTCATTATTGGGCTTGTAATCATCCGGCAAAAGAGAAGGGTTGCTCGAGATGAGCGCTATCGGTGCCCTACAATTTTATCAACTGGCCTACAGCTGCAACCGTCTAAGCTGTGGGTTTAAGCAGTAAAGAAATGCGAAAAATAATTGCCGTGCGCAAGCTTCCTTATTTGCTTCTTGTCCTGTTTACTAGTTACTGCCTATTATAACAATGTCAGTCAATTATGCCCACTAAATTAAACGACTGCTAAATTAAGAAATAATTGCTGATAATTAACTCGCTAAACAGCAATCTCTACTTCTGAGGAGCCTCCAAACGGAGTTGTGCGACCAGGCATACAAAAATTAGAGGATTGCACTTAAGTCTGCGGAAATGCGAAAGCCTTTCCCTTACTTCTCTTTCTCCCTCAATTTTTCATCATTATTATTATCTTTACTGCTTGAACTTTTTTTTCCTTTTTATTTATGTTATTTCTATTTTACTTTTATTCTTTGTTTCCTTCTTTTATACTAAGTAAGCCTTACATCGCATTTACATCGTTTTTCATGGAATCAGTCACAAAACCTGCGTCAAACGCAGCTTCATTTTCATTAATTAAATTTAGTTAACTAATTGCAATTAATCGACCAAATTTCTCACATTTCAAGGTCTACTCAAGCACTACCTAACACAGTGAAACCGTTGCACATTTATCTCAACAGAACGACACAAACGTGCGGACACTTCTTGCTTACGCGACATAACAATATAATGCTTTTGCATTAAAACGGGTATATCGTTTCACTGTGAATAAAAACGGTGCTTGTTCAAACCAACACTGAGAAAACATGTCACTTTGCCCACTTAGAGAGCACGCTAGGTATTCTGAGTACTTCTTTGTAGGACGGGCGCACTTCAGCTGAATGCGTGGAGATTGAGAGCGACGCTTTCATTGCTTCGCATTTTATTGACAGGCTATCCATCGAAGCCGCAATACCCTCAATGGCTTTTCCTTGCTTCCCGGTGTGCTCTGATACTGAATTACTTTGTACACTCGGTTTCTGTATCGCTTCACGGAGCTGGCATTCTTGCAAACTAAGTTTGTAAATCTTCTCAACGGACGCGAGGACAGCATTTATAGGTTCTTGAATATTCATTTACTTCACTTTTATTATCAATCGCGGTGTCGGAATCGTGGTCTTAAGCAGACTATGATAATGCACACGCAAGGCACACCGAAACAGATCTGTTTAGCTAACTCAATACCTTTTTTTGGTTTGCAAGCACGTACTGAACATTTCCCGAAGTGATATAAATGGTCATTAGAGTTGCTGCCTTTTAAACCGCTGTTTTGCAACAACTGCGAGTAAATATAACATCCGTGAAAAGAAAGCAAAACACATAAGAAGGCACCCATAGCGTACGCAGATTCGGGACGTGTTAAATCAGAGTCGGGTAAAGTGGAAAATTTTGATGGAGTAATGCGGAATTTGAATAAAAACTTCTTACCTGGAGCGAGGCTGTTAGCGTTAGCATGTCGATCTGCACTTCGTCTGACTGCCGGAAGAGCGTATCAGCGTATAATTTCTCGTGCGGCCAGTCTCCCGGTCGCGGACCTGAGGATCTCGCTTATCTCTGATAAGCTGGACGAACAAACATATCTTATCGAAAGACTGACGTTGAGTCCCTGACCATTATCAACACAAACAGAATGATAACGCCAGTTCTGAGAATAGATGCGACTTATCGTTCCTGAAGTTTTCGTTTAGCACCCAACAAAGCGCTCGAAACCGTGGAGCACTGCGCTATCAGGGAAGGTTTTACAAGAGCCAGGGTATACGCTGTCCAAGTAAACATGCACATCTATCACGCTGAAAGGACAAGGGCGTTTAGGTTATTCTTTCCTGGTTTCAGAGTTTTTTTTTTAGTTTTCACATAAATTTGCACCGTTATAAGGATGATCTTACGGGAGTAGTCAGGCACTAATATGCTTTGCGGGTGAACATGCTGTGCATAATATTTCCTCAGTATATTTGTTGACCTTTTAGTACTTTTCTCTACAATTCAGTATATATCAGATGCTTCAGGGGAGTCCGTTACTAATATTTAAAACTATGTTTTTTGATGTGAAGAGAAGCTATTTACGCACAGTGATGCAATGCTGGCGGACGTCAAAAACAGGCGAGTCATGGCGACTAGCAAAATGATTGTCTAAAATATATTCGCCAACTTTTTATCGATAATTCGTTAGTAATAGCCATATCAGTGTTTAGAATTTCAAAAACGCGACTACCCTCACCGCTGTGGCTCAGCAAATTTGAGCCATTTCTCGCGCCCTTCCAAAACCGCGCGCCTGAGGGCACCGCAAAGCGACGTCCATCAAAATGCGTCATCCCGTGGTGACGTACCACGTGACAATCGCTGTGCCGCTCGCTCTGGTGCAGTGAATCGGCGAGGAACGGTGAGCACTGCAGCTTATTCAGGCATTGCCACCGCGGTGGCTCAGTGGGTGGGTGGGTAACTCAGCGGGCCACCACGGTGGCCCGAAAGACGCGGGTTCGATCCCGGCCGCGGCGGTCGAATTTCGGTGGAGGCGAAATTCTAGAGGCCCGTGTACTGTGCGATGTCAGTGCACGTTCAAGAACCCCAGTGGGTCGAAATTACCGGAGCCCTACACTACGGCGTCCCTCATAGCCTGAGTCGCTTTGGGACGTTAAACACCCTTAAACCAAACCTTATTCAGAGATTATCACAGTTTTGCAACATAAGATATCGTAGAGGGCTGTTACATGAATATTTGCACGCTAACGAGATATAAGACCCGCTAAGCGTCACTGCATGAGTTTTCTGGTGGTATGGAAGCAGAGAGTGCATGGGAGCATGGTGTTTCCAGCTGTAGTGGAACGCTTGCTGAACCATGACAGAACAGTGCTTATCTGGCACCAAGCCTATATTTCTAAAATGACAACTTGCTTGATGGGCCGGTGTGAATACGTGGCGCTGTTCGTTACAAAACACCGCCCTGAGCGCACATGACTAGCGGGCACATTTGAAAATCGAAGAGTTTCGTGCAGGACTGTCATTGTAAATGCGGGCTTTATTGCGGCGTGCATGTGTGGCTTTGTTAAACACCCACAGACACTGGGGGGTGGGTGATATAACGATTTTATTCCAGTTGCATTTAGTTCTGATCGTCTTCCATTTCCTCACTTTCTCTGGAACCAGTGAGACGGATGGATGGCAGGAATTGAGTAGAATCGGACGAATATTATCCTAGCCGACATGCATTCATTAGATGCCTTCCTTGAAAGGCATGAAAATTTGTTGCAAAGAAGTAGATACAACCACATCTTGCCAGCGAACTCGCCGCACAGTAATGTTAATTTCTCCGAGAACATAGTGCGCGGAAAAAGGTGACCCAAATATTTCGCGCGTTCCACTTGTGCTCACGATCATAAGTCTATATTCCTACTTAGTTCAGCACTCGGTTAGTACGTTTATGAGCGCGGGAAAAGTTCAGTAGGACGCAGCTTTATAATTTGAAACTTAAGCGACCATGAATGGCAAATATTTCTACGAAACTTTCTGAGCAGCAGCATGAGAACATTCTTTGAGGCTGGTTGTACATATTTGAACGGATTTCCAGGGTTTCTTTGTTCTCGTCTTGCTGCTCTAGAAATCCGACCATCGTGAGAAATTCATAATCGCTGAGTTTATCTCACGTGCATTACAGAACAGCACAAAAGACGTGAGATCACAGAAAGAAAGACAAAGGACAAGCACTTTCCTATGTATCCTATATGTCTTTCTTTCTCTGGCCCCTCATCTTTTGTGCGGATTTACAATGAACCAATATACCAACTAGTCCAAATCAATCTTTTGCTCACGTGATCTTCTACTTTTCTCCATCACCCGTTGTACGGAAGGCTTCACCGTTGTTTCGATAAATTATAAATTCTCGCCGAAGCGCGTGTCGACCGTACAACGCTCTGCTCTGATGCCAGCCGTTTTCAGACGCCGGAGAGCGATCTTTTTCCTTGTATTTCGTTTCCTTTTACACCTTCGAGATAAGAGGCTGTTTGGCTCACACGAGATCCCCACCACAGATAAACAAGTGCGTGTTTATCATAACATTTTAAAACAAGCGTGATTCTACCAAGGCTGACCCCGGCAGCAGTCTTCCGTAAAGTAACGCACTCTTCCGTAGTGCTCTGTCTGTTGAGGCGCCCCATCCAGGATTTGAAAAGCGCCAGTACACGAGTGCGCATATTTGCTTCTGCCTAAGTATTTCCAAATTTGAGTTCACAAGCGTGCTGCACTATGAAGACACCGCAAGCTGCTCCGGAGGCCGAGCACTGGGACAAAAATGTACTTCCGTTGCAGACATTCACCCGCCGCGGTGGCTCAGTGGTTAGGGCGCTCGACTACTGATACGGAGTTCCCGTGTTCGAACCCGGCCGCAGCGGCTGCGTTTTTATGGAGGAAAAACGCTAAGGCGCCCGTGTGCTGTGCGATGTCAGTGCACGTTAAAGATCCCCAAGTGGTCGAAATTATTCCGGAGCCCTCCACTACGGCACCTCTCTATTCCTTTCGTCTTTCACTCCCTCCTTTACCCTTCTCTTACGGCGCGGTTCAGGTGTCCAACGATATATGAGACAGATACGGCGCCATTTCCTTTCCCCCCAAAACCAATTATTATTATATGGCGCGGTTCGGGTGCCCAATGATATATGAGACAGATACTGCGCCATTTCCTTTCCACAAAAACCAATTGTTATTATTATTATTGCAGACATTCACAAACACCACTGCACGAGCTTCTCCAGCACTTGAAATCATGATAACGAGACTACGGAAGTGCCAGCGTTGGAATTTCATTTGCATTCCAGTTGAAAGCGTGCTAATCGTTATGCATGGTACGCAGACCCTTTGTTTTCAGAAGACAATGATTTGCTTCTGATCTATCACGTTCCTTTCCAATATAAATTGAATGCACCCTATTGAGCTGATAAGCAGTTTGATTTATCTGACAGCAAGCGTCGCCGATAAAACTTAGTGACGCACGAGGAGCGCCCCTTGCACAATGTATTTTATTCTGAATGCAACACGAAACTTATCGAATGATCGCAAGTAGAACAGCACCACAACAGTGACGAGATAGATGTAGTCGGATCGCTGCACTTACCGTGACCGTATACGTTCCAATAAAGTTATTGATTCACTAAAGAGTACAATTTTAAGTTCAAGCATTGAGCGAAATGTGAATTACAATATGACGCTGCAATAAAATAACTACACTGTTTGTACCACTCTTTCAGCGATCAGGACTATATGCTGCAAATTCATGCATGATGCTTGCCTTGTGTGCTGGAAGAGTAAGCGAACAGTACAGAATCGATTAGTTGATTCAAACGTCTTCGCCCAAGAATAAATAGGGGTGAGCGAGTCGCATAATTCAGCAGCCCACTCAATTCCGAAAAAAAAAGCACCATTCATAGAATACTGAGGACCAGCATGTTCAACGAAAGGGTCATAGCAGGGGTCTTATACCCCTGTCACACGGGCATTTCGAGGGCCCTCGAACCGATAGTCTATCGACTCAAAGGCGATCGAGCGCTGCCACACGGGCAGTTTCAATGGCGATCGAGTCAATAGCCTATCGAGTCAACGGAGTAGCGCAGAACTCCATCGAGATTTCGAGGGCCTTCGAGCGCTGCCCAAGGTTGCTAGCGTTGCTTCGAGCGGCGCCAAGCGCACTTTCGTACACGACACATTCACGGTGCAATAACACGAACAAACATTATTCGCATAAAATTTAATGCAAGCAGTCTGTAAAATTATTTTAAAATTATATTAGACTGCTTTTAAGCGCATTAAGCGCATTGATTTTGCGTTGCAGTCTTTGCGTTGCTTGCGTACTTAATGTTGACAACATGGCGGCACCCTGCCCACCCGCTTCACAGCGATAACAGCTTCGTCGCTAATCCCTCAAAGCAATATCGTGTTCTAAGCTGTTGTATTCGCCTTCGATTTGTCCATTCTTACCCTCGCATAAGGTTTCCAGAGACAAATAGCTCTTGCTTTTCAGATATCATGGCGATTTCCCAGGTCTTAAGCCTGACGAAGCAGCGCTCCGACAAAGTTGGACTGGCTTGGTTTTGGCTCGTCTTGTATTAGAGTGGCTACAGCAGTGTAAGCATATGTCTCTCGCGTACGTGCAATTAAAAGGGTTTTGAACGACTTTCGCGTATGCCTGTATTTCAGCATTTAGTATACATTTATCAAATATTTTTGTTATTTTTGCAAAATCCAAAGTAGCGATTGTGGCGCCACACATCCGTGGTGTAAGACACGAGAACCATTTCAATGGCCATTGAGATTTGCCGTGTAGCAGCGGCGAGTTCGATGGCGATTGAGAATCTCGAAGACCCTCGACTCGAGGGTGATTGAAACTGGCCGTGTGACAGGGGTATTAGTCGTAGTGCGTAACACTACAAGCCATAGGCAGTGGGCACGATGACTTGCAAGCTTGCGAGTCGAGCTTGCACATCTGCGAATTCTCTTTAGGGATTTCTAGTTACTAAGGAATTTAAAGGTGATTTTCGAAGGCGGTCCACAGTTTCCCACAAGCTTCTACTGTTAAAATTAAGTTAGCTGAACCTTAATGCTAAAATTCTAACGTGGTTAGTACATTCCCTTTGCGACAGTTCTCAGATCTTAACCTGCAACAATCGCACTTATCTCTTATCTACCATCTCCACATTACCATCCTTCGGTCAGGAACATCTTCCTGCTTGCAGAGCACATATCCTGTCAAACTATATGCGTTAGCTTCATGTTTGATCACATAACCAGAAATTCTAATCAACTGCTCGGATGCATACGACGTAACTCCTCTCGCGCCCACAGTGCTAAATTTGCTTTAAAAAACATAAATAGGCACCAGGCGGATTCAGTATCTAAGATAGATGTATCTCCGATGCTCTCTTTTGATACATTTTGCGTATTGGCATTACATATCGCTTGCCAAAAACGAAAGTATCGGAGTGTCGATATCGAAAATACACTTTTAATGCATCGTGTATTTTAGCACTACTCGATACTGAAAAAAAAATGTGCCGCAGATTTTGAGCCTGCTGTGAGTCAGACTTTGCGCCAACGGCGCTCACTCAGGCGATATCGCGATGTATAACGGGAAAAATTAGGAAGAGGCGATCTCAATGCCGTTGTCCCGTGCTGTAGACTTTCTTCCTATGTTCGTTCTTTGGCAGCTAGACGACATGTATGCTGCGCTCTGCACACACTCGGTGGCAGCAGGGACGAGGAGGGAATCTCACCTTGGTACACGGTGTAAGAATAATATACAGTATTCTTGCACCGTGCCTTGCTAGAATCAACACGCCTTCGCCCTTACTTTAAGCTGAGGTGGTTACCAACAGAAATTGACGACTTTCGCTGCATGCTCAAGAGCTTACAGGAGATTTGTTGTTTACTTTGCAAGCCCAGTAAAGGTCACGCACTCTTCACAAGCGGCTCAATGGGGTCATCAGCGCTTTCGCTTGCAGGAGCAACGCTACAACATTTAGTTCTCAAGAGGCGCTAGGGAAAACTTGAGTTTCTTAACTGTACCTCGAAGATCCTCGAGTCGACGTGGATGTATGCTTCAATGTTATCCGTGATAAAAGGTGCCTGCGTAAGATACAACGCGGCAACGTGCCCCTGTAGCGGGGCTTTTTTCATTTGCTTCGCTTAAAGAGCGGCCGCATTGACAGGCTCTTGTTTGATGTCCTGCCTGATAAATACTTTTGGCTGCTTTATTCTTTGTTGTTTTCCTTCTAGCCTTTAAAAAGGAATGTTCAGCTTCAAATGTTTGTTAAACAATGTGCTGATAAAATAACTGTTTAGTTTTTCCAAACGCCTGGAGCTTGCACTTTTTAACAGAGGGCAAAATCAACTAGTACATAATGCAGTAACAAACGAAAAGCGTCAGAAGCAGTTTAAAGTTTATTCGTATATAGTTAAGTGCTGAGAGACCGGCTCGCATGAGTGACATTAGCTTTAAAAAAACTGGAAGTGGTTTAACTCTTCTAAAACTAGTTAGGCAGAGCGAAAGCTCTATGAAGGTTGGACAGGCTTGGTTAGACGCTTGAAACGACTCACAGGCGTTCGAGGCACACTGTAAGCCGCGCTCTCATTCATGGCGAAACTGCATGCGTGAGCGGCGTCGCGCTCTTCACGTGCAAAATCACATGATCTCAACTGGCGAAGCGGCGGTCGGAGCAGCGGCGAGTCACGTGATCTGACGTCACAGCCACACCACTGGCGCTCCTCCTGTTGGAGGTCAAACTGCAAAATATCGCGTAGTGGAGCCCTCGCTACATAAAGATTTTGCTGGGTCGCTTATGGAAGTGATTGTTTCAACATCACCACGACTTCATTGCGATGTTGAAGTTTTAACGAAACCAGCTGCGCCGACAATAGAGCTTAAAGGAACTGAAGCTTAAAAGAAATCCATGCATCCGGATTCGTTAAAACCCTTTCAAGTATAGTGAACTGTATCAATTTAACTAAAAATTTCAGAAGCCACATAGAAATTTCTTAACCTTGCAAGTCGTATTATCAGCTTTATTAATTTATTAAATTGGCGTTTCCGCAGTGTATCGAGTACCGACGAAGCAGTCGATACATAACCATTATTATTATTATTATTATTATTATTATTAGTAGTAGTAGTAGTATTATCTTTAAAGCGCACTGACGTCGCACTGCACACGGGCACCTTTGCGTTTCGCCTTGGTTGGTTTTTTGGGGAAAGGAAATGGCGTAGTATCTGCCTCAGATATAGGCGGACACCAGAACCGCGCCTTATGAAAAGGGATGAAGGAGGGAGTGAAAGAAGAAAGGAAGAAAGAGGTGCCGTAGTGGAGGGCTCTGGAATAATTTCGACCACCTGGGGATCTTTAACGTGCACTGACATTGCACAGCACACGGGCGCCTTTGCGTTTCGCCTCCATCGAAACGCTGCCGCCGCGGTCGGGTTCAAACCCGGACACTTTATCTCTCCCCTCTGTAATGCAACTTGAACGTGAGATTAACAACAAATGGAAATTAAAAGAAACTAGCTGCTGTCTCTGCGGCCCATCACCCGGCCGTTGAAACGAACAGTAAAGACAGATCGGATGTACTCAGTGGACTAGGTATTTTGCCCAACATAACAGATCCTCTGCCCATTATGCGCTCCTAGAACATAAAACGCACTCGTACTGAGATCTATTCTCTACTTCCAGTTCTGATGCAGATGATACTTTGACGACTGTAGGGAAGGTGTTTTCTGCACTTTTAGTGATGATTTATCGCTGGTAATTTTGGCCGAAATTAGCTGTTTCGCGCTGGTCAGTGCAGCAATGTCTGCATTTATTTGCCCACGTGCTCCCTTAAATCCCACCAGAATAAGCTCTACACCCCCTCAGCAACACATGTGTTGTCCAACTATACTGGGTGTGGCTGTCTCTGACGTTTACCAAGCGGATAGAAATGAAGTGCCCTCACAAGCATCGAGCTGCGTTATATCCTAGTGACCATTTTCAAGAAAAGAAAAAGTTTCTTCTAGCACTCAGCACCAGTCCGACGTGTCAAAAGCGCATTTGAAGCTTTCTGACAGGACAAAAATCATAATGGCGTTCAAAGTACCGCAGTGCAATTACCGCTCCATTGCGTCCTTGTTTCATGATCTGTAGCAAAATGGTGGTTTGAGCTAGTTGGTACATATTCACAATTTCACCAGCGCTGCGACTAGGAACAAGAACAGAGAAGGAAGATAAGGACAAGCGCTTGTCCTTGTCTTCCTTCTCTGTTCTTGTTCCTAGTCGCAGCGCTGGTGAAATTGTGAATTGTTTCATGATTTACAGCGCCTTATTCTTAAGGCACAACGTTGGCATTCTTGTCGTGAACACTCTCGTAAGGAATTAAAGCACAGGCCAGCATCTTGGAAGGAAGGGAAACGAAGGACGACGATGCCCAAGGCGAAAAAAAGATGGCTGGGGTTTAACGCGGCTTCAACATAGTTTCACGAGCGAAAGCTTTGTTATGCATGGTCCCCACTGTATCAAATCAAATGTTCTGATCCCACCTTGAGTAGAAAAAAACGTCCCATAGCGCTGTTTGGCCACAGATGCCATTGCGCCAAAAAAAAATAAAAATATTATTCATCATACCAACTGTCATGGTCAAGTACTCAATGGTCATAGTCATATGATCACGTGGTCATGCTACGATAGCGTGGGCCATACACCATGCACTCAAGATTGGTTTCATTTTGATCGAGCCACTCATCCACATAGTAGAAGGTTCCTTCGTTTCTTCCTCGCTGCTGTTGCGTGGAGAGGTCAAGCCGTCTCGTTGCCGTTACGGCCCGTTCTTGCGATTGGAATTTGAGCGAAGGATGATGCCGACGACTTTCGTTGGAAAACGAAAGCTTTATGTATATTAGACTAGCATGGATGATACAGTAAAGACAAAATATGAAAAAGGGAGAGCAACAACAGAGTGGAGCTACCAGAGCTCTCCCGGTCAAAAGTTCCTCGGGAGAAGCCCCAGATTCCCACCAACATCTCTTCTTAATCCCTCAGCTCACCTCTGATTGGGCCGGTCACCTCTGTTACGTTTCGCCTACGACGCGCGGTATAGCCGGCGCGGATGCAACGGACGCCGGGGCTTCGTTCAAAGTGGCGGTCATTTTGACCCGTTCATCGCTGCCGCAACGCCTCCCGCCAAGCGCGTCCAGGCAGGTTTCAATACCACGTGTCTTCGTGTGTGCGCGTGTGTGTGTGCATGTTAGTGCCCACGCTTGTCAAAGCGCAGCAGCCGGGGAGAGGAGCTCCCCAACTGGGAGGCGAGGAGGTCTGACCGGCGCCGGCCCGGCGGACGCGGCACGAACGTTTCAACATGTCCGTGCGTCGCCATCTCGTGCGCCTCCTCTCGAGCCGTTCCTTCTTGCCCTCGACTCCGAGGGTATAAAGGTAGCTGCCCCGGACGCCAAGAAGAGACTTCGATTTCTTCCGTCGAGTAACGTGGTCGCCCTGACCGGCTGCTCTTTTGCGATGCTAAAATAAACAAGTTGTTCTGTTGGCAGTCGACTCATCCTTTGCCAGGACCTTCGGATGTTTCCAGCTGTGCCCCAGGCCGCCAGGCCAACGCTACCCTTGGGGCTTGCAACCCATTTGCAACAACTGGTTGCCAGCGGTGAGATCGCGACAACGGAGGCCAGCAGCGAAGATATGCGGTCAACTGTATGCTGAGCAGCACAACGACCATCCGGGAGCAGTGCAACGAGCCCTGTGTGATGACTGGTTGCCTGCAGCGGAACGACTGCGCTGAATTCTTGGCTGCGAGGTTTGGTGAGTGCGGGACTTTCTTCTTCTGAGTTTTGCCAGGCTTTTGTTAGTGTCAGAAACAGAGCTGGTAATTGTGTTGTCGTTGCTGCCGGGTTAGTTTGCGGCAATACAATAGTAGGCAGTAGAGAAAGCAGCATTCGGAGCAGCCATGGATTTGAAGTCGTTGCGCAAACCGAAATTGCTGGAGCTTGCAAGAGAGTTGGGTCTGCATGTCTCAGACAAACTCAGAAAACTAGAACTGCTAAGGGCTATTCTTGAGTTGGAGGCTGAGGATGACGAGCTGTCGGAATGCCTTGAGACCATTGAGGAGAGGGAGCAAAAAGAGAAAGACGAGCGCGAACGTAAAGAGCAAAAAGAGGAGCGCGAACGTAAAGAGCAAAAAGAGAAAGACGAGCGCGAACGTAAAGAGCAAAAAGAGAACGACGAGCGCGAACGTAAAGAACAAAAAGAGAAAGAAGAGCGCGACCGTCAACACGCTTTGGAAATGAAGCGTCTCGAGGTAGAGATGGAACGCGCTCGTAATGGAAGTCAGGCACACGGTGCAGGAGAACGAGTATCGTTCAAAATGACTGACCTGATGCGGCCGTTTAAGCTTGGAGAGGACATTGGTTTGTTCCTGGTTAACTTTGAGCGAACGTGCGAGAAGCAGGGGTTCTCTCGGGAAACGTGGCCACAGCGCTTGCTCACTTTGTTACCCAGCGAGGCGGCCGACGTAGTCGCTCGCTTGAAGAGAGAGGAGGCAGAGGATTTCGACCAAGTGAAATCGAGTCTGCTAAAAAAATACAGGCTGTCAGCGGAGGCGTTCCGTCGGAAGTTTCGGGAAAATGAAAAAGGCAGAAGTGAGTCATATACAGAGTTTGCCTACAGGCTTATGTCAAACATGCAGGAGTGGCTCAAAGAAGAGAAAGCGTTTGGTGACCACGAGAAAATTCTGCAGTGTTTCGGGCTGGAACAGTTTTATAGTCGGTTACCTGAGAACGTGCGGTACTGGGTCTTGGATAGGCCAGACGTTAGTACAGTGGCTAAAGCCGCCGAGCTAGCCGAGGAGTTTGTGACGCGTCGGGCTCGCGGAGCTAAGGACGGTCAAAAGGGTGAATTTGGCTCCAAGTCTGAGAGGCCGAAGTTCACACCCATGAGAGCAAGGGGGGACACACGTAGTGCGGATGCGAGTGAAAGCAGTCCGACCGAACGTAAGGAGACGGCGGCAGCCGAAGCCGAACGCAGAAAGCGGTTCGAGATGAGGCAAGCGCGCGTGTGTTATACGTGCCAGAAGCCGGGTCACTTTTCGGCGCAGTGTCAAGAAACAAAAACAAAAGTTGTGTTTTTTCATTATGCAGCACTGACGAGAACATGAAGCTTCTCGAGCCTTACATGCGAGACTTCCTCGTGAACGGGAAAGAGTGCCGAGTGGTTCGTGATTCCGCAGCTACAATGGATGTAGTTCACCCCTCTTACGTAGAACCTGATATGTTCACGGGCGAGTGCGCATGGATCAAGCAAGCCGTGGAAGCTCATAGCGTGTGTCTGCCCGTAGCAAAGGTGCTTATTGATGGACCTTTCGGAGCAATTGAGACGGAAACCGCAGTGTCATCTATGCTGCCCCCCCCCCCCCCCCCCCCCCCCAGTACCCGTACCTATTTTCGAACAGGTCCGATCACCTCCTGCGCGAGAAGGGGCTTTTGTTTGGTGAGGCTAGCGTTCAGGCCTTAACCAGATCGAGAGTTCGGGAGCTCGCTGCAAAGGCGGGAGTTGCGGGGCCGACGTTGTCGAACAATGAGAAAGGGTCGGAGGCGCAGCAAGCTGATATTCAGAGCACGTCCGAACTGAATAAAATTGAGCCTGTAGCGTTGAAGGCACCAGGTACTGGAGAGGAAATGCCCGACACGGGAAAGTTAGAAGAGCTATCTGCAGATTTGCTCATCGCGCCTACGTCAGATGGACTTAATAGGTTGCTAAAAGTCAGCCGGTCGGCTTTGATAGCCGAGCAAAAAAAGGATGGCAGCCTAGAAAACATGCGCTGCAATGTCAAGGAAGGTATCGCCAAGAAAAATGCTCGTTTTGTGGAAAGAGGTGGGGTCCTGTACCGGAAGTATCTAGACCGCAGGGGAGTGGAGTTCGATCAGCTGATCGTGCCTCAGTGCTACCGTCAGGATCTGTAGCGCTTGTCGCATGGCGGTTCGTGGTCCGGACACCTAGGAGTTAAGAAGACTAAGGACCGTCTCTTGCAAGAGTACTATTGGCCAGGGTGTTTTCGTGACGCAGAACACTTTGTGAGGACATGTGACACCTGTCAGCGGGTTGGCAAACCAGGGGACAAATCGAGGGCGCCGTTGAAGTTGGTACCTATCATTACGCAGCCTTTTAGACGGCTCGTTATGGATACAGTGGGACCTCTGCCGGTAACAGCCACGGGGTACAGACACATTTTGACTGTGATCTGCCCAGCGACAAAGTTCCCTGAAGCAGTGCCGCTTAAAGAACTCAGCTCAGTTGAGATAGTCAATGCACTACTGTCCATATTTGCGCGAGTTGGTTTTCCTGCGGAAATCCAGTCAGATCAGGGCACAGTGTTTACTAGCGCTTTGACGACAGCCTTTCTCGAAAGGTGTGGGGTAAAGCTGTTACACAGCTCAGTGTACCACCCACAGTCGAATTCCGTTGAGAAGCTCCACTCCGTCATGAAGCCCGTGTTGAGAGCATTGTGTTTTGAACAACAAAGTGATTGGGAGCTGTGTCTGCCTGGGGTGATGTTTGCATTAAGGACCGCGCCGCATGCGGCTACGGGGTTTTCGCCATCTGAGCTGGTGTACGGTCGCTCGCTGCAATCTCCGCTTCGCATGCTTCGAGACTCGTGGGAAGGCAGGGGCGACGACCCAGTCGTGGTCGAGTACGTGCTTAGGCTCCTCGAACGCTTAAGAAGGGCACAGGAGTTGTCAGGTGAAGCAATGGCAAAGGCCCAGCAGAGGGCCAAGGTTTATTATGATCGGACAGCCAGGGCCCGTCGTTTTGAGGTGGGCGATGAGGTAATGATATTGCGCACATCGCTAAAAAACAAACTCGACGTGCAGTGGGAGGGCCCAGCACGGATTGTTCAAAAACTGTCGGACGTTAACTACGTGGTGAGTCTGCCAGGAAAACGGAAAGCACAGCAAGTTTACCACTGTAATCTGCTCAAACCCTATAGACAACGGGAAGCAGTGGTGTGTATGATGGTAAACGTTCCCGAAGAGCTTCCGGTCGAGCTTCCGGGACTAGGCTCAGTGACGAACAGGGAAGACACTGATCAGGTCATTAGTGACTTAATCATTAAAGCACCGCTGTCGCCTGAGCAGAACACCGAACTACACCAACTCTTACAAGAGTTTCAAGGTCAGTTCTCTGAGAGGCCTGGTAGGACTTCTGTCCTTACTCATGATATAGAACTTACCTCCCCAGAGCCAGTACGATCCAAGGCGTACCGGGTGTCACCCCGCCAGCGCGATATTATGGAGGCTGAGGTAAAGAAAATGCTACAGCTCGGTGTTATTGAGGCGGGTGAGAGTGATTATACCTCCCCTTTGATTTTAGTTGAGGTACCGGGCAAGGAACCTCTTCCTTGCGTCGACTACCGCAGGCTTAATTCCATCACTAAGGATCAAATTTATCCGATCCCTAACATCGAGGAGCGCCTTGAGAAAGTTAGTAGCGCTCAGTTTATTTCCACCCTAGATCTTGGCAGGTTCCACTTACAGAAGAGGCTAGTAGGTATGCGGCGTTCATTTCACCAATGGGAACATTCCGTCCTAAAGTTTTGAGTTTTGGTTTGAAGAACGCGCCATACTGCTTTTCAAGCCTCATGGACAAAGTGTTGCGGGGACAGGAAAAATTCGCTTTACCGTATTTAGACGACGTAGCGATATTCTCCGCATCCTGGTCTGAGCATATGGCACACTTGCGGGCAGTGCTAACCCGCCTGCGCGAAGCGGGCTTGACAGTCAAGGCTCCCAAGTGCCAATTAGCACAGGCCGAGGTTGTCTACCTCGGTCACGTGATTGGACAGGGTCGTCGCCGCCCCTCTGAAATAAAGGTGGCCGCTGTGCGAGACTTCCCGCAACCGCGCACGCAGACCGATATTCGGTCGTTCTTAGGTGTCGCCGGCTACTATCAGAGGTACATCCCCAGGTACTCCGATATTGCGGCTCCCCTGACGGATGCTCTAAGAAAAACAGAGCCCCAAACAGTCGTCTGGGGCGAGACAAAGGAAAGAGCTTTTAGCACCCTAAAGAGCGCCCTAACAAGCCAGCCTGTGCTACGATCGCCAGACTACACAAAAGGGTTCGTTGTTCAGTGCGATGCTAGTGAGCGAGGCATGGGCGTTGTACTGTGCCACCGGGAAAATGGAGAAGTGGAACACCCCGCCCTGTATGCTATTCGTAAGCTGACCTGTCGTGAGCAGGCGTACAGCGCCACCGAGAAAGAGTGTGCGTGTCTCGTGTGGGCCGTTCAGAAATTGTCATGCTACCTAGCCGGCTCGAGGTTTATCATTGAGACGGATCACTGCCCTCTCCAATGGCTGCAGACCATCTCTCCCAAAAATGGCCGCCTCCTGCGCTGGAGCCTCGCTTTGCAGCAATATTCCTTTGAGGTGCGTTACAAAAAGGGGAGTCTCAACGGTAACGCCGATGGCTTAAGTCGAAGCCCCTAACGTAGGAATCCGCCTCAAAGTTGTTTGTTACTGATGTTTTTTTTCCTGAGCCAGAATTTTTAACATATTGCTTTTGTTTAGTGTTTCAAAGTGATGACGTGCTTTCTAGTGCAATTTTCCCATTTGTGGACGCGTTCTGAGTGCTGCTTGACTACTGTAAGGAACTAGGCAGTAGTATAAAAGGGGAAAGAGCCTGGCAGAGCTTAGTGAGGGTTGTCTCGTGCTTGCTGACTGAGCGGTTGCGTTTCGGCGTAGTTCTAACGCTTGCTGGGAACGAGAACAAAAGTGGCAACTCTCCCGAAGTCACGTTGCAGTGTCCTGTGTGAGCCTGAACCTGAGAACGAGGCCTTCTCTGTGCGCTGCGCTCAAGCAACGCCGAGGGACGACCGATTTCGATTACGGGCATCATCGAGCGACATCCCTCCGGACAGCGGATGCAGTCCCCTGACCATCGGGATCTCCTTCTCCCGGCGGGGCGGTCTGTTACGTTTCGCCTACGACGCGCGGTATAGCCGGCGCGGATGCAACGGACGCTGGGGCTTCGTTCAAAGTGGCAGTCATTTTGACCCGTTCATCGCTGCCGCAACGCCTCCCGCCAAGCGCGTCCAGGCAGGTTTCAATGCCACGTGTCTTCGTGTGTGCGTGTGTGTGTGTGCATGTTGGTGCCCACGCTTGTCAAAGCGCAGCAGCCGGGGAGAGGAGCTCCCCAACTGGGAGGCGAGGAGGTCTGACCGGCGCCGGCCCGGCGGACGCGGCACGTCACGTTTCAACATGTCCGTGCGTCGCCATCTCGTGCGCCTCCTCCCGAGCCGTTCCTTCTTGCCCTCGACTCCGAGGGTATAAAGGTAGCTGCCCCGGACGCCAAGAAGAGACTTCGATTTCTTCCGTCGAGTAACGTGGTCGCCCTGACCGGCTGCTCTTTTGCGATGCTAAAATAAACAAGTTGTTCTGTTGGCAGTCGACTCATCCTTTGCCAGGACCTTCGGATGTTTCCAGCTGTGCCCCAGGCCGCCAGGCCAACGCTACCCTTGGGGCTTGCAACCAATTTGCAACACCTCGTGACGTAACAGTCGCCTGTGGGCGTGTATTTAGGCGGGCTCATAGTGCTTCCAGCGATACCCACGTGACTGAGATAAGGCATAAAACAAGAAAAGCGCAACGCAATCGTAATACAGCATTTCCCCCCAGAAAGTCCGGCTATGCTGACGAATCGACGCAGGAACACACACACACACACACACACACACACACACACACACACACACACACACACACACACACACACACACACACACACACACACACACACACACACACACACACACACACACACACACACACACACACACACACGCACACCACGCAGCACACGCCACACACACACACACACACACACACACACACACACACACACACACACACACACACACACACACACACACACACACACACACACACACACACACACACACACACACACACACCAAAAGAAGAATCGTCTCGACGCCGCCGTTGACTGCAAGTTCGGACAATGAGCGTAGCTGAGGTGTATACGTTTCCGCGCCGCTCTGGAAGTACGGCATACCGCCGCCGAAGCCGCACGTTGACTTCAAGAAAAAGAAACCTTAAGAGGGTTCACCAGTGACAGTGTCCATAGGAAATACATGAGAACTTTCAGAAGCTGTATCGTGTCTAAAAATGGACAGATTTTTATGAGGCTTGTGGCACCGTTTTCTTTTTTAGTAAACAGAGGAAATGTTGCGGACAGATTTTATTTTTTAAGTTTAATTTTTTTACAATACAGAGGTAAAT
Organism: Amblyomma americanum; assembly: GCF_052857255.1. NCBI lineage: Eukaryota > Metazoa > Arthropoda > Arachnida > Ixodida > Ixodidae > Amblyomma > Amblyomma americanum. The sequence goes on from NC_135498.1 coordinate 111,567,548, forward strand.
ATCCAGAAAAATTGCACCTTTAGATATGTCGGTCTTTCATGTCATTTTGTGAAAAAACAGCCAGATATCTAAATTTCGTCCGCAACATTTCCTTCCTTTTTCTCTCTTGGTTGTTAAGAGCCGCAATTTTCATTCATATGGAGCCTAGTGTTTGCGTTTTACAGGCTCTGAAAGTTGTGTATGTATTTTCTGCGGGGATTTGAAATTCGCGCCATATGTAACCACTGCGACGTGGCTCCACCTGGCATCAGCATATCTTTGTCGCTACTACACTCTACCACCTACCTCTTGGTTGTCTGTGTTCGTGCGCGCAGGTTTTTACTCAGAACTTGGACGGACCTGAGCTCTTTCTTCCCTTTTTTCTTGCTTGGGCTGTTTTCTGAAAGGATTTCTGCTTTCCTTTTTTGCTCGAGCTTATGGTGCGTGACGTTGAGCTGGCGCGCTGTTTTGACAAGCTGCACAGCGTTCCCTACCATGACAAAGCTATCGACGGGGGTTAGCAAGACGGCCCACGCCATTGAGGAATTGGACAAAGGGCCGCACCTGCACCATTCTATCACACAGTCATCGGTCGGGAGGAAACACCTGTTTGACCAGCGTTGCCTAACGCTTTAAGATAATCTGGAAACAGTTGTACACCCAGTGCGTTGTTTTCTCTTTTGGTTATGCCTTGCTTATCACCTGCGCCGTCGGGCCTCCTATAGATGCCTTGCACGTGTCGTCACTTCCGGCCACATCAACAGCTAGCGGCCATGCTGCCGAACCATTCGCTTCGTCCGCGCGCGTGCGTCCGCTCCGTAGACCCGTGACACCGGACCGCTCCCGAGACGCTTTGAATTGTTCTTACATATTCGGACGCGATGCCTCCTCCTCAGAGGAATGAGCCGTTCAGTGCGAGTTATTTCTCTGAACTTGTTGGATCTGCGCGCGTACGCTATGAAGGAAAAGTGCAAATGTGCGACGGTAGGGACCCGTACACGCTGAGGCTGGGTGTTGATACAACGATGGACGCTGATGTGTTACCTGCAGTGACTCACGGGAATATCGCGAACTATTTAGTGTACTCCTCTAGCTTTGTTACATTAGAAGAAATGAAAGCATGTAAATCATTAGAGGCGCATAACTATTTCACCAGCGGGTAGGTGAGAAGCCTATCTGCGGTGCGCCTACAAGACGAGAAGGTGCTTCTGCTCGCAGAGGTAAGCTCAAGGAACCTTTCTGGCATGTTTCACAGTGAGCATACGCAAAAAAATGACCATTGGAATTTATGCAAATGAAAAATAAACCGTGCTTCTGCCTGTGGCGGCAGCGCTTAATGACAGGAAAATTTCAGACGTCTGCGTAGGGAAATTTGCGGAGCATGGCGATTAGTAGAAGTTTCACTGGAAAAAATGCAGTGATGAAGAAGATAAACTATGCCTCTCCGCTTACAATGCTGGAGCACTGAAAATTTGTTCTGTCCGAGACCACTTTGTCTGGTGTGCATATGCCCATTTTGTGCAAACAAAAAATGTGCACTGTTATGTACAACTTCACAACATTTTCGCAGGTCAACCATTCCCAACGGCTCAGCGACCACCCACTTAAAGCCTGGATCTTATGCAAGACAAATGGCACTGTGCTTGTTGCCCATTGCGCCTGCATGGCAGGTACAGGCGAGACATGCTCGCATGTTGGATCTTGTCTCTTTGCTGCGGAAACTGCAGTGCGTACCAGGAACTCAGTTTCATGCACCCAGAAAGAAATCATCTGGCTGCCAGCCTATGTTGAAAAGGTGCAGTTTAAACGGCTGAGAGATATCAGCTTCACTTCGTCGAGAGGGCGTAAAGAGCAGATTGATGGCACATGTGCTGAATGTCAGCAGAAGAGGAGGAGGTTGGAAATCCCAGGACCTTCTTCAGAAGAGTTGAACGCACTTTATGATGACATCGGAAAAGATGGTGCAGTGCCAGCGCTTTTTTCTGTGCTTGATGATTGATGTGATGTGTTCCAGGAACCAGTTAAAAAGCCAGCAGCACGCCTAAGAAATCTGTTCACTGACGATGCGTTAGGCGACAGCTACGACGTGCTCGTGAACAAAGCAAGAGAGCTCATGTCTTCTTTAACCATTTCAGAGGGCACTGTAAAGGAAGTAGAGTCATTAACGAAGCAGCAGAGTGACTCTCCACATTGGTTCCTTTACAGAGCGGGAAGAATAACTGCTTCTTTAATGAAGAAAGCATGTCACACTAAAGTAGCAAATCCTAGTGTGTCCCTAATCAAAGAGATTTGCTATCCAGAAGCCCAAACTATGAAAGTGCCAGCTATCATGTGGGGTAGGAATCATGAGAAGGATGCCTTAGCAGCTTATGCAAATAGTGAAGGCACAAAACATGACAATTTCAAATTGTCAAAGTCAGGCCTGCACATCAGCACTAGGTACCCTTTTGCTGGGGCTACACCAGATGCTCTGGTCTCGTGTAGCTGCTGCGGAAAAGGTGTGGCAGAGTTTAAATGCCCATACGTGCTTAGGAATGCAACTGCATTCATTGATGAAAACACGTGCCTGACTGAAGTTAATGGGATCATGCAGCTTCAGAAAAGCCATGCATATTATTATAAAGTGCAGAGACAGATGGCTGTGTGCCAAGTGAAGTATTGTGACTGTAATTTGGGCACGGAGTTTTCACATAGAACGCATCAAGTGGGATGAAGATTTCTGTGAAAACATCTTCTCAATTTCAGAAAGGTTCTTTGTGAATGCAGTGCTCCCTGAACTGTATGCCAAGTATTTCACCAGGCAGAAGGACAGCGTTGGCACAACTGCATTGTGTAAACAGGGGTATTGTTATTGTAATGGACCAGAGACTGGCAAAATGGTTGCTTGTGACAGTGAAGCCTGCGTGTACAAATGGTTCCATTTTTCTTGCGTCGGACTGACCTGAGCACCTAAAACTAAGCAGTGGTACTGCCCACAGTGCAGAGGAGGTGAAGAGAAACAGCGTGCTTAATTTTGGTTTTATTGCATAGGGTAGTGGTGGTAGCAGATGCTTCAGTGTGCTTCAAACTGCGTCCAACTTCTATGCATCTCTACAGCGGATGTTTAGTTCTCCTTTCCTCTGTAATACATATGTGTACTGTTATCATAAAAGCTCAGTGCATTATAACCTGTGCCCAGTTGCACTTCCCATGTGTTGCTTTGTTTGGGAAATACTGTCTGTCTGGGTTTATGGAGCTGTTGATAGCAGATCAGTGCAAGCCTAACCATACCAATACCGTACAACAGTTGCTGTCTATAAGTGTTTTGAAACTGCAGCCAAAACAAGCAAATATGTAGCTTCGTAGCCTTTCACTTCCTTGCATCAAAGAGCTACCCACTGATTCCGCAACTCCATGTACGGTACGAAAAGGGCAGGTATGATACATTAACACATGATGTTTGCTTTAAAATTTGAGCATTGTTCTTGACAGTATAACTTGTCATATCCTAAGCATCCTTTAACATGCACCGAACAGCAAACAGGGTTTTTAGTGCATTAGCCCACTCAACATTCTTGACAGTACAACTCGTCATACCCGAGGTTTTCTTTAACGTGCACTGAACAGCACACGGGCATTTTTTGTGTGTTATCCATGCCAACCACTGGCATCCAACTGTTCAGTTGACCCAAAGTCTGCGTAATAAAAAGCTTTGAAGTCTTGCACGAGCTTGTCTACCACTCTGAGCAGAACCTATTGAACTCATTGAAGTTTTCACATATGAACTGTACACACATGACAATGTTTGACGATTGAATGGTTTAGTACAAATACACAAATGCAAATACGGAAAGAAAGGAATGTTTGAGGATGAAGTAGTTTATTACAAATACAAAAATGTAAATACAGAAGGAAAGGGTACTTGTTGGTCATGGCAACTGCTAAAATTAATTCTAAACACCTGATCTGCAGCTTACAAAAATATAAGGGCAGGGAAGAACCACATATACCACCAGAAATCAGTATACACATGCATTCCTCGTACAAACTGCAAACCATACCAAACCAGAGCATTATAGTGTGCTGTACTTGCTTACGCCCACACCTCTAAAAGTAGGCACAGTGATAACAAAAGTTTGTAGGATGCCAAATTCCAGAAAAATTTAGTTTTGTGTATTGAGGCAAAAAGCATGAGGAAATATGTATGCTCCATACCATGAGAAAATATCATTTGATTGGCTAGTGAGAGAAGGCACAAATAAATTATTTTCTGCTAATCTGCATCCCACAAACTTCTCTGTCCATGACCACATTCTTGCACTCGTGCATAAATCCCCAGTTATGGTGGGCACCCATAAACAGATTCGGGCACATTCTCTTTGCTCGGTTCCTTCAATGCTGCGACAATCGAAGGGCATAAATTGGACAGTGCGCAGCACACAGTCACAATTTTGTCGAGTGGAGTGATGCTGTCACCTTGTCGACATGTCACATAGTCAATCGGAAGGACAGACTTCAGCAGCAGAAACTTGTTCCTTATGAGTCCAATTACTCTGTCCACGTGAATACGTACATTAGCAAGCTTCCTTGTGCTTCCCACTTCTGCAGCCGACAGCTGTTTCTTGCCTTTTGTGTATGCTGGCAGATGTAGCCGGGCACGGTAGAAACCAACACTGTCTGCGACGTTAAACCCTCGATCTGCTAGAACAACGTCTCCAGGAAGCAAGTTGTCTAGGAGCCCGCAGTGTTCCGTGATATGTTTGTCACTTACTCGGCCTCCCCAGCCCTCTGAGATGAACGTGACATTACCCTGTGGGGCAATCCCTATCAAGTACTTTGCAGTGTTGCTGCCCTTGTAAGTCGACCACGTTTCACTCCTCGGCAAGTATGAGGACGGTCTCTCAATCTTGATTTCAAAACAGTCTATGATGACGGCCACATCACTGCCGAATGAATCATAGAATGCTTGAGGCATGGTGCGCTGCAGCGCACTTCGTTCGGGCCACATAACTTGAGACTTCAAGCGGCAGTGAGCTACATGAAGCCATTTGTCAAAAATGCGCGAGACGGTAGATTCAGACACATTGAATCTGAAGGCCAGGTCAGCATTCTGAAGATTTAGCTTGATCTTCATCAGGAAGAGCACAAATTCTTGAAACTTTGCCAGGCTGTTGTTCACACTGTGTGAAACAAATGGCTCTAGCATTTTGAAAATTGCAAGAAGCGTTGTGAAGCTTGCAATCCCTGTGTAGAATACTACCTTGGGCTCTGAACTTCTCAATGATTTTTCGGTCATCTCAAGCTGCACCTTTTCGGAACGTGTAGTGTACACGCAGTCGTTGAGTCTGATGCATTCTTGTTCTAATGCCCCAATGTCGCTCATGCCCATGTCTGTCTGCACATAAACACCTGGAAGAGAACGTTCGTCGTTTAGCGGTCGTGTGTAAGAAAGAGCCAGACTGCAGAACGACCGCGTAATTATTTCTTAAGTTAAGGCTATGACTGCATGGTGCAAGGCCGACTCACCTGTTTCTTCTCCGGCGCCGTCGACCTCCTCGGCCTGATGCGGCGATGGGGGAACATCGGGCACGGGTGCGGCGACGCCGCACGGCTCTTCCGACCCGGTCATCTCGGTCTCGGCACATCGTTTTCGCTGCCGTCGTTGCTGGCTGCGATCGTGGCGATCCGAGCCGACTGGCCTAGTGCTGTAACCGAGATGCAATGACGGGGCCCAGTCTGGGTTCGTGTTGTCAAACAAATCGGCTGGCGCCCCTGCAAATCAAAATCAGGTTTCAGTCCTTGCTTCCCACGTTTTCACTAACATTTACTTCACGGCACAAGCCTCTTACCTGTGGTAAAGTGCGCTCCGCACACACGGAAGTTGGGGTTGTCCGGGTCCAAGTCGGCTCGCTTAATTCGTGACAGCCACAGTGTGCGCCGATTTGTACTAAGCGTCTTTGAACGCTCGCACTTGTCTGCTATGATCCTCGGAATTCGGTAGAAATTTGTGTTCGTCGGCTTCTTCTTTCTCCTTGAGCTGTGGCTACGGTTTGAGCAGCCAACTATAGCGCACAAAACCATACTGAAGCTGTGGAGAGACGCAGACAAAAACGACACGAGCTGACAAATGCTTCCACACCGGCGGTAAGCTACGAGCGGAAAGGCGGCGGTGGTTCGACAGCATGGCCGACTGGCATACGATGGACACCGGATGTGACGTCGGTGCAAGGCATCTATACAGCGATGGCGGCCCCAATTTCGGAGGCTGCCACTGCTTGCTCGCTCGACGCTTGGTGTCGCTGCAGTTGAACCGGTCTCGACTCCCTAAAATCAAGTTCATCTAAACACGCGCTGGTCGAGTTGGGTGGACCTCGCTCAGCCCGACCCCCTACTCAACCAGACGTTAAAGGTTCATGTAAACAGGGCTAACCAAGAACTCGCTTCCCGCCCTTTTAAGTTTTATCCAACTTTGACTTATTTCGTTGTGAAATTATAAGCAGTGAAGGAGGTGTGAAAGGAAGTAAATCTACTACAATTTATAATAAATATTGTCACGAGGCGGTGAAAATGCCATGAAAAAACAGACGAGCATATTAACGTGGTACTGAAACAAGCTCTTTATTGGGCTGCTGCAGAATAGGCGTCTACACCCATACGTGGTCACTTGGCTTGTATTGTGCGTGGCGACGGCGGAGATTGTAGCGTCGGGCGTAGGTTCGCTCTTGGTGTGTAATGCGTAGCCGAGCGACTCGTAGAGCTCCCGCACGCTGCAAGCAGGCGTTGACGTCAAGGTTGTCCTCACTGGTGACGTTTGGCAGCATGGCGTCAAGCGTTGTCGTTGCTTCTTCGCCGTAAATGAGCCTAAAATGTGTCATATATGACTGGTCATCTCAACTGCGGTGTAGTAGACGAACATGACGTACGGAAGAAAGACATCCCAGGTTCAGCGTCGGCGACCATGGCGCGCTTGTCTGCAGTGGTTTTGTTCAAGCGCTGCGTGAGCCCGCTCATCTGTCGATGAAACACAGTCGTCGTCCGACGGCATCTATACTGTAGCGCACGATGGCTTGCGTTAGCCCCACAGTGAACGCAGTTCGTGTGTGTCACGCAGGACACACTGAAAGAAGGAAAACACGCGCTGTAGTCACAATGGGTGTCCTAGGTGGTTTCTTGGTTATCGTCGTTGTTCGACGTTTCCTTCAATGATCGCTTGAGCGACCGAGTGTTTTGTGCTTCGAGAATGTAATCAGGCACACGAATTGGAAGGCCACGGCTCCTCCTTGGGTCCACGAGCTCAGGCAGCAAGCAGTGCATATAAAATTTTTTGAGCCGCGGCAACATCTCGTCCTCCCAAAACGATTGATTCCTGGATATCACCTCAGTGCTGATGCCTTTTTTGGTCCACAACACAAACAAGCACTTCCTACGGCGAGCAATATTCAACTGTCCTTGCACTTGATACCAGTAATTACTGTTTGTCTTCAGCTGCAATCTCCCGTTCTTGTTTTCCTCACAGCATGTTATTTTTTTGGCGCGAACTCCTTCCAGTGGATTAAGGTCCCTCTCTGAGTGCGGACACTTGACTTCAACAAGAACGTCCTCCCCAATGAGTCCGTCCGGGGAATCGCCAAGAAAGGGGTTCTCCTGGTCAACAAACAGCCGCACTCCTTCACCACGACGTTGCACTCATTCTCGATTTGCGTGAGTGCTAAGCACTCGTGGTCCTTTCCATACCGAATCGCTTCGGAAGTTATTTCTTTGTACAGGATGTCACCAACTGTCCGCCCACATCCCGTCGTTGGATTCATTTTACAAATAGCACCAAACAATGATGCCGTCAATCTTTTTCGCCTTTCTTGTCTCCACACAGTGGATCCACTCTGCTTTGACGTTGCTCGCTGCAGGTCTTCGATGGTGGTTGCTGATAGCGAGAGCGATTTCAGGAAGTTGTCGGAAGCAGATTGAAAAGCATCAGGCTCCATGTCTGGTATGCCGTAATCAGCATCGGCACCAATATGTCGCTCTTTTTCTCGATGCTGGCAGCGTGGAGTGATTGATTTCTTCTTTTTCGGTAGCTTTCGCTTCGAATCTCTCCTAGAAATTAATGCCTTCACAAATGATGCTGTGCATCCTCCAAGCTGCCCTCCCGATATCCTGCGCGCGATTTTTTCCTGGTATGTTCCTCGGCAATTGAGCGATAAGGAGGCTGCAAAACACCTTGTCTCGTAAGATGCTTTCAAGGAATAGTTTATCCTCTTTCCACCTACAAATTTTGCCACAACGGAATTGTAATGCTCGGCAGCATTGTTATCGACGTCCATTATTAGGCTCGCCGCGTTTGCAAAAGGAGGGAGTCTTCCTTTCTTCTTTCACTCCCTCCTTTGTCCCTTACGGCGCGGTTCAGGTGTCCAACGTTATATGAGACAGATACTACGCCATTTCCTTTCCCCAAAAAACCAATTATTATTATTATTATTATTATTATTATTATTATTATTATTATTATTATTATTTGCAACCACTCTGCTCATGGCAACACAAATTTCTTCAAAGATGCCTTTCTGAACTATTTCAGGAAATATATTTTCTTCTCCCGCTTTGCTTCCGGAACAGAAGTAATCAGCGCAGTTGGCGTGGTCTCCAAACACATGATTTGGGCCGTTCTTTATGTCATGAGCTTTTGCGCCATTAAAATCAATATAACTAACTAACTAACTTTATGTCATGAGCAAGACGGTCTATTGCTTCAGAAAACGATGCATCTTCACTGCTTCTAACTTTTATTGCTGTTGCAACTCCATACCGTAGGCGCACAGCTGCTTGGAGAATAGAGTTTTTTAATTTAGGAGGAATTTTTTCCAGCCGCTTCTTCTGAGCGATCTCTCTTATTTTTGCTGCATAGTTTCGAAGTAGGTGGTTCCTGCACTCAATTTTTTCAACCCGCTGGTTGCCATACGGTGCTGCTGCGACGATAGATCGGTAAGTGCTGGAATCACCATCAGCTATAAGCTTTGTATAGTTGATACCATGTAGCTCAACGCTTTTCTTGAAGCCTTCAACAACAATAGCTTGCTCCATGCTTGTTGAGCTTCCCTGCCAGTTCTTGTGGCACTGATGCTCTTTCAGGGTGGCACTTTGTGGAGTCCGACGACACATTGCGCATACCTTGTTTTTCACGCCAAGGTACAGGACTTTTCCAGTTCTGTGACCAAAGATGGCAGCCTGAAAGAGTAAGACCAATGTTAGTCACGAAGCTGCCACACTGGCTGCACTGCTAATCGCTAGAACATATAGGTATTGTCATGCTTGTGACTCAAGTGCTGCTTTGTAACTACCTCCAGGCAAATTGATGCCTTTCGATCACAGCGGTACATAGCCCCGCTTTCATGCTTATTCTATAGTCTTTCTTCCTGCTCGTAGTGCGATGTAAATACTCTGTTTTTCACAAGATATTAAGCACTGAACAACAGGAAAAAAATTATAATTATTAAAACTGCGTTTGCACGTATACAAGGACCAACTCAAACACACATAACATCGCTGACAGCATTTTTGTATTCACAGTTCTAATCACTGCACGCTCTCTCTCTTTGTTGACGCTAGCACTGAAACTAGTTTCAGTGCTTTGTTATGAAAGCGCGGGCCTTTTCTATATCTCTTCAATTAGCCGAAGGAGCAAGTGTAAAATATTTCAAGTACAAAATGCAGCATTTTTACCACACTGGCAATTAAATAAATTTTTACACTCACCACGCCTGACGAAGCGTCATATTTGTTTTTGTAGGATCTCTTTGACCACGCACCATCTGCGACGACTGCTATCGTGGGTGTACCGTCACTGTCAATGTTGCCACATTCTCTTGCCAGCCTTGCCTCTTCTGCGCCCGCTCTTTTCATTTCCTCCCAGGCGGCTTAATTGATAATGTGGCCAACGTTGTCCTCTATTTTTGTGTAAGTGTCCGATGACATTCTTGGGATGTTCATAGACGCAAGCAGTTCGTTAAGGTTTGAGAAGCCACAGCCAATTGACAATATTCCACATACCGCTGATGTGTTTACATCACCGCAGCCGATAGAAGCTTGTGCGTCAGGTGGCGGGTCCGTGTGGATGACATCCTTCCTTCGGCACATCCTGCATACGAGAGTCAACGTTCTTCGAAGACCTTGCTTTCTTTCAGACTCACAGTCCATATCCGCTAAAGTGCAGTTGAAGGGAGCATGGAGGGCGGTCTTTTGCAAGCTGCTCAACAGGTACTGATGGCTAACAATGCGCCGCCCTTGAATTCCAGCGCTTGCACTGCCGTTCTTTACTGAGGTGGTCGCGGAACCTCCAATAGCAATATCTTCGTCGCACGACCCTGTTGCGCTCATCACTGAAGATGATGAAGATGACAGGACACTTCCTCGCACCTCCGGTTCTCTGATGAGGGCTTCAACGTCTGCCGGCCTTGGGTGGTGCTCGTTGACTTCAGGCGTCGAATAACCTTCAGCAGGGTGGCCAAGGTCACCACGATAGCGAGAAGAGTGTCTTTTGCTCGTAGGAGCTTCGTTTTCGAGAGCTGGCCGCTTTCTGGTGTTCGAAATCAGTGCACCTGCACGCTTACGCTTCCCGTACCTGAAATTCTTTGATGGCATTTTCTGCTGACTTGTTGCCTGCTGGTATTCAAGCCCTTTGAGACAAATCTACTGCTGTCAAGACAGGGATCAAAAGTATGGCGCACAAAAGTGCCACAAGATGATGACCACCGTTAGAACAAGCCAAACACTCAAGCCTCAACACTCAAGGCTGGCGTTCGAAAAGCGCGCCACTGACACCGACGCTGCACAATCCGTGCTCCCGGCTTCCCGGGCGTCGTCTAGAAGCGGCGCCCACACGGTGAATACGCGCAGTCGGCACACACCCGCACAAACAAAAGAAAAGGGAGCGTTTTCCTGAAAAGCGGTGCCGGTGGAAGGGCCGTTTAGGGTTTCCCGAGGCAGGGATCCTCCAGCGGGACCGAGACAAGACTGCCGGCGCGCTATAACTCGCGTAACGTGTACCCGGCCAGCTCCTCTGCGCGGGCAGTTGTCGGTGCGACCGTGTCGGCAAACAGCTCGCAGGACGACGGGAACACACATATTTCGGCTGCGGCGTGACGACCTTGAGCTCAGTGGCTCTACACACGGCGAAATCGGAAGCCAAAAGGAGTAGAGCTCTCGCTCTAAAACAAAAAAAAAATTGGCAGTGACTTAGTTCGGCTATGCCAGGATATACGTAGCGAGAGGTACGTTTCCTTGGCTGAGCTTGTTTTTCGGAAACTCGAATGGTGTGATCAGTCACACGACGGGCCTTCACATCCTCTTCTCCTTGTTCCCGTTGACTGGCGCATTCCATAGGCTCCATCACGGCGGCTATGCGCCGTCTATAACGTTAGCTCGGCAGTCTGGCATCTCTGTTTGGCAATCCGTTGTTCCTCTCTCTGTTCGGGCGTCTCCGCTGCTCTATTCACCTTCTGACGCTCATTCTCTCTTTGTAGAGTAGCCAAGTGCCTGGCGACAGCCTCAGGGTCGGAAGAGTTAATCTTCTCTTGCCTATATCGCCGTTCAGCAGCGGCTGGACTCTCCTTCTATACATACATGTCAAACTGTGTGATGCAACCACCACCACCCAGTCTGTTGTTGCCAGGAGGAAAGAAAAGGAAAGTGCACAGGCCTGCTCGCTGGCTCAAGACGAGCCACAATCGCTACCACGTGCAGATAGCAGGAGAGTTGAAAGATGGGATAGAAAGACAGGATAGTAAAGACGCGCTAAAGACAAGGCCGATCCCGGAGGTAGTGCAATACCGGGCCAACTGGTGGCGTGAGTGAAGCACCCTTCAAACTCTCCGCCACATTTTCAAAAATAAGTCCAATTGGACCCGTAACAGATACTCTACGGGGTCTGGACATTCGCCTCCTTACATCTCCGCCTTTTATACGAGATGCTGCGCATGCTACGCGCGGTTCGGGTGATACAGCGGTGTGCGGTGAGGCGGCGACGAAGAACGCGGCGCAGTTGTGGGATCTCTCTGCTCACCGGGATATCGGCGCATGCGTACAACTGCTCAAGAGCGTGACGTCACGCTCGGCTCTGACGGTGGAGCGGGCGCGCGGCTGCGGCGATGGCAAAGCGCACGCCGCACCTTGCTTCTCTCCGGTTGCCATGGTAACGGCGCATGCTCACAACTTTCCTCTCCCGCGTACCGGAAAATGCTCGACTGATAGCCCAGTGTAGCATTCACTACAAAACTGAGATAAACCCACGGGAACCCTTCGGCGTAGTACATTTAACGATAGCATTGAAACCCTACGGCATTCTTTCGCGCGTCTCGCCTCCGCTCCGGCCTCATGTTTCGTGGCGCTTCGCGTGTTTGGCTTGAGCCTTGCGCTGTCGCAGCTCAGGGTCTACCCGGGGCTTCCGTTGCATGAGCTCAGCGTCCTTCGCATTCGCAATGGTATCACACCATGGAGGAAATGAAAGAATTCAGGAGAGGCCGTTACGTAACTTTTTGAAGCCTAATGTGAAGACTACCCCCCCCCCCCCCCCCCTACTTGTCCGCCGTCCCAGCCCGCTTGCGCATGCCCAGCAGACGACGCCGCTGCGCCTGACGTTGCTTTTGGCTGCACCGTCTGCTGGACTCGCAGTAGAGCTCACGAAAGCGCGTGACTTTCGGCACACTTTTTGGCGCGCAGGTCGGATAGCGAGGTCTTCTACTGAACTTTCCTTCCTCCATGTATCACATTGTCGAGTTTTGCGCTTTGCTGCTCGGTCAGGTTCATGCACCGCTGGATTCTGACAATAATTAATGTAGATTAGCCCCGCTAACCCAGGATATATAATAATAATAATAATTGGTTTTTTGGGGAAAGGAAATGGCGCAGTATCTGTCTCATATATCGTTGGACACCTGAACCGCGCCGTAAGGGAAGGGATAAGAGAGGGAGTGAAAGAAGAAAGGAAGAGAGAGGTGCCGTAGTGGAGGGCTCCGGAATAATTTCGACCACCTGGGGATCTTTCACGTGCACTGACATCGCACAGCACACGGGCGCCTTAGCGTTTTTCCTCCATAAAAACGCAGCCGCCGCGGTCGGGTTCGAACCCGGGAACTCCGGATCAGTAGTCGAGCGCCCTAAACACTGAGCCACCGCGACGGGGCAGGATATATAAAGCGAAAGCGAAATTAGGTCTCCAGTGGTGCACGGAGCCGGTTGTGCGCCTTTCCTTTCCTGAAAATGAACGGTCTTTGCAAAGTTCTCAACGCCAACGAATTCGATGAACGCCGTCGGCTCACTTGTTTTGTTTTGCTTTTGGGGAAAGTAAATGGCACAGTAACCTAACGGTCCCACATATCTCGGTGGACACCCGAACCGCGCCGTAAAGGAAGGGATAAAGGACGAAAAGAGGAAAGAGAAAACTGAAAATCGGAACTTGGATTTTGAGGAAAGGCGCGGCGTTGCGCAGCGGCGGAACACCTGTGGCTCGGTGCTACTAGTGGCGCATGCGCACTAGTGACTAGGGAGCGAGAGAAAAAAAGAAAAACTGCGCCGTGCGTGACGTCACTCGTGCTCCGACATACGCTGCCTCGCGCAAAGCGCGGTTTACTAGCGTAGTGAAGCTTTTCGCTTCAAAATCTTCGCTTCCGTTCAGAAGCTGCGGCGCGCTTCTCCTCAGATGAAGTCATATTCTGCGACATGTGGTTTCATGACACCTCCGGCCGCACCGAAGATCAGAGGAAGGCTGGCAAGAGAAGTACTTGCTGTTGGGCTAGTTGGTTCGTCATAAAGTTGAATGGCCCAAATGAACAAACACAGGAAGACACAGAGGCAGAAAGAGCGCCTGCTACCAACTGAGTTTATTGCGAAAAACACCACCTTTATCCACCACTACATTATCACCATCAGTGCGTTATCGTAGTGAGGACATGCTAAGAAGAAAAAATATATGTACATAAAAAAGATTGCATTTAAGCATAAAAGCCAGAGAATAGCTACCCACAGAGCAAGACATGACCAATTTACAAGCATGATGCCAAGTTTGGATGGCAATATCTACACGTGACCATCTAAAAAACCCAGTTCCCGGCCGCTAAGTTTGATCGACGAAGTGCTTATGAACGTGGGCCCACCTTTCTGTATGTGAAATGCTTCGATAACTCGCTCTCTCCCTTTGCCGATAAACTTTGCCTCTTCCAGCACCGGTCCGCAACCTCGACAATCTCTGCAGTGATCAGGGAGATTCCCCCTTTAATTGTTTTATATTGTCCGTTCGTGCTCAATCGCTCTCTCATTGAAGCAACGGCCCGTCTGCCCAATGTAGACGCGCCCACACTTGAGCGGTGTCACATAGATGACTTTAGATCTGCATTCCGTATAACGCTTGATAGCGCACCTTTCTTCTCTCACTCCCTCCTTTTATCCCTTCTCTTATGGCGTGGTTCAGGTATCCACCGAGATATGTGAGACAATTACTGTGCCATTTCCTTTCCTCAAAAACTAATATTCAATCTTTTTCGTCCCCGCCCTTTCGACAGCTTTACGGAGAGCGCTGAAGTGAAGCACCAGCGACACGCCATCCCCCCTTCACACAAGTAACAACATCCTCTTTTTAAACTTTTTTGAAGTTGACACACACTGTTTGAATGCACTATAAAATTTTAGTTGTTTTTCTTTAGCAGGGAGACTTTTGCATGTTCAATGGGTAGAAAACCAGTACATTATGGTAGGACGAAGCGCTAGACCACGTCGCCGAACGAAGGTTTCGTTGTGCAGATTTCTTGTGTGTGTGTGTGTGTGTGTGTTTTGCAAAGGAAATCACGTTCGCAGAATCCAACCAATTTTTGGAAGGCGGTGCCCGTGAGGGCGCTGCCTTATTTTTGAATCGAAAGAAAGGCCAGCGATTACACTGAAAGTTTAAAGGTGTAAGCCTTTCTTGGCTCATGAGTGGCGCGGACGGAAGTAGCTAGTCCGCACGAACTGCCAATCATAAGTTTTATGGTAAGTTAAATGAAATTTAAAAGTTGTTTAAAGAACTGTTCATAAGCAAAATATGGAATGATGGTGGGGATAGTAAAGGGACAGTAAAGAACAATGAGAGGGACAGTTAGTGCTAGTGATTGTTGGTGATTGCGATGATGGTAGTGATAAAGAGAGCAGTGCGAACGATAAAAATGAAAAAGTAACGAAAAGAGTACAATAAAAAGAAAAGCAAAAATAAATAAAAAGGAATGAGAAATATAAAACATTAATAATAATAATAATAATAATAATAATAATAATAATAATAATAATAATAATAATAATAATAATAATAATAATAATAATAATAATAATAATAATAATAATACTAAACGTGAAATAAATGTTAAAGTAAAAATAAGAAATGAAAATAAGTCAAAACAAAAAATGGAGGGAGAAAAAAAAAGGCTGTCGATTTGCTTAGCTAACCCAGGATATATATATATATATATATATATATATATATATATATATATATATATATATATATATATATATATATAGAAAACGAAAGCTGTCGGCGTTCATTGTGTTGACAACGTTCCAGACAGCGATGATTTTGTGGAAAGGAAGGGCGCACAACTGGCTCCCTGGGACAGTGGAGGCCTCAATCGCGGTTTGAGGTGCGTGGCGGTGGAGAGAGACTTGTGATCTCCATGCATTACCGCTTACAACGCTGTGGCAGACACATGGCACTGCAGCAATAGGTCGCTGCGGTCATTGTGCGACCAACCTATCGAGGTCAACCATTAACTGCCACCCGCCAGGGCAGTGGCCCGCGACAGCTGCTCCCCTTGCTGCGGCGACCACCATCCCGCCCTGCGACTGCACAGCCAGCAACACGCAGCCTTCCTGGGCTCCTCCACCACGGCGGAGTTGATGGGGATCCGGCTCGGGCTGGACCTGCTGCTCACCCTCGGCCCTCCGCCGCCCAGGAGTGCTTTGCTGTGCGACTCCCGCGCCGCCCTCAGCCGCCTGCAATCTAACGGCCGCGGTACCCCACTAGTGTGGGAAATTCGCTCGCGCATCGCGCTCCTCGCGCAGAGAGGTTGTGCCGTGCGTGCACAGTGGGTGCCCGGTCACTGCGGCATCGCCGGCAACGAAGAAGCTGACGACCCCGCGACCGCTGCACACCAACTACCTGCCAGCGATCGGCCCCTTGCGTTGGAGGACGTGCGTGCGGCCATCCACGACCATCTCCGAAAGCAGCACCCCGACCCACGCATCGCAGGAGGTGAGCGCATCGACAGTGTCACCGGCTGTCGCGCACTTACACGGTCACAACGTGCAATGATCCTCCGCGCGCGCATTGGCTGCGTGTGGGCCGGGGAACGACGGGTGCGTCACGGAATCGCGACGAGTGATGTGTGTGACGAATGCGGTGCAGTGGAAACACTAGAACACCTGCTCCTTCGCTGTTCCGCATTCGCCGATGCTCGTCGCGATATGCCCGCGGCCTATAGGGCGCAGGGCATACTACCAGACTCCATCAAGGCGCTATTGTGGCCGCGGGGCAGTGCGCGGCTATGTGCCGTCTAAAACGTTAGTTCGGCAGTCTGGCATCTCTGTTTGGCAATCCGTTGTTCATCTCTCTGTTCGGGCGTCTCCGCTGCTCTATTCACCTTCTGACGCTCATTCTCTCTTTGTAGAGTAGCCAAGTGCCAGACGACAGCGTCAGGGTCGGAAGAGAAACTACTCTTGCCTATATCGCCGTTTAGCAGCGGCTGGAATCTCCTTTTCTGCATCCATGTAAAACGTTGTGATGCAGCCGCCGCCGAGAGAAGAGAGAAGTTGTTGCCAGGAAGAAAGAAAATAAGTGCACAGGCCTGCTCACTGGCTCAAGCCGAGCCACAATCGCTACCACGTGCAGATAGTAGTAGTAATAATAATTGGTTTTGGGGGAAAGGAAATGGCGCAGTATCTGTCTCATATATCGTTGGACACCTGAACCGCGCCGTAAGGGAAGGGATAAGGGAGGGAGTGAAAGAAGAAAGGAAGAGAGAGGTGCCGTAGTGGAGGGCTCCGGAATAATTTCGACCACCTGGGGATCTTTAACGTGCACTGACATCGCACAGCACACGGGTAACTTAGCGTTTTGCTTCCTTAACAACGCAGCCGCCGCGGTCGGGTTCAAACCCGGGAACTCCGGATCAGTAGTCTAGTTTTGCGGTTTGCAGCTAGGTCAGGTTCATGCACCTAAGAATTCTGACAAAATCTTCGCTTCCGTTCAGAAGCTGCGGCGCGCTTCTCCTCAGATGAAGTCATATTCGGCGACATGTGGTTTCATGACACCTCCGGCCGCACCGAAGATCACAGGAAGGCTGGCAAGAGAAGTACTTGCTGTTGGGCTAGTTGGTTCGTCATAAAGTTGAATGACCCAAATGAACAAACACAGGAAGACACAGAGACAGAAAGAGCGCCTGCTACCAACTGAGTTTATTGCGAAAAACACCACCTTTATCCACCACTACATTATCACCATCAGTGCGTTATCGTAGTGAGGACATGCTAAGAAGAAAAAATATATGTGCATAAAAAGATTACATTTAAGCTTAAAAGATAGAGAATTGCTACTCACAGAACAAGGCATGAAAAATTTACAAGCGTGATGATAAGATTGGATGACAATATCTAAACGTGACCATCTAAAAAAATCTAGTTCCCGACCGCTGAGTTTGATAGACGAAGTGCTTATGAACATGTGCCCACCTTTCTGTATGCAAACTGCTTCAATAACTTCCCGTTCAACTCGCTTTCTCCGTTTGCCGTGGAGCAGGAGGATAAACTTTATTTTCGTCGACCAAGGTAGCAGTTGGTCTGGGATTACAGCCCCATCAAGTGGCCATGAGCCCGTGGCGTTCGGCGACTTCTAGGGCTCTTGTCACAACCCGGATCTGTGTGCCGATTCGGAACTGAGCAATGCGGCCTTCCACTGGTCTGGATTCGAGAGTTGCAAAAATCGCAGAGGGGAGTCCTGAGGGCAAGCCCAGAGCATGTGGGATAGAGTGGCATGTTGGCCACATAGTTGACAGGAGGGAGAGTAGACCCCAGGATAGCCGCCGTGGTGGCAGAGTGGTTACGGTGCTCGGCTGCTTACCCGATAGACGCGGGCTCGATCCCTGCCGCGGCGGACGAATTTCGATGGAGGCGTAATTCTAGAGGCCCGTGTACTGTGCGATGACAGTGCGCTTGAAAGAACCCCAGGTGGTCTAAATTTCCAGAGCCCTTCACTACGGCGTCTCTCATAGCCTGAGTTGCTTTGGGACGTTGAACGACATAAACCAAACCAAACCAGTAGCCTTTAGGGTATATGCGGGCATATATCGGCGGGTTGGGGAAGGTGTTCGTTTGGGGTTGCCTCCACGCAACCTCTTGGGGTTTGGTTACAGAAATATGTGCGGGGGGATATAGAAGTCTACTTAAGCGGTAGTGCATGGTTATGTAATGAAATGTAACCATACGATCTTTCGCCGTCCGCAGTACGGGTGACAGCACATCCCAGTAGACGAATCCTCGGGCATGATTGTGGGCCGCCTCGTTCCCTGTATGGGATGAGTGCGCAGGGACCCAGATCAATTGGATCGGGCGGACTTGGTCCTTTGTGGAGCGGATGAGAGATAGGGTGACGGGGGAGACCCGGCCTTTGGCGAAATTACGAATCGCAGATTTAGAGTCGCTGAAGATGGTTTCTGCAGAGGTGGAGACCATCGATAAGGTTATGGCCGCCTCCCCGGTCTCTTCAGACGATCTGACGGGAATGGAGCACGCAACCAGTGGCCGCCCACAGTAGTTAACAACCGCGAGCGAAAAAGCATCGCGATCGTAGTATTCGGCGGCGTCGACGTTGACCGTTGTCTGATCTGCAAAATACTTTTTATGCAGAGGCTTAGCCCTGTCCTTGCGGCAAGCGACATGATACTCTGGGTGCATATTTTTCGGGAGAGGGGTAACGATAAGTTTGCTGTGGATATGGGACGGAAGCTGGGCCTTGTCGACGAAGGTCGTTTCGAAGTTTATTCCAAGCTTGTCGAGTATGTGACGTCCCGTGGAGGTGTGGGTGAGACGCTTGTACTGAGCAGTGAGATAAGCTTCCGAGAGCTCAGTCGCAGTGTTGTAGACCCCTAGTGCCAGTAGTTTATACGTGGGGGTCCGGTAAGGAGGATGGAGAGCCTCCTTGTATGCCTGTCTAATAAGGCAATCAACGCGGTCTCGTTCCTGGCAGCTAAGATGGAGTAAGGGAGGGTGTACGTGAGACGACTGAAAACAAAGGCCTGAACAAGACGTCGGAGGTTAGCCTCTCGCATGCGTTTGTGTTTATTAGCAATGCTACGAATTAGACGAATGGTCTGCGAGACAGCGACTGTGAGTTTAGCCAGATTGTCGGTGTTTTTCCGATTGCTCTGGATGAGAAGAAATTTGAAATTTGAAATTTGGTCTTTTCTCTGTCTCATATGTCGGCGGGCACCTGAACTGCGCCGTAAGTTAAAGGATTAAGGAGGGAGTGAAAGAAGAAAGGAGAAAGAGGTGCCGTAGTGGAGGGCTCAGGAATAATTTCGTCCACCTGGTTATCTTTAACGTGCACTGACAACGCACAGCACACGGGCGCCTTAGCGTTCCACCTCCATCGAAACGCAGCCGCCGCGGTCGGGTTCGAACTCAGGAACTCCGGCTCAGTAGTCGAACGCCATAACCACTGAGCCACCGCGGCGGGGTCTGGATGAGAAGCCCCAATACCCTAATGATGGATACTTCGCGTATGGGTTGGCCACTAGCAGTAATGCAGATGGGAGGGTGGCCTGGGAGGCCGGGTTGACCTCGAATGAGCAGCAGCTCGGACTTCTGAGGTGAGCACGAGAGGTCGGCTCCGGCTACGCGGCGCTCAATGACATCCACCGCTTGTTGAAGTGCGGATTCAACCTCAGCATCGTTGCCTTTTGAAACCCAGAGGGTGATGTCGTCTGCATATAAGGTATGGAATAGCCAGGGGATAGCGTCTAATTCTGAAGGTAGCGTGAGCAAGGCGACATTGAAAAGAAAGGGGAAGAGAACGGATTCTTGGGGGGTCCCATTGCTACCGAAGGTTATAGGGTCAGAAAGGAGAGAACCAAAGCTAATGTCAGCTGTAGGACCAGAGAGGAATAAAGGCTCTGGTAGAGGGGCGCAGTATCTTTCGAGAGAGCTGGAGCATAATGTCTTGCGTAGAGAGATTTGAGCGGAAGCCAATCATGGTGCAAAGTAGGAGACCATTATCTTCAAAATAATGATTAAGACGGTTGAGAATGACGTGTTCCATCAGTTTCCCAGCACAGGAAGTGAGGGAGATGGGGCGGAGGTGTTCGACAGCTATTCGTTTGCTTGGCGTCGGTATGAAATTCACGCGTGCATGTTTCCATGATGCAAGGATTTCACCCTCTCTCCAGCGATCATTCATGAAGGCAGTGAGAGCCTGAATGGATGGATCGTCTAAATTACGGAGAGTTTTGTTCGAAATGCCGTCCGGTCCCGGAGCAGAGTTAGGGCGGACCTGAGTGAAAGCGAATCTTACCTCAGCCTCCGAAATCTCCCCATCGAGTGCAGGGTTGGCACCACCCCTGTAGGGGAAGAGAGGGTCCGGGGAAGTAGTACTGATATACCGGAGACGAAGTTCATCGAGAAGATCCTGGTCTGAGCCGGGGTGTTGATGGACTATGCGGGAAATGCTGTCTCGTTGGGATGTTTTGCAACCGTCCGGGTCTAAAAGGCATCGGAGAGCTAAGTGCGGCTGAGCCCGAGCTGGCCGCGCATGTTTTCACAAACTTGACCCCATTGCTGGGTAGCCAATGAGAGAGTGTGCGCCTGAATCTGTTTGTGTATCTGAGCTATTCGACGCCGAAGCGTTCTATTGTGGCGTTGTGTTTTCAAGCGGTTTTGCATGCTTTCGCGGGTCTGCCACAGGTGGAGAAGACGGCTGTCTGTACTGGATTGATCAGCCGTGGCATGTTATCCTTGCGCAGGAGCAGAGACATCTGCCTGGAGATTGGCGATCCACTGGTCCAGGTTATTAATCCGGGTAGGGGCGTTCTGAGCGCGTAAGGAACGAAACTTGTCCCAATCTGTGATTAGGCTCGGGCTTCCTTTCGGTGGTACGGGGACATGCTGAAGGGTGTCGCCAGGATATAGTGGTCACTGCCAACGGTATTTCCAGTGTTGAGGCGCCTATCGATCTGCACGTTTTTGCAGAATGTTAGATCAGGTGAAGTGTTAATAGACACGCTGTTTCCTACGCGGGTGGGAGTGTGAGGGTCAGTAACAAGAGTGAAGGCCAGTTCCTGTGCCCGTAACCACATATTGTTACCCTTTCGGTTGGCGGCGCGGTAACCCCAAGCGGGGTGGTGGCCATTGGAATCTCCTACAATGAGGAGACCTGAATGGTGCGCGAGCTTGTTGACACGGGAAAGAAGGGGGGATGAAGTCTCGTCTTCTGTCTTTTGGGGAGCTATAAAGGTTAAGAATGAAGAGGCTTTGGTCGCCACTTTTACGAGGGAGGAGATCGAACAAGACGCTGTCTGCGCCAACGTCGTCTAAGGAGTGTTGGACGGCCGGCAGGTTGCGTTGAATCAAAATAGCGGTGTCGGGAGCGGTGATATCTAGGGGGGAGTATGGTTTATAGCCAGGTAGCTTCACTGGGCCACGAGTTTCCTGGAGGGCGATGATATCAGGGGGATCTCAGAATTTTGGACGTACTGCTGCAAGTTGCCTCGTTTGCGGCGAAACCCCCTGCAGTTCCATTGCTACACTTTAAATAGGTGGCGGGGTGCCGCGGTGAAGTGTAGTTGAAGCTAAGATGGGTTTGGGGGCAGGAGCGGGAGGCAAGCGATCGTATGGTTTAACCCGTGTTGTTGGGAGGGCGGCCGATGCGTGTACCCTAGCTTCAAGACCCGTGGCGCGTGCTTGAAATTTCGCATGAGGCTGTTAAGTTGTTGTTGGATTTGCTACTGTATTTGTTGTTGGAAATGGTGCATTTGCTGTTGGATTTATCGGGAGAACTCAGCAAATGTCGCTTCGAGATTAGCATCAATTTTAGTCTCTAAGTTGTCTTTTAGGTCAGCCTCAAATTCCTCGAGGTCGGCAAAGTTAACGTATCGTTCTGAACGGGAGGTAGCTTTCCGCTTAGGGGTAGGACTCGAGGTAGTATCTTTTCGTTGCGATGGAGTAGACGTGGGCGCCTGAGGTGAGGTGGTGGGAACAGGTTGAAGGGGTAGAGTAGGATTTGTTTGAGATGGTGGATCGGGGGCAAAGGGTGGACGCTTTAAAGAAGCGCTTTCTTGTTGTAGTCTATAGTTGCTAGCTTTAAGGGCTGTTATCTCGTCGCGCACGGCTTGCAGCTCTGAATCGCGAGACTGAGACTGCTGAGAGGGAGAAGCCGCGACAGCCCAGCTCACCCGATTTTTCGTGGAGGACTCTCGGCGAGGAGAAAACCTGGAGTCCAGGAGTGGGAAGGACCGTGAGCGACTCCGGCTGGAGCGCCGGTAAGAGGAGGAGGAGCGGTCGGAATCCCTTTTGGCCTAGGTGTTCTCAGCCCCTTGACGACCGGCCCGGGATCGGGAACGATGGGAGGTGGAGGCACTGTCTGAGTTCGCAGCGTGTAGCTGGCGTCGCAGTACGACAGGAGGCACTTTGTAGCGGCGTTTGCACTTGGAGGAACCAGTCTGGTGAGGACCAGAACAAACTACACGAGTGGGGGTGCATTCATGTGTCGCGAGCTCCGCAGTGAGGACACTTGGAGAGCTTGGGAGACGGGCAAACGTCCTCTCGGGGTCCCGTTTTGCGGCAGTTAACGCAGGCTTCCACCTTGTTCTTGAAGATGTAGCAGCGCACAGCCCTAGCGGCGAAGGAGACTTGGAGGGGGACCTTGGTTCCTGCGAAAGGGATGACAGTAGATTGGGTCTTGCCTAAACGGCGGGCGTAGAGAATGCAGTGCTCTGGATTCTGGGGTATCAAGTACACTATGATTTCCTCCTGCTTCTCATCCACGTATTGGTGGTGAATGATACCTCGGGTGTATGCGCCTGGTGGGGCCAAATAGGTGGCAACTGGGTAGTTTCTCGGACCCAGTATGATTGCCTTGAGCATGGAGGAAGAGAAAAAAAGGAGAGGCCATCACGTGACATTTTTTAGAAGCCGTACACGAGCTCAACGCCATATTGTCCGGGCGCGCTTTTGTTTATTTTTATCCGCACTCTTGTTTACGTTTTCCCGCGCGCGCGTTTCAAACAACGCGAAGGAGCCTGCCTAAAGAGACTCCAGTGCGAGTGGCGCTTGGTTTCTGGCCGTTGTTCATGTACTGGAGATGTCGGAAGCGTTCGTGCGAGACGTTCTGCTGCTTCCACGTAGAACTAACTTTGCCAAGTGCAGTCTGTTGTTTACTTCATTGTTACAAGCTGTCTGCCATTTTTTGCTTAATTTACTTTTTACTAATTTAATGCAATCCTTAAAGGACATATTTCATTTTTTTATTTCCTTGCCACGAGATTGAGCAGCACACAAATCTGCTCTCTCGTTGCCTTTTATTTCGATATGACTCGGGACCCAGCACAGTTTTATGTTTTGTCCTAGAGCTGTGGCTGTTACAATGTTGTGTATGATGTCACCAATCATAGGAGCGATTGCATTTCTAGAGTGGAGAGCAGTAAGTGAACTTAAGGAGTCTGTGTAAATAATACTGTTTGTGAAGTTCTCGTAGACTATTTGTTCAATGGCTACACAGACGGCGCAACATTCGGCAGTAAAAATTGGTGCGCACAGTGGAAGTCTATTTCATTCCAATTCCCTTTTATCACTGTCTTTCTAAATTAAATTAAATTGGTCCGGACCCCGTAGAATATCTCATACGGGTCCAAATTGGACTTATTTTGGGAAATGTGGCGGAGAGTTTGAAGGTTGCTTCACTTCCGCCACCGGTTGGCCCGGTATTGCACTGCCTCCGGGATCGGCCTTGGTCTTTATACCTCGCGTCTTTACTATCCTGTCTTTCTATCCCATCTTTCAACTCTCCTACTATCTGCACGTGGTAGCGAATGTGGCTCGACTTGAGCCAGTGAGCAGGCCTGTGCGCTTTCCTTTTCTTTCTTCCTGGCTACAACAGACAGACAGACTGTGCTTCTAAAATAAATATCTGTTTTTCAGCCATATGTATAAAAAGGTTTTAGAGTACTGTATTTTTGCGCAAGTGCAAGAAATTCGTGTGTTATATGTTGCTGTAGAGTTTGTTTTTTAAAGAACTGTGTAAGAGTGAAATCACAGGTTGTAGAAAATACCATGGAGGCTGTGGATCTCATCTTCGAGCAATGCTGCAGGTAATCTCAGTGTAAAGTACTGCCTTTAAACTAAAGCTCAACAAAGTTTTTTAGTACATGGCTCTTCCTGGAAGCTTTCTGTGTCCAGCTTGCTGGCACAGGGCTTACATTTAAATTGCCCTTTGCAACAGTTTGTATTTGAGATCACAATGATTTTTCAGTGGACAGCTGTCAAAAGTGCTCATGAGGTATTATAAAAATTTTTCTTTGCTAGAATGAATTTAGAGCTTCGTGCATGTCGTCCCTGAGCAAGGTTTTTGATGTCGGGTTGTTTGCATGCTATTCACGCATAACAGTGGCCCATATATTGGCCACACTTTAATCACGCTCTGTGGTGGATGCACAACGCCCGCAGTTTTATGTTGAATGAGCGTGCACGTGTCTGCTTTTGGCTGAGTCGTGAACAATGCTGCCATGCATGGTCACCCCTCTGCTTAGTCTTCAGCCTGCCTTTTAATGCTGCTCTTGTTTTTGAATGTTGCAACCTGTCTCCTTACGTATATTTGCGCAGCTGTGTCAACAGGGCCTTCTGCTACTGCAGTGAGGACGAGAAAAATCCAGCAGTATTTTGTTTTTGATCTTGAATACTGTATTCATCTTCATAACATGTTTTGTGTGGCTGTCCATGCCAGGAATGCTTTCTCATACAGCTGCGAGGATGGGCAAATATCCTAAAAACTTAAGAGTTCTTGACCCTGAATGCAAAATGTAGTATCAGAACATGTTCATAAAGGTGGCCGTGCTAAAAATGACTTTTTGTTCAGAACTCCAAGAGCCACTCAAAGAGGTGATAGAAACAGGCAGGGCCGAAGTGCCTATAGTGCACGGCAGGAGAGGATATATAGCGGTCGGGGTGTCACCCCTCTGCCAAAGCCAAAAATTTTACTTAGGTAACCATGCTGAACCCCTATTTCTCAACAAAAATAGTCCATGAAATACATGTTTCATATAGGACTGGCCCTCTTTAAGAATGATCCATAAATCAACGCATTGTAGCACTGCAGCACAGCATGTTTCACATCCACAAATCTAGTTTCGAGCATAATTAATATGACCGCAACTTTCCAGACTGCTTCTAGAAGTTTAGAAGTGCCCAGTGGCTGCAGTATGTTTCAGAGTGTTGTGCATGATATAAATGTTGTATTTCATATTTAACGTGCAGAGATGCAGCTGTACGCACCAAATTTCGCCGCTTCGTGAAGAAATAGCTTGTAATATTACTGAAGAGCAGCACACTTTACTTGTGACCAACAATACACGCAATGAAAGTGAATTTAATGTACGTAATGAACGCATCGAATTCTTTTTTTTTTTCAACATAACGACAGGCATCATTGAAATTCAATGCACATGTGGATCCTAATTTCACTAACTGCTTTTTACCATAAATAACACTACCACAAAACATGGGCCCAATAAACACGAGTGAGAAAAGGCCTGCAAATTCAGCTATAGCTTCGCCGTTTTCTCACTTTTGACCATGGCCCCAGCCAGAAAAGCAGTTGCAATACCTGCCACAGGAAACTGGTCTCAAAATAGCCCGCGACAAAAATACAGACTTGACCTCGATATGAATGAATACACTTGAGCCTGGCACGCCACAGAGGCAAACAGCTCCCAGACGCTTCAGATGTTATACGCTTCAAACGGACATGCAACAAAGTTTCTGAATACTAAGCACAAATCTAGCGCAGCTGCTTCCCTTGCAATACAAATCTACGCCCATGTTATGGCCCCGCCGCTAACACAAGCGCAATTTCCGAAAAACAAAATTGGCAGTGGTATTGCAATCAACACCAGTTGCAATCGCTGGAGCGTTGCAAGAACACGTATAAGTAGCAACAAGGTTTCACTGCCGATGGAAACGGGAGCGCGAATGGCACACGCACACTGCACTGCACGCATAAGACACGAAAGGTTCGCAAATACGCCGACGAACACTCTGCTGTGCACGCCGTTCTGAACCTATGGTGAACGAACAGCGGGAATGCTCCTCAGTAAACAGCGGCTGTCTCCCGACGGCTTTGAGCAGTGTCGCAGTAGACATAATGCCCGTGCTACCATTGTCGCCGAGCGCGTTCAAATCCGGGCACGCAAAAAAATTTTTGGGCTCAATTTCACCTTGAGATATGGGCGAACGCTGTCAACGCGAGCCTGTGGTCACCACCAAAAGCATAAACTCGAGCAGTTAAGAAAAATATGCCTACGCTGCACCTCAAATGTCACGCCGCGGCCCGCTGCTGCCGCCCGGTTTGTAAACAAGCTGCTCGGACAAGATGGCTTCCCTATCGAGAAAACTACGTCACTTCCTCCACACTTTTCTCCAATGTTGTTGTATGGGAAGGGCCTCTCCTGATGTTTCATTCCTCCATGGCCTTGAGCTTCGTATAAGTGATGGCGCGGTCCCGGTTCGGGGTGCTAAATGTGAGGATGTTGTGAACGAAATTCACAATTCTTCTCTCAATCCCTCCTTTTATCTCTTCTCTTACGGCGCGGTTCAGGTGTCCACCGAGATATGTGAGACAATTTTACTGCGCCATTTCCTTTCATCAAAAACCAATATTTAATCGTATTCGTCCCCGCCCTTTCGGCAGCTTTACGGAGAGCGCTGAAATGGAGCAGCTGCGACTCGTCTTCCTTCACCCCCCCCCCCCCCCTTCACACCAGTAACAGCATCATATTAATAAAGTTTTTTCAAGTTAACACGCCCTGTTGGAATGCACTATAAAATTTCAGTTGTTTTTCTTTAGGAGGGAGACTTTTGCCCGTTCAATGGGTAGATAACCAGTACATTATGGTAGGACGATGCGCTAGATGTCTCCGCCGAACGAAGGTTTCGTTGTGCAGATTTTTTCTGTTTTTTTTTTGTGCAAGGAACATCATTTCGCAGAAGCCCAATTTTTGGAAGGCGGTGCCCGTGAGGGCGCTGCCTTATTTTTGAATCGAAAGAAAGGTCAGCGATTTCACTGAATGTTGTAAGGTTTAATCTTTTCTTGGCCCATTAGTGGCGTGGATGGAAGTAGCCCGCACGAACTGTCAATCATAAGCTGTATAGTAAGTAAAGTTAAATTTAAAAGTTGATTAAGGAACTAGTTTATGGTTTATGAGGATTTAACGCCCCAAAGCGACTCAGGCTATGAGAGCCGCCGTAGTGAAGGGCTCTGGAAATTTCGACCACCTGGGGTTCTTTGACGTGCACTGACGTCGTACAGCACATGGGCCTCTAGAACCTCTAGAATTTCGCTTCCATCGAAATTCGACTGCCGCGGCCGGGATCGTACCCAAGTCTTTCGGGCCAGCAGCCGAGCACCATAACCACTCAGCCACCACGGCGGCCAAGGATTAGGGAACTGTTGGTAAGCAAAATTTAGAACGATAGTGGTGATAGTAAAGAACAGTGAGATTGACAGTTAGTGCTAGTGATTGTTGGTGATAGCGGTGATGGTAGGGATGAAGAGTAATAATAAACGTGCAATTAATAATAAAGTAAAAATAAGAAATGAAAATAAATGTCAAGAATAAAAAAAAATGGAGGGAGAAAAAAGGCTCTCGATTTGCTGAGCTAACCCAGGATATATAGAAAACGGAAGCTGTCGGCGTTCATTGTGTTCATTGTATTACCAACGCTCCAGACGGCGCGGATTTTTTGGAAGGAAGGGCGCATAACTGGCTCCCTGGGACAGTGGAGGCCTCAATCGCGGTTTGAAGTACGTGGCGGGGGTGAGAGACTTGTGGGCTCCGTGCATTACCGCTGACAACGCTATGGGAGACACACGGCTCTGCAGCAATAGGTCGCAGCGGTCATTGGGTGGCCAACCTTTCGAGATCAACCATTAACTGGTCCAAGAGTCCACGGGCTTGTGCCTCACATAAAGACCGATCCACCAGCCATTTCTGGCCGGCGGGCTGAGCGGTCCGTAAAGCAGCCTCCCAGGAAGAATGAGTGGGATTAGGGATGGGGGGTACTGCCTGTGGGGAGGGACATTCCCAAAGGTAGTGGAAAAGTGTGGCTCTGGGCACGCCACATGCATTACAGTGAGGAGGAAAGGTGTGGTGAAAGCATGAGAGACGGTAGGGTGAAATAAAGCAGCCCGTCTAATTGTCGCCATGTGGCGCTGGATAAGGGCGACAAAGTGCTGTGGTGTGGTGGTAATTTCATGCGGCTGAGTTTGTAGAATGCGGTGATTTGATATGTATAACGGACCGATGAGGCCTCTTGCGCACAGTGGGGTGCTGTTGTGCTCGCGCTTCCTTCCTGCTGTGGAATTCGGCGAAGTCGGGCATGGGGAGGATTCCCTGAAGACCACCGCGAGGGTGGGTGAGCCCTCTGTGGGAGACATGACTGCAGGACTGCCGTGGGCAATGACGACAATAGCGTCCCCACGTGTTCGAACAGGAATGCCGGAAGCAGCGACAATAGCGTCCCCACGTGTTCAACAGGAATGCCAGCGACGACCATAAGCGTATTCTTTCCGGTCCTCGCCACGACGAAGTGCGGTATCAGTGTGGTCCCCTTCAGTCACGCTGGATTTGAGCAATTGCCCGAGTGCCGCACCTTCGACAGAGCGTCCGCGTTCCGGTCACCAGTACAAGATCCTTCGACACCTGCTGGGAGACAGCCTGCATTCCTGTGTCATGCAGGTACCCTCCGGGTCAACATGGGCGCGGTCCGGACACACGTGCGCGGCCACCTGGAGGCCGCGGGAGCGACACCGTGACCGGGTCCTGTTCCCTTTCCCTCGACCGAGCGGCGAAGAAACATCAGGACCGCCCTGCCTTGGGTGGTACTATCAGTGGCATCGTGTGATTGGACATCATTCTTCGAACTGTATTCCCGAGCTAGGGATCTGGGGTATACGAAGAGTATTTAAGGAGCTGCTGGTTTGATACCAGAAGAGAACCCCTTTTTGAGAGGTATCAGAGACTACCGACTCCTTAGAAGCTCTATTTACTGGGAAGCACACTCAATTTCCCGCACTTGTACATAATGTAAATTGTCCTTGTATAATGTTTTGCAAGTTTTCCTCCTCCGATCGTCCTCGTCTCTTCTCCGGCGCAGTCACGCTACATGAATCCCAACAACTGGCGGCAGCGGTGGGATGTCCACGTGGAGTTACCGGCTCTAACGGACCTCGGCAGCTACAGGTCTGACAGGCGTAAGCTATACCTTTGCAGGGTGAGTGCCAAATGTTTTCCGTTCATTTCGCCAGACCGTACTAGCACTAGCACCGCCAGACCGTACTAGGTGCGGATTTCTGTTGTCTGGGAAATTGATTTAGGGAAAGTGCTTTGTCCACTTCAAGCTAGGGCTTTTGTTTTAGTGGGCTTGCTAACGCATGGTGGAACTCACGATGGAGAAGTTAAAAGTGCAGGACCTGCTCGAAATTTGCCAGGAGCTGTGGATTTCGCTAAGTTCTGCGAAAAGAAAAAAAGAAATTCTCGACGTTATGCGGCAGGAGGAGGTGACTACTGAGGAGGTCGATAAGGCTCTGGAAACGATTGTTGGACGCAAGAAAGAAAAAGAAGAGCTTCGGTTGGCTCAAGAGAGACGGAAGGTCCGTGAGGCATAGGAAAAAGCGAGAGAACATGCTCGAAAAATGAAGGAGCTCGACATCACGCCGAACGGAGGGAATATGACGCGTCTTAGCCCTGTAGCTTCGGTAGAGGAGCAAGGGAGGCAGAGATTGCAGGATCTCGTCTCACCATACCGCGTGGGAGGCGATATTGCACTCTTTTTGATAAATTTCGAGTGCGCATGCGGGAAGGTGCACATCGACAAGAGCGCTTGGTCTGAGAATTTACTTCCTCTCTTTCCGTGCGAGGCGGCCGAAGTGGTGGCCTGCCTCTCACGGGGAGAGTGCGATGACTACGACAAGGTAAAGAGCGCACTGCTTAGAAAGTACCGGCTTTCTGCTGAAGCCTTTAGGCAGCGATTCAGGCAGGCAAAGAAAGGCGGAGAGTCGCATACTGACTTCGCGTACCGGCTTAAAGTCAACATAAACGAGTGGCTTAAGACCGCTGAGGTGCACGGAAGTCATGACAAGGTACTGGAGTGCATCGCACTAGAGCAGTACTATAGCGCGATTCCAGATCTGAGGGTATGGCTGCAAGATAGGCTAACAGATATAGACCTAGACAGAGCAGCACAGCTCGCAGACGAGTATTACGTTCGCCGAAACCTCCAAAGCAAGGCAGGGTACGATAACAGGTAAGGAATGGGAGAAACCTATTTAAAGAGAATCCCCGACCGAAGGGTGCCACCAGCACGCCGAGATCGCCGAACTGAGGAAGCGGGATCAAAAGGAGGAGGTAGCGAAAACAAGATGGAGTCACCCAAATCTGTCGATTCGCCGAAACAGCAGGCACCTGGAGCTCGCGCGTTTGAAGCGCGAAAGCCCATTGCCTGCTATAATTGCAACAAGGAGGGTCACATCTCAGTGAACTGCAAACAGCAAAGGATGGCGTTCGCGTGCATGCGAGAGTCGGAGGAAAACCTTAAATTGCTGGAGCCATACATGCGGGACGTGGTTATAAAGGCAAGAAATTCAGCGGCTACCATGGATGTTGCTCACCCGTCCTGTGTTTCCTCCACGGACTACACCGGCGAATGCGCCTGGATTAAGCAGGTCGCCGAAGAACAGAGTGCATGCTTGCCTATAGCGAAAGTGACCCTAAAGGGGACTTTTGGCAGGCTAGACACAGAAGCGGCAGTTAGCGCAAACTTGCCGACACAGTTGCCCTACCTGTTTTCGAAAAAATTCGAGCAGCTGCTGAAAGAGAAAGGCCTCTCTTTCACCTCGGGCTTGGCTTGCATGGCGCTAACACGTTCTCGAGCGCGAAAGCTCGCAAAGAAACTCGACTGCGCTCCGATAAATGAGCAAGCACCGAACCACTCTCCCGATCAGCCGGGGGATCCTTGCAGAAAAACTGATCCGTCTAAACCGCATGAGCATGACCATGAAGGTGTTCCCTGACAAGCGGTAACTCATAAAACCCAAGAAACTGCCGATTCCGTAGAGAATGGGGCAACAGGAACCAACGCGAAGGGTTCGACATTAACAGCTGCTTCGACTTTTTTGGAGGAGTTGACTAAGGTTGATAGGAAAGCACTTATTGCAGAGCAGAAAGACAACCCATCGTTAATAGCTCTAAGCAATAAGGTGAGCGAGGGAGTCGCCAGAAAGAACATCAGCTTTCATGAGAAATCAGGCCTTTAGTACCGGAAATACTGCGGCTCAAAGGGACGCGCATATGAGTAACTCCTAGTGCCTGAGAAGCACTGGCGGCAGCTTCTAGAGCTCGCGCACGGAAATGCATGGGCGGGCCACCTGGGCATAAAGAAAACAAAAGCTAGATTAGCCCTCGAATATTACTGGCCTTGCTGCTGGAAAGATGTGAAACAGCTAGTTAGATCTTGCGACACCTGCCAGCGGGTCGGCAAGTCGACGGATAAATGGAAAGCACCCATGACTCTAGTTCCCATAATTACAGAGCCCTTTCGGCGTCTTGAAATAGATACTGTTGGCCCACTGCCAGCGTTTAACTCTGGCTGTCGTTACATTCTGACCTCACTGTGCGTGGCAACCAAATTTCCCGAGGCCATTCCCTTGAAGGAGCTAAGTTCCGCATGTGTTGTAGACGCCCTTTTGTTTATCTTCTCTCGCGTGGGGTTCCCTGCAGAGATACAAAGCGATAACGGGAGCGTGTTCACAAGCTGCTTGACGACGACGTTCTTTGAACAGTGGGGGATTAAAATAATCCACAGTTCCATTCACCACCCTCAGTCAAATCCAGTCGAGCGTATGCACTCAGTGCTAAAGTGGATACTTAGGTCTCTGTGTTTTGAGCATAAGGGAGATTGGGAAGGTTGCATTCCAGCAGCCCTCTTTGCTATGAGATCCGTCCCCCACAAAAGCACAGGATTTAGCCCCGCTGAACAAGCCTACGGGCGTGACTTGAGGACCCCATTGCGCATGCTAAGGGAGTCATGGGAGGGTTACGGAGTGGATTCCTGTGTAGTGGAACACGTCCTCAAACTACTGGAAAGACTTGCGAAAACCGGAGACCTCGTGGAAGCAAATGTCAGAGCAGCGCAGTCACTGTCTAAAGTGTACTACGACAAATCGGCACGCAAGCGCACCTTTCAACCTGGTGACCATGTGATGTTGCTGCGTCCATCAAAAAGGAACAACCTTGAGGTGCAATGGGAAGGGCCAGCTAAGGTGGTGTCCAAGCTTTCCGACACCGACTATGAGGTCAAATTTAAGAACAAACACAATCGGATAATCCACAGTAATTTGATGAAGCCTTATGTGCAGCGTCAAGCCATGGTTAACATGGCGCTGAACATGCCAGAGGAAGAGATCTCAGACATATCTAAGGTCATACATGAGGACGAGCAGGCAGCGAATGAGCTGCTAAATGCAATCGACAGAGAGCCACGTTTGTCGGAAAATCAACGAGGAGACATGAAAAACGTCGTCCGCGACTTTGAGGCAGTGTTTTCAAACAAGCCAGGAAAAACAACCCTCGTCGAACACGACATTCAGCTGTCCTGCGAACAGCCAATCAGGAGCAAACCGTACCGTGTCTCTCCAAGAAAAAAAGAAATCATTGAGACGGAGATCCGCCGTATGTGCGAACTTGGCGTCACAGTGCCCTGTGAAAGTGACTATACGTCACCAATCATTATTGTAGAGGTTCCAGGCAAGGATCCAAGACCTTGCGTGGAGACTGAATTCATTCACAGTGGACCAGACCTACCCCATTCCGAACATCGAGGAGAGGGTTGAAACAGTCGCTAAATCAGAATATATATCCACAGTGGATTTAGTTCGTGGTTACTGGCAGGTGCCACTCACTGAGCGCGCCAGCAGGTGCGCAGCATTCGTGTCCCCCGCGGGCACGTTTCGCCCTGTAATGTTGAGCTTCGGCTTGAAAAATGCTCCGTACTGTTTTTAAAAGTTAATGGACCAAGTGCTACGGGGACTTTCAGATTTCGCTCTCCCCTACCTTGACGACGTGGCCGCTTTCTCACAAAACTGGGAGGAGCACATTGAACACCTGCGTATTGTGTTGAGCCGACTGCTTGAGGCTGGTTTAACGGTACGGGCGGGAAAATGCCACCTGGGGTGCGCCGAAGTGAACTATCTTGGGCACGTGGTTGGACGAGGCCAACGCAGACCTGCAGACCTTAAAGTGGCTGCCGTTGTGGAGTGCCGTCGCCCAACCACAAAATCGGAACTCAGGGCTTTTCTTGGCCTAGCAGGCAATTATCAGCATTACGTAAATGGCTACTCTGGTTTAGCCAGCCCCCTGACCGACGCGGTGAGAAAAAGTGAACCTGCCAATCTTTCTTGGGAGCAAAAGAAAGAGAAGGCATTTCAGAGTATGAAAACGGCCCTAAGCGAGCGCCCAATACTGGCTGCGCCAGATTTCTCGAAACCCTTTATCATACAATGTGATGCCAGCTACCGCGGGTTAGGCGCTATTCTTTGCCAGGAAAGCGATGGCATGCACACACGGCCTGTCCTTTACTTGAGCCGCAAGCTCAGCACGCGGGAAGAGGCGTATAGCACGTCTGAAAAAGAATGCGCATGCCTCGTTTGGGCGATAGACAAACTGGCATGCTACGTCTCCGGGTCCCGTTTCACAGTAGAAACGGATCATTGCCCTTTGACTTGGCTGCACAATATGTCGCCCAAAAATGATCGTCTACTGAGGTGGAGCCTGGCACTCCAGCACCACAGCTTCGAGGTTCGCTACAAGAAAGGCAAGCTCCACACAAATGCCGACGGGCTAAGCCGAGCCTTTTAGCTAGTAAAGATTTTACAAAAGGGGATGCCCCCCAAATTTGTAGTTTTGGAGGTTTATTTCATATTCTATTCCTAATTGAGAGCGCATATCTCCCACTTTCTTCGCAGTAATGTTGTTCATAATCAGGTAACATACGTACTAGCACGTTTCCTTATTTCGGCCAAGGATAAGTAAGAGCGAGTGGTGTAACGTACCTTGAGTCTAGGTATTGGGGCGGGCAAAATTGAACGCCACGTCGGCCAAATCAAGTCACCTATCCTCGTACCGCGTGCCATCTAAGCACCATTTAGCAAATTTTTTTCCTATCCAAGTGCGCCTCGAGCGGGAGCACACGCCTTGGACAGGTGCCCTGTCAATACTACTCGTCGGTAGACACCATGTGTTCATTCAGGCAAAACATTTGATCTCTTCAAGTTTTAGTTGAAGTTTTTTTTGCTAAGTGCAGTTTTGGTCCTGAGTTTTGGTGTGGCGGGATGAGTGGGTTCTGAGGGCACGTGCTTTTGTCAGGTGTGGTTTGGCGTCTGTGATCCTTTTTGGCTAGCATTGCAGAGAATTTCCCAAAACGGCCATCTGACGAGGGGAAGCGATGCCGAGCTTCGACACTAAAGGTCATCAGAAGACTCCCAAAGAGCATCTGGTTGCTGGCACGCCCAGTCATCCGAGCTACTTGCAAGCAGTAGGTCATTTTCCGGGCGCAATATCTGCGGCGGGGGTGCTGTTGTGCTCGCGCTTCCTTCCTGCTGAGGAATTCGGCGAAGTCGGGCATGGGGAGGATGCCCTGAAGACCACCGCGAGGTTAGGTGAGCCCTCTGGGGGAGACGTGACTGCAGGACTGCCGGAGGCAACGACGACAATAGCGTCCCCACGTGTTCGAACAGGAATGCCGGAAGCAGCGACGATAATAGCGTCCCCACGTGTTCAACAGGAATGCCAGCGACGACCATAAGCGTATTCGTTCCGGTCCTCGCCACGACGAAGTGCGGTATCAATGTGGTCCCCTTCAGCCACGCTGGATTTGAACAATTGCCCGAGTGCCGCACCTTCGACAGAGCTTCCGCGTTCCGGTCACCAATACAAGATCTTTCGAGACCTGCTGGGAGACAGCCTGCATTCCTGTGTCACGCAGGTACCCTCCGGGTCAACAGGAGCGCGGTCCGGACGCACGTGCGCGGCCACCTGGAGGCCGCGGGGACTACAACGTGACCGGGTTCTGTTCCCTTTCCCTCGACCGAGCTGCGAAGAAACATCAGGACCGCCCTGCAGTGGGTGGTACCATCAGTGCCATCGTGTGATCGGACATCATTCTTCGAACTGCATTCCCCACCTAGGGATCTGGGGAATACGAAGAGTATTTAAGGAGCTGCTGGTTTGATACCAGAAGAGAGCCCCCTTCTTGAGAGGTATCATAGACTCCCGGCTCCCAAGAAGCTCTCTTTACTGAGAAGCACTCTCAGTTGCCCGTACTTCTACATTATATCAATAGTCCTTGTATAAAGTTTTGCAAGTTTTCCTCCTCCGATCGTCCTCGTATCTTCTCCGGCGCAGTCACGCTACCTGAATCCCAACAGTGCCCGATCATCCGGGGTGCGGGAGGGGAGTTCTCAGGCCAGCGCATGAACGCGCTCATTACCAGGGATCGAGGCATGCCCGGGGATCCACGACAGGGTAACCATTCGGTCGAGAGAGATGGCTGTGGCAAGAATACGGTGTGTGGCCGGCGTCGCCACGCCTTTTAGGTAGTGGCGGTGTGCGGCCTTAGAATCTGTGCAAATTTCGGTTATGTTTTTGTCAATGGTGGAGTGGGCGAGTGCAAATGCGCTGGCAATCGAGTGCGCGGGACGCACTCAACGTTTCAGGCGCCAAGCCGCGTCTTCTTGTCCGATACATCACAGCTTCTGCTCGCTAACTATTTTCAGCAGAAGTTAAACCGCAGCAACCCCCCGCGGTGGCTCAGTTGTTAGGGCGCTCGGCTACTGATCCGGAGTTCCCGGGTTCGAACCCGACCGCGGCGGCTGCGTTTTTATGGAGGCAAAATGCTAAGGCGCCCGTGTGGTGTGCGATGTCAGTGCACGTTCAATATCCTCAGGTGGTCGAAATTATTCGGGGGCTTTCTACCACGGCACCGCTTCCTTTCTTTTTTCACTCCCTCCTTTATCCCTTCCCTTACGGCGCAGTTCATGTGCTCGCCGATATATGAGACAGATACTGCGCCATTTCCTTCCGTCAAAACAATTTATTATTATTTTTGGGGGTTTGCGAGCGCATTCCCACAATATATGGTGATGGGTGGCTTGCGTCCCGCCACCGCTGTGCGAGCATGCAGTTTCATATTTAACGTTTATGATTAAACATAATCGGTAGGGGCTAAGAATGGCTTTCATTTGTAGGCGTCTGAGTGTCGTGGCGTGCGCCCTGTCCAGGTCGGGGGGAGGGGCGGGATACGCATACGTGCACCTTAGGAGGGGGAGGAAGAATAGGAAAGGCAGGGAGGCTAACCGGTTGAATAATCGGTATGCTACCCTACACGGGGGGAAAGAGGTGAGGGGATAAAAAATTTGGAGTGGCTTAGCTCGGCTATGCCAGGATATACGTAGCGACAGGGAAGTATCCCTGGCTGAGCTTGTTAATAATAACAATAATAATAATGATAATAATAATTGGTTTTTGGGGAAAGGAAATGGCGCAGTATCTGTCTCATATATCGTTGGACACCTGAACCGCGCCGTATGGGAAGAGATAAAGGAGGGAGTGAAAGAAGAAAGGAAGAGAGAGGTGCCGTAGTGGAGTGCTCCGGATTAATTTCGACCACTTGGGGATCTTTTACGTGCACTGACATCGCACAGAACACGGGCGCCTTATCGTTTTTCCTCCATAAAAACGCAGCCGCCGCAGTCGGGTTCGAACCCGGGAACTCCGGATCAGTAGCCGAGCGCCTAACCACTGATCCGCCGCGGCAGGTGCCAGAAGTGTAAAAAGAATGAATTTCCAACCTATGTTGGTGAGCACCGGGTGCTGAGCTTGTTGTAATCACTAAAAAGCGGAGCAGTGCCTTGGAGGCGCCCGTGTGCTGTGCGATGCCAGTGCACAGGTGGTGAAAATTATTCCGGAGCCCTCCACTACGGCACATCTTTCTCTCTTCCTTATTTCACTCCTAGCTTGCTCATTTCCTTTACGGTGCATTCCGGGTGTCCACGGAGATATGTGAGACACATAGTACGTTATTTACTTTCCTCAAAAACCAATTGAACCGCCGCTAATTTTTTTTATCCAGCTGAGGCTCGGCTACATCACGTGTCAGGCGACAGCCGTTCCGCGGCACCGCGGCTATGGAACCCCGGCGCAGCGACGGCAAAGATTCGGCTCGGCGGCGCGACGAAGTTGCTATGGCAGCGGCGCCACATCACGTGGCGTCACGAGATTGTGACGTCAAGTTTCTCGGAGCTGAGTTTGTTCGCTCCTGCAAGACCAGTAAAGCTCTCACTTTAAAAGAGGAAAGGGAAAGGCTTTTGGATTTCCGCTCTCAAGCAGACTATAAAGTTGTGTTCCTCTTGGCGGGTGGCTTCCTGGCCTTTCGGGGCTGGGACCTAGGAGCTCTCACACATGTGGCGAGGTGGCCTTGTCACCTGTTGCTAAACCGTCAACAGTTCCTCTTTTTTAACCATGCCACCGATACTACGAAGGATGCCAGTCATTGGGCATTGTTAGAGCTATGTGACAACCGTGCTTGCTCTGGGACCCCATTGAAACGCGGCCGCCGCTGTCGGGCTCGAACCTTGGTACTACGGCTCAGTAAACAAGCGCTTTACTGAGCCGGGGTACCCGGGTGCGAACCCGACCACGGCGGCCGCATTTCGATGCAGGTGAAACGCTAATGCACCCGTGTGCTGTGCGATGTCAGTGCACGTTAAAGATCCCCAGGTGGTCGAAATTATCCAGGGGCCCTCTACTACGGCACCCTTTTCTTTGTCCCTCCTTTATCCCTTCCCTTAGGCGCGGTACAGCTGTTCGCCGATATGTGAGATTGATACCGCGCTTTATTCTTTCCGGGTTCGAACCCGAAAGACGCAGGTTCGATCCCGGCCGCAGCGGTCGAGTTTCGATGAAAGCGAAATTCTAGAGGCCCGTGTACTGTGCGATGTCAGTGCACAGTAAAGAACCCCAGGCGGTCAGAGTTTTCGGAGCCCTTCACTACGGCGTCTCTCATAGCCTGAGTTGCTTTGGGGCGTTAAACCCCCATAAACCTAAACCAAAGTTTATGGTTTGTTTTATGATCCCTATTGTGTTTCGAAATTCAGAGACGTCGTTGAAATCGTTGATCACGAGATTCAGTTTGTCACTTGTGCAGTGGGAAAATGGTGTCTTTGGAAGCTCTTTTCTGTATTATTGTGCTCACTGCAGCTTCTTTTGTAGCCATTATAGAGCTTTCGTCACACCCCTGTCCTGTCTCTTCACACGAGGAAACAGAAAACAAAAAAATTGCATGGGGAGAGGTCTGGCGAGTATGGAGGATGAGGAAGTACAGTATTGCTGTGCTTGGCGAGAAATTCTGTCACGCTGGGAGCAGTGTGCGGCCTTGCGTTATCGTAGCGAAGGCTTCATTGTCCAGATGACCTTAAGTCAGGACGACGGCGTCGCAGTGCATCACGCATGTTTTGGGGCAGGCGGATATAAAACTCCTGATTCACTGTCTGCCCTTGTGCGATGAACTCGTGGTGTATGACACCTCTGGAATCGAAAAAAAGTATCAGCATCGCCTTTGTTTTGGTCTTCTGTCGCTGCAACTTTCTCGACGCCGGAGATCTTGTGGACCATCATTCGGCGCTCTGCCTAGTATTGAAAACACTATGTTTTGTCTTCAGCAATGATGCTCTCGACGAATGCAGCATCCTTTTCTGCCTCGGAGGGCAAATCAGCGCTCACTGATGCCCGTGTGTCCTGGTCCTGTGTGAGGGAGTGCGGCACAAGTCTGGCACTCAGCTTTCGTTTCACAAAGTTCTCAAGCAAAATTTGGTGGCATGTTGTCTTATTAATGTCGAGAGCATGTGATAGCATGCGGACTGTAATGGTGCGGTCTTGCTGTACGATTTACCTGATCCGAGTCACGTTGTTTTCATTCCGTGAGGTTGAAGGGTGCCCGTGCCTTGTGTCGTCTTCCACCGACGTTCTCTCCGAAACGAACCTCTTTTACCACTCGCGCCCGCGATAATGTCTCGTTGCCGTAAGCGCCACGAAGGAGCTCATACGTCTATGTGGCTGTCTTGCCAATCTTCACTGAGAATTTTATGTTTACACGCTGTTCGAGGTGGATGTCCATCTCTCCACATTCACTCACAGTAGAATGCGCAGACGCTTAGTGACAACGTATTTTTTACATGTAGTGCCGTCTAGCGGCTACCACAGCTATTAACATAAATAGCTCAGGTTAGCGCGAAAAGATTGCGCTACACATATGCACCAACATTTGTTTTGGTGAATCATTTCTAGAGAAGGAAATAAATCTGTCTCGAAACGTTACGGAAAAAGGTTGTAGTCTTAATATAGAACTCACATGACACGTGTATTCATACCTTACTCAAATACTGAGAAGCAAACATGTCGGCACTCTAGTCTTTGTTACTTGAGCCATGAAATATGACAGATTCTGTTTCATACACGAATGGCAAGAAAAAGAGCCAATGAATTGAGACGAGCAAGACAGGTATCACTTCATACCAGTTCCCTTTTATAGGGTACTCTACCAACGGCATTGTAAGTTTCTCATGTAAGAGAGAGAAAATAAACATTTATTTCTAAAATAGAGACCGGAGCGCATTCTGGGTGGGGTCCTCAGTCCATGATTCTAGTGGCTTGCGCCGATGCTTTGACGATGGCACTAGCACCTCCTGGTCTTTTAGGGAGCCTCTGGCCAGCGTCACCTCCCACTGCTCCATCGCCGCGTTGTGCGTCTTGAATTTGTTCGGTTTAGCTGAGCATGTCCATGTAATGTGCGTGAATATGGGAAGTTCGCCACACCAAGGACATGTATCTGCGTATAATGTTGGGTGAATGCGGTGTAAGTGGTGGAGATTGGGGAAAGTGTTTGGATGCTTCTTAGGTATTAGGAGTCATCCGGGGAATGTTTCTTATGTGGCGGGGGTTAGAGACGAGTATTTAGGCTGAGGGTCTCTGGGCAGGTAAAAAAATGGGTTAAGAGGCGGTAGAGAGTAGAGTGAGTGTGCCCCACTCAGTTGGTATAATCTCCAGCTAGAGCACCTGCACTGATATTGACATTGATACCCACATGTCCTGGGACTCAGGTCATGACATAATCATACTGGAGATGGCCACCCAGTATGTGGAGAGCCGTGCGCGGGACAGGTTCACTCTTATAGGCTGTACAGGAGGCTTGGGAGTCTGTAAAAATGTGGGTGCCGTGGTATTGGGCGTCGCTCATTTTGATGGTGATGGCTATTGCAATAGCTTCTGCGGCCGCCGAATCCGGTATCGTGAAGGACGCTCCAAGATAAAAGGTGTTGGCGTGATTGACAGCAGCGCAAGCATATCTGTGGGGCTGTGCATAGGAAGTCACATTCACATAAATGGCCGTGGTGTATTGGCCATATCGCCTACGGAGGCTGCGAAGACGGGCCTGACGGCGCGGGGCCTTTGATTCGGGGTTCATGTGGCGAGGGATAGAGTCCATTTAAAGGCGTGAGCGGAAATCATAGGGAAGAACACCAATCAGGGCCATGGTCCTGGTCGCTTGCGGGTAGCCTATCCTTGGAAGGATGGCCCTACCCGCCGAGGTGGTGGGGAGACAAGTCGGTTGGGAGTTCAGAACAGCCTCCTGGATTTCCGAACACGTTCTGGAACCCCGAGTGCAAGCAGTCTAGTTGAGGATGTACACATGGGAAGGCCCAGAGCTGTTTTAAAGAGGGTGCGGATAAAGATATCGATCCTTCTCTCGGCGGTGCGATCAACATTGTGGTATGGGAGATCATACTGGATTCGACTCATGGCGAGGGCCGCGCCTTATGAGACTAATGCTTTTCAGGCATTGAGCGACATTTGATGAAATGTACTTACATAAGATTTGACAGGCTGTGCCATCTCGGGTACTGCGAGACCTACCACAGCTTCCAGCAGGGATATTGGTTGCATCACAGCTCACCAGATAGTGCAGCAGCGGCGAGGCTACAAGCAATTTAGCGGCGGCTCCAAGTGAGCCCAGCTGCGGCCCCTCTCCACAGAGAGGCGCCCCACATCCCACATACCACGAAATGTGGATGAGTGTAGGGCGGGCCTGGCACCAGGGACAGGTGTCGGAGTATAAAGTTGGGTTTATGAGATGTAGTCTAGGGAGGTTTGGAAATGTGTTCGCCTGTATCTTCCACCAAGATACGGCATCTGGAGTGTCTGATTTCCTATGAGATGGAGGGAAGTGTCTCCTTTGAAGACGCTGAAACTCGAGGCGTTCGTTATACCCTAAAGGTAGAGGGGCAAAAACGAGCGCGGTTTGTTGTCCCGCTCGGTTGATGATGCCTCGAGCTAGAGCATGTGTCCTCTCATTTCCCTCGAGTCCCTCATGGCCTGGGGTCCAGGCGATTTGGTGGTGCTCGGTGAGGGGTCTTTTGAGCGGTGGGAGACGCTACTGACCAGTGATAACCTGGAGGACCAACGGGCCCTCATACAACAGGTCCGCAGGGCAGCTCAAGCCAGTGGAGCCCTGGAATGAGGGCCCCACCCATAAGCTTGCCCGACACCCCTTCACTCTAATAAAGATTTTCCTCCTCCTCCTCCACAGAGATTCACGTAGTATGACGCCACTTTCCACGCCTCCACTACGCTTAATTGTTCAAGGCCAAATGCGCACCAAACATTATATTTGGAGTCTTAGTGCAAAGAGTGGAGCTTTTGCTCTAAAATAAAAATTCGCTTGCGAGGATTGAGAAGCACATCCATAGAATGCGCCTTTAAATTGAAAATTGACTAAATGTGCGCAGTACTTGGTAATGCGCCACACTCCGCCACAGCTATTAGCCTTGTGTCGCGCATGTGTGGTGAAGATCGAAACACTCGTCGTGCACGTCACACTATCACGAGACCGACGCAAAGACGCGGAGTCACATGGTTCTTCTGCATCCATGGCGTGCAACTTAAATGGCCTCTCTGCAAGCTTTACGTCTCATCTTTCGTACACATGCACATAACAAGTGTCCCTACCGTGCGCTACAAACCACGTAGTTCTCGTCCTTCGTTGCGTTCGTTGACGCTAGCGGACACAACGGTGTCTTCGCGCAACGTACAGCATCGCTATGGCCGTGTAGCGAGGGCGCACCTCTCCCCATCCACCGTAGCTTCCGCAGTACTTCTCCTGACTCGTACTGCAATAAGGTGTTTGTCTGGGCTAGTCGGTACATGGTACTAAATGAAGGCACAGCGCACGAGAGACGAGACTGAGTAAGAGACAAACACAGTGCTCACTTACGACAGAAAGGCGTTATTGCTTGCAAGCAATAAATAGTCGAAAAGGAGCACAATCAACAGAAGAACCGCATCAGTGATGATTGTAAAAAAAACACACAACAAAAAAGCACGCAATCACAACCTATACAAGCGAACGTAACTGTCAAGATTGTCAATTTTTTTTTGTGTTAGCGCGACGGAAGGTTTGCGGACGCAGTTGTCAAGTCCCCGGTGAATTAAAAGAGCTTCCACGATTTCCCACTAACGTTGGTCCTTATGTTTATACAGTATTATAGTACCACCGAAAAAAGCAGTGCATTTACAGGATAGCCAATGTATAACCAAATTGCTTTTGGGGGTGGTTTTAGGGAGCGTTTATGTTCACTTAGGCGATCATTGAGGCAGCGCCCTGTTTGGCCAATATGCCCACAGGATAGCTCTCTCTTAAAGACAACATTTTTACGGCACTGCACATAGGTTGATTCGTGATTTTTTCCGCATTCGGCAGGGGGACGTCCTTCACGGTTTACGGTTTTACACAAGCCCTGCAGTTATTTCGGGGCATAAAAGATGACTCTGACACCGGCTTTTCCTGCAATACTTTTCAGGCTATGTGATACCTTGTGCACATAAGGTATCACCGCTAAGTTTCGGTTTTCTGCTGCAAGCGAACTCGTTTTTGTTCTGAATTCGGCAAGAATTTTCTCCGCTACAGCACGCAGGATGTGGTCTGGAAAGCCGGCTTTTTACAGCCTTATGATCTGGCTTCTGAAGCTATATTGCATTTGATTGGAACATGACCTGGAAATGGCATTTTTGAGGGCGGCTGTCGCGACGCTTCGTTTTACTATTTTTGAATGAGAGGATGAGTAAGATAGAAGCCCTTTTTGTGCTCGGGGTGAGTAGCGCCAGCATACCCCTTCGTCGCGCATCATTATCTGTAGGTCCAGAAAGCAAATGGCGTAATGATCCGGAACTTCCATCGTTAGTTTAAATGGTTTCAGATTAGATCGTAACAATGTGAGGATGTCACTGGCTTGATCTGCAACACTGTGGCCACTCCTTAGTCTAAAAATCCCCAGAAAGTCATCAACGTAACGGAACACACGTACCACTGAATATCCAAGTAAGGCTTTTTGCAAATTTTGGTCCAAGGAAGCTAGTAGACAGCCACGGAGGAACGGAGCGAGACCCGAGGCTATACAGACGCCTATACAGAGCCTATAAGACTTCGCCAGCCTCCTTGATCTACTAGATCTATATCTCAGCTCGGCGGTCGTGTCTTTCAACGGCAGCCACTTTATCCAGAAGGAGGGCGTCTGTATAGGCTCGGGTCTCGCTCCGTTCCTCATTGACTGTCTACTAGCTTCCTTGGACCAAAATTTTCAAAAAGCCTTACTTGGGTCTTCAGTGGTACGTGTGTTCCGTTACGTTGATGACTTTCTGGTGATCTTTAGATTAAGGAGTGGCCACAGTGTTACAGATCAAGCCAGTGACATCCTCACATTGTTCAGATCTAATCTAAAACCATTTAAACTAACGATGGAAGTTCCGGATCTTGACGGCATTCGCTTTCTGGACCTACAGATAATGATGTGCGACGAAGGGGTATGCTGGCGCTACTCACTCCGAGCACAAAAAGGGCTTCTATCTTACTCATCCTGTCATTCAAAAATAGTAAAACGAGGCGTTGCAACAGCTGCCCTCAAAAATGCCATTTCCGGGTCATGTTTCCATCAAATGCAATCTAGCTTCAGAAGCCAGATCATGAGGCTGAAAAAGGCCGGCTTTCCAGACCACATCCTGCGTGCTGTAGCGGAGAAAATTCTTGGCGAATTCAGAAAAAAAAACAACGAGTTCGCTTGCAGCAGAAAACCGAAACTTCACAGTGACACCTTATGTGCAGAAGGTAGCACATAACCTGAAAAGAATTTCAGGAAAAGCCGGTGTCAGAGTCATCTTTTCTGCCCCGAACAAACTGCAGCGCTTGTGTAAAATTGTAAACCGT
Source organism: Amblyomma americanum (assembly GCF_052857255.1). Classification (NCBI taxonomy): domain Eukaryota; kingdom Metazoa; phylum Arthropoda; class Arachnida; order Ixodida; family Ixodidae; genus Amblyomma; species Amblyomma americanum. The sequence goes on from NC_135498.1 coordinate 111,612,143, forward strand.
GAAGGACCTCCCCCTGCCGAATGCGGAAAAAATCACGAATCACCCTATGTCAGTGCTGTAAAAATGTTGTCTATAAGATAGAGCTATCCTGTGGGCGGTTTTATATTGGTCAAACAGGGCGCAGCCTCAATGATCGCCTAAGTGAGCATAAACGCTCCCTAAAACCACCCCCCAAAAGCAATTTGGTTATACATTGGCTATCCTGTAAATGCACTCCTTTTTCGGCCGTACTAGAATACTGTATAAACATAAGGACCAACGTACTCGGGAAATCGTGGAAGCTCTTTTAATTCACCGGGGACTTGACAACTGCGTCAGCAAACCTTTTGTCGCGCTAACACAAAAAGAAATTTTCTATCTTAACAGTTAAGTTCGCTTGTGTAGGTTGTGATTGTGTGCTTTTTTGTTGTGTGTTTTTTGACAATCATCACGGATTCTGTTTTTCTATTGATTGTGCTCCTTTCCGCCTATTTATTACGTGCGAACAATAAAGCCTTTCAGTCGTAAGTCAGCGCTGTGTTTGTCTCTTTCTCAGTCCCGTCTTTCGTGCGCTGTGCCTTCCTGACTTGTGTTTATCCGCCCCGGTGCTGTATGATGTTAGCGCACATCAAAGATTTCCTTCGTATACGCGATCTCAGGTATACGAATCACTACGAAAGCTGCGATGAGAGCACAGGGGACGTTCCGACTTTGCAGAAGGTAGTGCCAGTATGATGCGGGCATATGGGTATACGATATAGATGGGTATACGAGACATTTAAGTGCGCATGCGCCAGATGCTATATCATCTCGAGCCTTAACGTACGCTAACGAAACGTATGCAATTTTCAGAGTTTAGCGTGCGCGGATCTTGCGTACGTTCAAACATCGTTGCAAAATTGCCGGCACCCTTAGAAGCAGGGCCCCTGGCCTCGGACTAAATTCGTTGTTTTTAGTGCCATTTAAAGCTCGTTTACGGGTCGTAAATAGGTCACTGGGGTTTTGCATCGTCTCATCTGTCCTATTAAAAATACATGAGCGATAAATTTACTTTATTTTTATTCAGAGAGACGATTCTGCCGCCTTAGTCCTAAGACGAGCGTCGGCTTGCTGTAAGAAATGATCCCTCTTTTAACAACCACATGTCGCCACTGGGCTAAGTTTATCGTGTCTTCGTTTGCAAATGCTGAATTAATAAGAGAGAGAGAGAGAAAGACGCACGGGAAGGCAGAGAGGTTAACTAGGCGAAGCCCAATATGATACCCTACGCGTGAGAAGGGGAATGGAGGGAGAAATAAAAAGGGGAGAGAGGTAAGGGAGATCAGTTTTTCACGTGTCCGTTGGCCATTACTTACAGGGTACACAGGGCACGCATTGATAGTTCACAACCTTGCACTCAGTCCTGAGTCCTTCAAAAACTTAAAAAGTGACTTCATAGCTGTCCTCTTCGATGAAGGTTTACTCCAAGGACCCAAAATCTTGGATTCAGTAAGGATCCGAGCGGCAGAGTGTTGCAGCCGGGAGGACACGCTCACGCTGAAACCGAGGGCAGTCACAAATAAGGTGCTCTATTGTTTCGTCGCACATGCAGTTCTCGCACGCAGGAGAGTCTGCCATTGCGATTAAGTGGGAGTAGGCATTTGTAAACGCCACTCCCAGCCACAGGCGACACAACGGCGTAGCATTGCAGCGGAAGAGGCCGGGCGGAGGCTTGAGTTGAAATATGGCGTCGAGGCAGTGCAGACGGCATGCGGAGTTTCCAGGAGAAGACCATGACGCTAAAATCTCATTTCGGCCACGCGTTCGCAGATGTCTTGCGGCATCGGCTCTTGTCAACGGTATCTGGATAATGTTGGCACTGCCGTGAGCCGACCGAGCTGCACCGTCAGCTGCGTCGTTTCCAACAATGCCACAGTGTCCCGGTATGCACTGGATGATGATGTCATGACCATCTTCCTGTGCCTGGTGTTGAAGATGTCTTAATTCAGCTACGAGTTGCTCGGGATCGCCATGGCGTAAAGCAGAATTAAGAAATTGTAGGGCTGCTTCTGATTTGCAGAACACAGCCCATTTGTGGGGTGTTAGTGCACCGATGTACTGCACAGCCGTACGGAGAGCTAAACTAAACTAAAAACGGTGAACTCAAAATATGAATGTGACAATTGGCGTAACATGCAATGTTTAACATACGTAAGAATCTATGCATACTCTTATGGTATGTAGACGGTGCCCATCTAGGCTATTTTCTAACGATATCCGTGTACCCCGCGAGCAGACGACGAGTCCCGGAGGAACACTTCTAACGCGGTCTCCTAAATGGCAGAGGAGGTCCCTACCTTTCATAGCGCTGCAAGGAACATATGAGGTAGAGTATTGGAAGCACCCTACGTAGCAAGCCCCTCCTATTTGGCTTCCTGGTCGCCAAGAACCACCTGGAAGTAATGAAGGCGCTCATGCTGAAGCTCTTTTCCACCGGGTGACATCTCCGAATATAAACTTTGGTGAGCTTGACACGTACCCCGTAACCGCATACTCCGAAAATACAGCACGCTATCGAAAATCTCGGACACTATCGAGACGCACATGAAAGACGTCTAGTGGCGGCCTGTTAATTTCAGCCATGCAATGTGACTTGCCTCGGTATAGAAATAAGAAACAAGGGGTGGCTAGCTTGCCAAAAATTTCATGAATGGGTGACAGGATTGTATTTCAACAATTAGAAGTGAACGCCACGTAGAACATTCAGCGGGAGGTGCTACTCAGCAAGGAATACGTTGAAGGCTTCATGCTGCAGCGCCGCATCTCCAATGTTCAGGAAAGAAGTCAGGTAAGTTAGAAAGTAAATGTAGAAGAACGATTCATATTGCCACAGTCTCAATCAGTCCATGGCGTCATACTGCGGCCGAACTGTTTTAGATGGGACTTGCCATGCCTTGCGCTATCTAGGGGCTGAGGTTTTCGTCTTCTTCCTCGCTCCAGCTCCCTGCTGTCTTGCACGCCTAGCAAGTCTGATTAAATATGGTTTTGAGTGCTTCGACCGTTTATCGGTGACATATTTGGTGGAGGTGCTGAGTAACGGTCCATGTACGCTGACCTCGAGGACACTCCTGACGTCAGTTCTCAACGCGTGGCTACAACACCAGTCCACAAGGCGAGACGCCGCCTGCGAGGCCTACAGCCAGAGTTCGGCCAACTCGCAAAACCAGCAAGGGCCATGACGTCCGCTACGGCTAGCCAGACAAGTCAGCATTCCGGGAATGCCCCGCCGTTCGTCCTTCACACACCTCGGTCGCCCCCATCATTCCACGGTGAGGTTTGTGGACGTCGAAGACTGGTTGGCCAGCTTTGACCGTGTGGCGGGATTCAATGAGTGGGACGGCGAGCGCAAATTGCTGACCGTGTACTTCGCACTACAGGACTCTGCCAAGACGTGGTATGAGAACCACGAAGCTTCCTTCACTAACCGGGAGATCTTTCGCCGAGAGCTCTTAGCCACGTTCAACACCAGCGAACGAAAGGAGAAGGCTGAAATCGCCTTGCAATCGAGGTCGCAGCAGCCGAACGAGAGCGCCGCTATGTTCATCAATAACATGACGCGACTCTTCAATCGCGCCGACCCTGCTATGCCCGAGGACAAGAAGGTACGCCACCTAATGCGCGGCGTCAAAGAGCAATTGTTTGCCGGACTGTTACGTGACCCGTCAAGAACGGTGGCCGACTTTGCCAAGGAGGCAACAAGCATTGAGCATTCTATTCACGAACGGGGCGCGCACTACGGCCGTCAGCCGCTCACCACTGCACGCCCACGTCGTTGCCCACTGAGGAGATTCGAGAGCTTGTGAGGAGCCTGGTGCGCGAAGAACTCGAGAAACTTCGCTTCGAAGCTCCACAGGCCAGCGTCTCTGCCATACCGGACGTGGTCCGAGATGAAGTCCGGCGAGCTGTTCAGTCGCCACCAGCTCCGCAGCCGGTGCCCTATGTGTTGACATACAGTCAAGCACTACAAATCGTCCCGGGCCAATGATTCAAGCCTTTTCTCCCATCACTCCTGTGCCTTCACTGCGGTACCCAACTGCAGCTGTACCCGTCGTACCGCAGGAGCCCCTGTCCACCATGAGCAAAGCGCGCGTTTGGCGTACGCCAAACAATAGGCCGGTCTGCTACCACTGTGGGGAGCTCGGCCATATCCTTCGCCACTGCCCCTACCGCAGAATGGGCTTAAGGGAGTTTCCACCTGACGCACCTCGACCACGCTACGGAGAACGGCCGCGGGAAATCGAGCAGTATTTGTTCGATAACGTGCAGCCAACGACCTCGCGGCGACGCCACTCCCGGTCGCCATCCCCAAGGCGGTTTTCTTCGCCAAGCCGCCCGTCTTTTTCTAGCCAGTTCAGAGGCGCGTCCCCACATCGGGAAAACTGAAGACGGCGTCCCCCGGGGGTAGGGCCGCCGCTATTGGATCAAGTCAAGAGCCTCCACCCTACGATTCGCGGCTACGATCCGATCGACGACGACCTCACCCGGCGACCTCAACGACAACGACGGGCTCTGGCCGACTGGTGTCTGCCGAAATCCCGGTAATCGCAGATAATCGCGATGTGACCGCACTTGTAGATACCGGCGCTCACTTTTCTGTAATGAGCAGTCGGCTAGCTACGGCCCTCAGAGAGGTTCTGACTCCTTGGTCTGGACCCCATATCCGCACAGCCGGTGGCCATGTGGTTACGCCAATTGGCGTCTGCAAGTCACGAATCCAGATCCGCGGTGTAACTTTCCCTGGTTGCTTTGCTGTGCTACCCGAGTGCTCCAAAGACCTGATACTTGGTTTGGATTTCCTTCGGGAGTACGGTGCTGTCATCAACCTTCAGGAGCTGGTCGTGTCATTTTCCACTCAACCCCCTGTTGACGGCGATGCCGAGCCACGCGGGACTAAGTTACGCGTCTTTGACGGCCACGTATTAATCCCGTCAAGAGCTAGCATGTTTGTTACCGTAGATTGCGACAACATCTCTGGTACTCGTGGCATCGCTGAAACCAACATGTCGCTGCTCCTTGGTCGGCAAGTCTGTGTTGCTCGCGGAATTGTCGAGCTGAACAATGGCTGAACCGAATTTTGGCTGTGAACCTCAGTGTTTGCCTGGCAGAACAGTTATTGCGTATTTCGAAGAACTCGGCGAATTCGCGGGACAGCACGCTTTGTCCGAAGCCTCGGCGTCAGTGGAGGCATCGACCACTCCCATAAAAACTGACGTGAGCCCGAACCTCCCGTCTAATCAGAAATGCTGCCTCGAAAGCGTTATCCAGTCTTTCTGTGACTGCTTCGCCTCGACCTCTAAGGTTATGCAGACACCGCTCACAAAGCACCGAATTATAGTCGACGCCAACCAGCGGCCGTTATGTCAGCCGCCTTACCGGATCTATACAAAGGAGCGTGATGCCATTCGCCGCCAAGTTCAAGAAATGCTCAAAGACGGCGTGATACAGCCGTCGACGAGCCCGTGGGCGTCGCCCGTTGCTCTAGTAGCAAAGAAAGATGGAACCCTACGGTTCTGCGTTGATTACCGACGTTTAAACAAAGTCACAAAAAAAGATGTTTATCCTCTGCCGCGCATTGATGACTCCCTGGATCGGCTGCGCCACGCCAAGTACTTCTCATCGCTAGATTTACGCAGCGGCTATTGGCAAATCGAGGTGAACGAACGCGACCGGGAAAAGACCGCCTTTATTACACCGGACGCTCTGTACGAATTCCGGTTGCTCCCGTTCGGCCTGTGCTCGGCTCCTGCAACCTTCCAGCGGATGATGGATACCGTTCTTTCCGATCTGAAATGGCAGTCCTGTCTCGTGTACTTGGATGACATTGTCATCTTCTCTGATACGTTTGAAGAGCACCTGAGACGCCTGCGCGCTGTGTTCGAAGCAATTCGGTCGGCCGGTTTTTCCCTGAAGCCCGACAAGTGCCACTTCACTTTCGAAGAGTTGAAGTTTTTGGGCCACATCGTGAGTTCTAAAGGGGTTAGCCCTGACCCCGATAAGACAGCCGCCGTGGCTGCTTTTCCTGTGCCCACCGATAAGCGAAGCGTGCGCCGCTTTCTGGGTCTCTGCGCCTATTATAGGCGTTTTGTGCAGAACTTCTCCCAGATCGCTGAGCCCCTCACCCGCCTTACTAAAATTCCGAACCGTTCTTCTGGGGCCTGGAACAACAAAAGGCCTTTGAAGACCTCCGAACTCGTCTCCAAAGTACGCCCATCCTTGGACACTTCGACCAGTCGGCCGCCACTGAACTGCACACAGACGCCAGCAACATCGGCCTCGGTGCGGTCCTTGTGCAGTGGCAGGGTGGTCTCGAACGCGTAATCGCATACGCGAGCCGCACCTTGTCACGATCTGAGGCAAACTATTCCACCACCGAAAAAGAATGCCTGACCATTGTGTGGGCAGTAACCAAGTTTCGCCCGTACTTATATGGCCGCCCTTTCAGGGTCGTCAGTGACCACCACTCACTGTGTTGGCTGGCGAACCTCAAATATCTGTCGGGACGGCTTGCACGCTGGAGCCTTCGCCTTCAAGAGTTCGATGTCACCATCGTTTATAAGTCCGGTAGGAAGCGCAGTGATGCCGACTGTCTGTCTCGTGCGCTTATCGAGGACAACCGAGCTGATCCCGACGATGAATCTATTTTTCTCGGCGCCATCTCCACATCCGTCCTCGCTCAACACCAAAGAGACGACAGTGAACTACGGCCTCTCATTGAGTATCTTGAAGGAAGCGCTGCGTCGCCCCCGCGAATCTTCTCGCATGGGCTGTCGTCATTCTGTTTGCGCGGTAGCGCTCTGTATAAGAAAAACTACAACCCGACAGAAGCTGCCTATCTGCTCGTCGGGCCTGGGGCCTTGCGCGACGAAGTTCTGCAGGCGTGCCATGATGACCCATCTTCTGGTCACATAGGGTTTTCCCGCACTTTGGCGCGGATACACCAAAAGCACTACTGGTCCAGCGTTACGTCAGAACTTGCCGCGAGTGCCAACGTCGCAAGACGCCGCCTTCTAAGGCAGCCGGACTACCGCAGCCTATTAATCAGCCACAAGTCCCCTTCCACCAAGTCGGCATGGACTTACTCGGCCCATTTCCGGAGTCCTCGCTGGGTAACCGCTACATGGTGGTCGCCACCGACTACTTCAGCCGGTACTGTGAAACTAAAGCTCTCCCTCGTGGTACTGCTGACGAAATTGCGACCTTTTTTGTTCAAAACATTGTGCTTCGTCACGGTGCACACGCCATCGTTCTGACAGGGGAACGGCGTTCAACTCGGCCCTTACGCAGGAGGTTATGCGCCTGAGCGGCACCAGTCACCGCAAGACAACCGCTTACCACCCTCAAACGAACGGCCTCACCGAACGGCTTAACAAGACGATCGCCGACATGATTTCCTTGTATGTTGACGCAGACCACCGCAACTGGGACGCCATACTCACTTACGTCACATTTGCCTATAGCACTGCTCTACAAGAAACGACACGCTTCACTCCATTTCGTATAGTGCATGGTCGCGAAGCCACAGCCATGCTGGACGCCATGTTGCTCCCGACTAGTAGTACGTCATCTGTTATGGGTGCTGCCCAATTCGTTCGTCACGCCGAGGCCGCCCGCCAACTCTCCCGACAGCGCATCCGACACCTGCAAGCCCTCGCCGCTCGCCGCTATAACCTCCGCCACCGCGCTGTTAGTTACCAGCCCGGCGAACAAGTTTGGGTTTGGAGCCCAATACGCATGCGTGGGCGCTCCGAAAAGCTTCTGCGCCGATATTTTGGCCCCTACGAGGTATTCTGCCAAGTCAGTGAGGTGAACTATTAAGTTCTTCCACAGAGTACAGTTCGCTCCTCTAGACGGCCGACCCCCGAAGTCGTCCATGTCGCACGCATGAAGCCGTACCACGCCCGCTAGCGCTTCAGGCGTGTCCACACCAGCCGCCGGACACATGCACCGTCCCTTGTCTTCGTGCTTCTCATTGTTGCGGCACCGAGTCGTTGCCCTTCAGAGAGGGGGAGTAATGCCACAGTCCTAATCAGTCCAGTGGCGCCATACCGCGGCCGAACTGTTTTAGATGGGACTTGCCATGCCTTGCGCTCTCTAGGGGCTAGAGGTTCTCACCATAGAGCTACTACTACCAACACTAGAGGGAAAGAGGCGGCAGCACTCCCATGTAAACCCTCTCCACTTTTTTTATAACCATGGGCGAAGCCATATTGTTACTCCGCTCATGGTTCCCTGCATGGTTCAGGCGACCTAGACCAAGTTTAACGAGTTAACAGCAATTGCAGCGTACTAACCTGGCAACCTCGCAACTCCCCCAGCATGGCCGCGCGCTTCGTAGTGCGCGTCAAAAAGCTGTACGAGGAATGGTGCTGCGGCTTGCTTACGTGCTGTGTTGAATTCCTTTCTAGTTCATGCGCAAAATGTTCGCGATGGTGCGCGCACGAAGATACTTCCAGGTGGTGGTGAATCTTGTGCCGCTCATTACGTATGATTTGTGTTTGTGTGAGCCAAGATCAACGAGGTTTGTTGGCGAGGTTCAGCAAGGTTTGTTTTGATGTACAGGGTATTATAAAACATGCATTCCCCATGCCTTTTTGCGTTACCTGGAGTCCCTTTAGTAAAGTTTGCACCATCGTCACCTCCTGTCTTCTCCGGCGGTCAGATCTCGTTGGTGTTCCATACAGGAGACGAGACAGAAGGGAGACGACACTCGCACAGAGTGCAGCGCATGCCTTCTGTACCGCTGCCTGTTAAGATCGGAATTCTGTTTGAATACAACGCAAAATCTGTAACAGACTCCGTTCCGAAAGGTTTAATCTGCTTGCAACGAAGCACCAAAGCGTACATACATGGAAGAATTTTATGCAAGAGACATGTGGGATAAGTCGCACTCGGAGAGCACAAACAGAGTATTGTGCAAGGTGATGATGGTAAAGAGAAACGTTGGAATGCGGTTTGCTCGCGTACAGCTTTGGAAATATCAAAAATTCGGGCCATATTCTGTAAAACAAAAAATTGACAACCAGTGCATCTGCACAATCACAAGCATGTCAGATTATAACACAACCTGCCACTGCAAAGTTACAGCTGGTTTCATAGTTGACAGTCATTTAACTTGAGCAGTTATGTTTGTGAATGCCTGCTTTTTATTTCTGCCATAAATTCACTGACGTTACTGTTGTACCCACTAGACAAATAAAAGTATCATAGCTTGTAAATAATGTCTCAGTCATACACAATGCAGCATTCAATACCTATACATCTTTTCACACACTCAAAGAATGAAGATGAAAAAATAAATAAATAAACAGTACCAAGATCTCTGCTCTTATTTGCTGAACACCTAACAGGGCAGCCTTGATGCAGTACTAGGGGGAACATGGAAAAAAAAACATGTTCAACGTAGTATCAATACAGTGATTTTGCATTAACAATGTTGAAATAAATGTTCGATGTCACTCTTCATCATACTTGTTATCTATAGCACGACTGTGCATCTGGTGCAGATCCCTTCAGAAATAGCATCCCTCATAGCCTACGCCACTCTGGAACGTTAAACCCCACAAAACCAAAAAATAGAACCTTCAGAAATGCACATGGGCGTCTGTGTAAAAGCTGAAATGTGCACCTGCTTTGCATTTCTTTAACGCGAATAAATGTTTGAGTACTTGCTGAACACTTCAGTGACCTTAGCTTCAGAAACATTTTCTGCACTGAACATTGCACTGGTGAAGAGTTGTTGCATTACACATGTAAGGTGTGTTTTAAGGAACTTCAACAAAGAGATTCTTATTTCTTCTACTACAATCGACAGACATATTTACCTTGCGTGTCATGCATAATTGCCATTTATCTGACATAATTTAAGGCATGACACGAGATCTTTGCACGGTAATGGAACGCAGTCCTGACTTTTACACTGCGATACTGCTTTATAAACATGCACGTTGGCCAGGTTCATTCCTACAATGCACTGGTGAAGCAACCCCACTACTATCACTGTATCAACAGTTGTTGAATGCCAAATTTTAGTAATTTAAAATCAGGAGTATTTAAGAGAATATGCAATACCGCTAGTTGGAACAGCTGGTACTCTGTATTTTGTAATAAATTTTCGGCATGTGTAAGACCCCCAGGTATAAAAATTATTGAGGAATCCTCTTCTGCAGCGTGCTGCATAACCCAAGTGCGACTTTGGCTTGTAAAAGTTTATTTATATTAGTTTATTCCTGTTTCCTTCATTCCTTGCTTTGTACTAAATAATTGTCATTAAGTTGCCGAGCAGACAAAGGGATATAATCGAGGGGCTCATTATGACATATACACTGACTGTTCATTAACTTTGGATCCCTTCATGTATGTGTCGTTACGTTGATTAGTGCAATTGGAAATGGTTGTTATTGATGCTGAAACAAGATTTGCTTTGTAAGCAGTGCTCTAACATATGCCCCTCTTGCCCTCTCTGTTATCCTTCTAGCCTCCTATCTCAGTCTGAGAGTGACATATTTCTTCAAAACGAACTTGATCACTCCAATTACATGTGCTGGGTTCTCTTTATAATGTTCTACTTCCTTCAAGCTCTGCTCATGTCGTTGGCAGAACTTCTGGAAGGACTGTATAACCAAGCGGTCAACGTTTTTGTGCCCTTGCTCATCACTGCAGCGGAAAATGTGCTCCGCAGTGCACAGGGTGTGAATTACGAGCGCTGAAGGCATGATTAGGCCTCCATTATTTCTGATGAAAATAAGGACACCTGCGATGTCATCCTGTACAAGCATCTCTAAACACGAGGTGCAGTTTATGCTCTTTGAAACAACCCTCACAATAAAACCACCTATGTAGGTCACAACCTCAGTGCTAAAATTGGTGAGTCCATAGCCAAGACTGCTGTAGTCATGGTCAGTTATGGCAATAGCAATGTACATATCTGGTGACTCGCCAGCTTCATCATCGTTGCTTCTGTGCAGACGCTCATGGGCCACTGTTGCAATTCCCTCAAAATCTGGGGTAAAATTGCCGGTCGTCAGAGACAGCACATCTGCATGCACCAGTAGGCTTCTGTATGCGTACCGGAACTGCAGAGCCGAGGGGTTATTGTTCCATCCCCCTCTCTGGCGGATGCAGCTAAAGAACATTTCAAGGTGATCTTGACTGAACCGGTATGTGCAAATGTAGCTGTAATGAAAATGAAAACACCATGACAATTTGCAATTGTTTTCCTGCCTTGGCAAACAGAATGAAGAAAACATGTCTCCATTCGTAGTTCCTTGTTAATGCAACGAAGCGAAATAACAGTGAAAAGCATATTGCAGTGAGTTCAGTTTCTAGTAGTGCTCAAAACGGCACAGTTATTGCTTAATTGTTTGTTTGATAGCCAATAAGATTCTACTCTTAGTCAGCTAAGCTTATTTGCATTATGTTTCTTGAAGCCATGGTAATTGGAGAGCCTTCTGCTTTCATTTCTGATAATTATATTTTAATCAGTTTTTGTTGTTGACTTTAATAGCTTCATTTTGAATTCTATTTTCATTGAACGCTAAGATATTTTGCTACAGTGGTATTTACTACTTATGCTTCCACCACAGTGGTAAAATGATTGGATTGTTTTGCATTTTTATTGCATTTTTGCTAACTTTCTCAACTCTCCACTGCCCTCATTTGTAACGGCAACAACATGAAAAATACTTTTCTTCTCCATTTCCTTTCAAGAATTGCAGCATGCTTATTCTGTAACTCTGTGCTGTCCTACTGTGGCTCTGTACTTGACTTTTGACTATGTTTGTTATGAGCAACAATACACTGGGCTAGAGTTTGGACTGGCAGGTATTTTCTGTTATTGCCTTAATTATTCAGCGATAGACTAAAACTGCATGCTGTAAGCATGTCTAATAGGATAGCATTATTTCTATAAATTGGTTTTAGCACATGTTTTAGAGGTGCTTTCCCGTCATTGTCACCTTGTCATGCTTTCACTGTTGGTGCTTTCAATACGCTATATAGTTAGGACAAAACGCATTGCCTTGAAACTGCATGAGGTGCCTTCAGCTGCATGGCTCAGCACCATGCACAATGCCCTACGGTCTTGCACCCTTTTTATTAATAAAGCAGCACTGAAAGTTTTCATTCATTTGGATTATGCACTTGTGTATTGACATGCAGTAATATTGTATGAAACACAATATGCAGTCCTACCTGCAAACAGTGGAATCGAAGAGCTTCTGGGCGAGTTCTGCAATGCTCTTCAACGAGAATGCCAAACTTATGACAGACATTCTCCGCCCCGAGATGCATACGAGCTCACGAGACGGAAGACGCAGAGACATGAGCTTTGTAGATAGTTGGAGCATCGTCTGCTTCTGAAAATTGAATGTTGCTGCTCGCAGCGGTGCTTTGAAATCCATTGCAGTTGGACTGTGCGAATTTAATATATCAAAGGCCCTGAAAGAAACATCAAAAGAAGATTGCATTACTTATGCAAACGAGAATTTTACTTCAGAACTCACCGATCAACATCAGCAATAAATTCTGCGGTTCCACCGGACCCATTGAAGTTTTGTATTCCAAGCTCCTTGGCAAACTTTAGGCTTTTGCTCACTGATGCACTGGATGTTTGTGCAGCCAGTCGCACTTTCATAATTTGTCTGTAGTACTCAATATGTGCCCTCCGGAGTTTATTTGCTGCTCGAAGACCTTCAGCTTCTTGCAGGTCTTGCAGCCTTTCAATAAAGCCCCATTCGATTGACTGCAAAATACAATAAATATATTAGAGGTGAATCACACTTTATCAGAGTTGAATATCTTACTCCATATTCATTGCTGTGCAGTGTTTTCTTATCGCCCAGGAGGTTTCTGAGCAATTTTAATCCATGGGCAGCATCGAATACCAGGGACACGGTCCTTGATTGGTTGCAGGGATGGGGGAAGGCCGTCACTTGTGGCTTCATGGATCCGACAGCCAAGAAGCTTGCCCATGGATACATTAGCAGCTAGAGCATCGCATACAACAGCAACGACGTTCAGCGAACACTGTGTCAGCTGCTCGATGGCCTCATTAACTATATTTCTCAGTTGCTCCCCACTGAGTCCATTGTTGAGGAAATATCCAAAGGGAATTTTCCATGGAGCTGCCACGCCAACTACCATGAGCACGAGAGCATCTCCAGCTAGTGAGGAGTCATCTGTGTCCAGTGGGCTCTGACTGTTCCCCAAGTCAACGTAGCCAATCAGTTTCCCTGTCTTAGTGTCCATCTCGCACCTTTTCCTAATACTCATTCCGTCTAGCATCAGGCAGCAAAGCCGCTCTCGTTCATTTTTTGTTTCAAATGACGTTTTGATGTGATTGAGAGCTTCACTTGTAAACCCTGGCCATGCATCAATCACTTTGAGCCAGGTGCGAATGGTCTGCCTGTTGGGCATTGGGAAAATGCTGGCCACATATTCATATGCCCTTGGAGACTGATAATACAGTGTAGTGGCAAACTTCCTCCTCTTCTCACTGTATCGTCTTTGTGACGGTGATTTGGGCTTGTTAGAGCGCCAACTTTTTACTATCTCTCGTGGCAGTTCTCCAAATGCCTCCAGTGTTTCTTGTCCATTCGGAGAAATCAGTTGTTTTTCTTTCATTTCATTTCGAAGGCTTTTGAGGTCAATCATTCGCTTCTTTTTTTCTTTTAACTGTTGTGAGGCTGAATAAAGTTTTCTTCGCGCCACAGACAGCTTTTTCTTGACTGTCCACAGTCGAGTTCTTGGAGATTGTGAAGCAATGTATGGGTGATCGTGGCTTACTCCTTTCTTTTTGCTGGAGCTTTTCAGAGACTGTGTTGTCTGTGGGCAATAGAATACTGTGTCAGCAACTAAGCTTCCATAATAATCTGTATATGCATACCTTATGTTGCACTTTCACTGCTGCTTTGGCTGGGCTCGTTGCACCTTGGTCCTCACTGTGCATCCTTGAACTTGCACAAACTGGTGTAGCTGTCTGCTCAGGCAGAAAGGGTGTGTCAGAGGAGACAGTGCATCATCTGCCTTTTACATGTTACCTGCAAGCACTTGCGTGGAGATTTCCATGGTGATGCTGCTACTGAGCTGGGGGTTTGTGGTGCAGACATGTCCTGAAGCAGAAACAGTTTTGACGCGAGATTCTTGCTATTTATGTACAGCATCTTACCTGCTTTCGCTTGCGTAGGGACTTTCTTGTGGGAGTGTGCAAGAGCTTGCAGGGGGATTTGGGTATAGGTGAGGTGACCGGTTGGCTGAGATGCGGCCTCACACTAATGGCCTGAAGTAGGAACATTTTCACTACTGGAGACACCAGCAATTGGATGCATGAGACACCAATATTCGGATTCATTCTTTTACCTGCAAGCGTGGAGACTTTCTCAGTGGTAACTGAGCTCGCGAGGAGGGTGAGGACATTGTCTGTGAACTGGTTGCTTCTGGGCTTGCGTGCTCCTGCATAGGTATGCCCTAAGATAAAAATTTTGTTGTCTGAAGCACTGGCCTTTCTGCTCACTTAAACTTACCCGCTTGCGTTTCTGTAATGACGTACGTGGCAGAGACTGAAGTCCTGAAATAGCACCGCAAGATGTGCTTGCAACCTAAAGTAAAAATATTGCATGAGCTGAGGCACTCGCTCTATTATAACTTATCACCCTATGCACACAGACTTGGTGAGACACCACGACTGACCGCTGTCAGAATTCTGTTTAATAATGTAGACATGCCCGGCGCACAGTCTCTCCTGCATAAGCCCTCCCGTCTAGTGCACCACTCTGAACTGCTGATACACAGCGGATTTTATTTAATTATCATTAACTTGATTCTTTTTATGTTGAATTGCTGCCTTTACTTTTGTACTGACATACCAGTTGCTAAATTTTTAATTGTAACTTAAATATCTAGCGTTTTGTGGAAAAGTTAGTTTTCTCTTTTTACTTATATTTGGCTGTAAATGCTCTAGACATCAGCTAGGCTCAGAGTAGTTTTTATAACTTACCCGTAATGAGCATTAAAAGTTTCACACTGATTGCAGGTTCTCGTGGACATAAGCAAAGCACAACCACAATTTGCACCTACCTGCTCACTCTGTACCTTTTGGAATATCGTTGGCACTGCGTCTGGTTTTAAAAAGTGCCTGGTGTGGCCGCTGTAAAAGCATGCCTGCTCGAAATGTCTTGAGCAGATCCTGCGCCCTATATGTAAATTAGGCAATGGTGTCCTAATAGCGCTGAGCCACTTTTGCAGCAAGTCTTTGTTGTTGTGAGGAAAGCTGAAACAAAAAAATGACAACTTCGCTTACTTTTCATATACTGTTTCAATGACAAGCCTGTACTATATACCACTAAACGTAAGGCTCCACGAATTATTTTCATGCATGTTGCATGCATACAAGGCAATCTTAAAGAAAAAAAAAAAACACGCGACAGTGCCGTTACGAATTTTTCAGAGAACAGTACTCACACATGAAGAGAAATTCCCGATCCCTTTTGGCATCTTGTTTTGCATATGATGCACGATGGCGGCATTCTGCTGAAACTCTGTGCACGAGCGAGACAAAGCGGTAGATCGCGATGCGCGGAGCCACAGCGCGCTGCGTGCTTATTGCATCTACTGAGCAACTGACAGGCGAGCGTGTATAAGCGGACGGTTCTGTTCTCGGTATTCTCTTGTTTTTATCTGTGTTCTTGTGCTTTCGAGCGAAGGCGGGCTTACTCGCCCGGCCGACTGCTATGGCAGTTTCGGGTGTCGCCCTGAACGCTGCCGACGGGTCCAGAGTCCAGATTCTTGTGTGCGATCGACTGCCGTGCGCGCAAGAGATACGATCGACCAACGTGCGCACGGAAAACGACTTTCGTCTGCAGCGCTTTCCCGGCACCGAATCAGACATCCAAAACCAAAACAAGCAGAGAAGGCAACGTTCGTGCGAAAGACAGCGAACCGAGCGGTGGAAGTGAATGAGTCCAAAGTGCGAAGAGTAGCTAGAACGCACGGTCGAAAAAGAGGGAGACCGCTCTCAGTGGAGTATGCTCGGGAGTGCTTTGAGCAGACACATGGGGCGGAGAGGTGTGTAATGCAGAGCGTATTTGGCGTATCAAACGGCCGTATCTTAATTCTGTCCTGCAGTCTACGCTGTAAGTAGTAATGAACTAGTATACGTAGGTAACCTACAGCTGCTGCAGCAGACGAAACGAAAACGAAACTTTCCCAAGTTTTCTTGTACAGGTCTGCATATTTCAAATTTTGAAACAACAAAGAGTTTGGCGTAATGCTCTAACATTTTTTGGATGTTTAAAGTTTTAGAGGTCTATTTTTAATGTGTTCTGTGCAGCTGTATTGAAAATAAACGCAGTAGCGCAAACAACTAATAAGTACAGGCAACTATGGGAGTAGCAAGATGGCGCTGCTCGAGTGTATGACAAACTCCTCACCGCGCTTTACCCCCCTGGTTCTCACCTTCTTCCTCGCTCGAGCTCCCTGCTGTCTTGTACGTCTAATTAAATCTGGTTTTGAGTGCTTCGACCGTTGATCGGTGACAATAATATAACTTTGTGCACGATGTTAGAACCGGGCCTCCTACCCGGTCACCTCTTTTGGACCTGGGGCATCTGAGCCTGCTGCCACTGCTGCGCAGAGCCGAGCGCTGACACGGTCGAGGCGACAGTGAGTCAACCAAGCATTTATGCACGGTATATATACAAGGACGTTACGTAGTCTGCACAGGGGCCGCGAGCACCACAGGCTCCCACAAAGGAGCGCAGCGATGACCCCCCGGAGGACGTCTCTATCGCTTGCTGTCTCCGTATGCACCTCGTCTGCTGCTCCCGCTCAGCGCGGCTCGGCTTTATAGCCTCAGAATCGTTGCAGCAGCCAACAATTCGAACCTTCAATCAGGCCACGCCACTGGTCGCCGTTTGAATTGGACGAATGGGCGACAGGCGCCCGACCGTTCAGAGTTTGAAGCCCGGAAGGGGGGGGGGGGGGCATTCCGCCCTGCGAGCTTTTATGCTGCAGATTTGTAATAAGGTCTAAAACAAATTGACACCCGCCGAAGTGCAGCCATACAGCTGCAGAGGAAAGCTATACAAGACCCACAGAAACTTCGGTGGCCCCTGGGAAGGTAGCCACACCAGGTGCAAGATGTGATACGAGAGTAATTACCCATTGGCATTCACCCAAACGCAGCCATACGTCAACAAAGGAAGGCTATACAGCTTTCACATAAACTTTGTAGTTATTTCTATTTCGTGTTTCGAACCCGGGACCATCGCTTCACCGCAGCAGTCACCATGACTATCCAGCTAGCCGGGATGGCTACCATAACGTGGGCCGAGCGCGAATTGATGAATAACTCGAAGTGGAAACAGTTTTTGTGAAGTTGTTAGTTGTTAGAGCGAGTGCTCCAGTGAAGCGGTTGCTCCGGGTTCTAACCCCGGACCAGGACGAATGTTTCTTTAGCTACGAAGTTTGTGAAAGCTGTATAGCTTTCTTCTATAGCCGTATGCTGCGCTTGGGGGAGGGGGGGGGGGAGTGCCAATTAGTAATTACTCCCTTATTATAGACTCAGGTATAAGTTCATACAAATGGGAATATATTTTCCTCACTTTTAATAACCTTTTTGGGCTTCTCAGTATTTTCAGTATTTGTAGCTGATAGATACCGTAAACAGCCACAGTTACAGTCACAGGCCTTGATGTCTTGAATGACGAGACATCAGAAGCACAAACATTATAATTTTATTTGCATGCATTTACAAAACTTTTTAATTGTCAGATCACATGGATTCTCTGTTTTCAGAAGACCATCTGCTGCTTTATCAATAATCGCGTCTCTTTACTAAGAACATCAAGAGCAGACAACTGAATAGATAAAGAGCTGTTAGTCTTTCAGAAAACATTGACAACACAACTTACTGGCTTGTGAGATGCCTCGCTTGCACATTGCAATTTATTTTTACCCCGAACAGAACAACACGAAACAGAACACAAGACCGTGAGCATGGCAACATCACCGTGCACAATGCATTCCTGTAATATTGATTCACAGAAGAAGAGAGAACTAACTTCTGGATAGACCCCAAAACATCATGTAGACTGCGATATGGTGCTGTGTTACCTAAGCTGCCATAAAGTAGCTACACTGCTGAAATCGTTCTCTTAGTGATTTGGACAACATACTGCGAATTCCTAGGCACTCGAAAAACAGGTGACTAAGCGAATAAAACGATCAGACGGGTCACTCGCATAAACAAAGGTATAAACACCTCCATGCATAAGAAACAAAACATCTCCACAGAATCATTTCGAACATTACTATGTTCAAAAAAGCAAACTGTCAGATTGGTGCCGGCCGAACAGGAAATTGGTGCCGGCTGAACAGACTGAGTGACACATCCAAAGATATTACAGCGTGAATAAGGATGCGCTTCATACGGCACCCCTATCACAAAGGAGACATTAATAAAGGGTGGAGCATTTTTTAATCATTTAAGGCCGATAGCGCATGGCTGGAAAAAGCGGTTTTTTTCTATTGCTAAATTACAACCACAAACAAGAAGCATACGGAACTGTGCATTACGCCAAAGACGCTTAACAGCCGCATAATGTATACCGAAAACCTTTCATAACTTTCTTAATGCTCATAGAATTCATTCAAAAAGGATATATATTCATATTCAGTCCAGATTCGTCAATACTTATAACCGTAACAAACTGGCCTCGTCTGCAAGAAAGTTGCATGGCCCTTCGGTCGCAACAAGACTTGTGAATATTTCAGGTAAGACATTTCAATGCTCGGTTGCATAAAACCACAACTCCGCAAAAATTACGCGCCGCCTCCTGCATAGTTTGCCAAATAACTGTGTACTCTGAGAACTAAGTTTCGAGCATTCACACCACCCCTTGATCTCTAAGATGCGACTAACAATTTTATGAGACCACAGCTCCAGCTTTTTTTTACTTCTCTTTCAGTGAAATTACAGAATTTTCTGCAGTTCCCTTCGTTTACAGGAAGCAGAGCATATTTCGCTGTTGAAATTGGACTATTTGTTCAAACGAAAATCGCTGCATCTGTCACGTGGTGCACCAGTGTGTTGTTTTCACTTGCCGGTGCTACACGAAGTAATTTCAGTGCCTGCAGAAGCGCGATATGCCTATTCGTGGCAAGCGGAAGGCACTTGAGATACAGCCGAATGATTTCCTAAAATTTGCCTCCGGTTGCCTCTTCTGAGTGAACCTTAACGCTTGTCATGCATTCTGTAAACAGCAGGTATACGTGCTAACGAGACAAAACGGAACGCAAAGGAGTTCGGCTAAGTGCATTAGGCATGCTCGTAAAAAATTGCGTCGCCTTTAGCTAAACAGACAATGTAGGTAAATTTATATCCTTATCATGCTGATGACTATATCCGACCGCTTACTCAATCCGGAAGAGGCTCTAGACCCTTTGTATCAATATTCGGCACTTTTTATTTGTGGGTTACACACGAGCATAATTTCCCACGCTTGCGTTCAGTAAACGTTTGTTTCTTCTTCCATTCAAATCCAATAGCTGCACGAAAATTCTCGCTTCGAGGTTCAGAAACAGTCTGTTTGCCAACACTAGTTAACAGCTGAACGTCTGCTACTGTCCTGTTGTACACGAGAATAACTTCACACGTTTGTGCACAATAAACTGTTTTGTTCATACCTCCGTTTACAAGTAATAATTTGGCTTAAATTCTGACCTCTTTCATCACTAACTTCCAGCTAAATGCCTGCTACACCATCACTTGGTCTGCGCCCAATACTCCCAGGACGAAGAGGCTCACTACAGAGCAAAATGAACAATCCGTGTCGAGACGCTTATTTCCATAAAGGGTGGCGTTCTTATATGACGACATTAAAAAAAAAAACTAGCACTTGGGAGCAGTGCATTACAGTACATGACATGCCGTATCAAAACACAGAAGGATAGCCTTAAGATCCAACGTATGGGACTTAATCAGAAGTACTATGACGTGTGCAGACATATGCTGTTCAGATTTTCGGTTCGATCACTTCGCAGAAGTGATCTAAATGCTACAGCGAGTGTTATTACGAACAATAATTGCCTACCACTTTTCGTGCTAGGCGTGCATATAGTTATTCATTACTACCTTTACCTAAAGTACTTCAATACATGACCGTCTATGAATGCGGCTACCGACCACCGTTTTCTGGAAGTTACGTTACTGTCGCTGAAGAGAAATCCTTTTCTCTTTAAGCATAAGGCACTCATACTCTGCACAAAGGAAGCTTGTCGTACTAAGACAGCCTCTTCATTTCTCGAGTACAAGCATGTGTCTCTAAAAACCTTGACCTCAATCACATGGGACCTCAATACGGTTGTATGAGTGCTTCCATGAAGAGAAAACGACCGTACGTCATTGTCAACAGATCATAATTAAAACGAAGTTCATGAATTCAGAGCATACGAACTTCGTTGTCAACAGATCGTAATTAGAACTAATTAATCAGCTAGATCTGTGCGAGGTGAGTAAGACTGCATACCACCACGAACGTTTTACAGCCTCTTTCTGTAGTCATGAAATATATCACTATAATATTGACTATCTTTATATTATTGACTTTCCTCTTTCAAACTTGGCTAAACTCGCGCGGCGTAAAAAAGTATCAGTTATTCATCCACATCTTGAACTGGACACTAGTGATTATATAGCACTTTGCGACGCAAGCTTAACGCGCCATAAGCACTCGCAGACACTTTGGGAATGTAGTTTTCGCACTGACTGCTTTAAATATTTTTTTTTTCATTAGTGACCAGAGAATGGAGCAGTTTGAGTACATACATTACTAATAGTTCATCACTGACAAGATTTGTTACTGCACTTGACAGCGTATTGTCCCATTAGCAAATGATTTTATGTGCATCGCTTTGGCTATTAATATCCCCTTTCTTATATTCTGTTATTGATGCCTAAATGTTTCACTATGCCACGTTACATAAGCAAACACCAGTACTACGTTCATGCCTTGGCACGGCACTTTCATTATATTTACGGCCGGAAATCCTTGTGTATAATATATAACGCACCTCACAGTCCTCATTTTGGTACTATAATAACGTTGCTTATTGTTCTATAGTTGCTTATAGCCTTATTTCGTGCCCCATTTCTTAACGTTACAGATTTGTTCTATTTGCGTTTTACTATTTGTTTCTGCTGCTTAACATGCTGGTCAGTATAACCCTCTCGTTAACTTTAGACCATTATCCCGTTATTCTAACAATGCCCTCCTGTCCTTATTCCAAGTGGGATTAGCAGCATGTACATATAAACAAAATAAAATAAAATATTTTTTGTCTCCAGGCACTCTTTTTTCTCAATCTTCACTCTCAATCAGCCTGAATCAAAGAAATTTAAGGGGCTTGGTGTGTTAATTCACCCAAGGTAATACCCCTGAATTGTCTTCCAAAGAAGTTTCATTCTTAATCCCACAGCTGGAGCAGAGCACGACGAAAAAAATGAGTTCGACATGCCTAAGTTCGTCTAGGGCGCTGGAACAGTTGAGCGTCCGCCAGTGCAACAAACGCAAGTATAGAATCCTGTAGGCAGCTGCCAGCAAACACTTGTTACAGGGATAAAGGAAGTTTCTTTATCACTTCCGCTTTTGCGTTTATCGACGGCTGAATTGGCATTGGAACCCTTCCCTAGTTCTATCTGAGGTCAGGAAAAGCGCTGCATTAATACCACCTTTCTTGACTATCAGCGCGAGATCTTCATTAAGATTAGTAGTGCTGGTCACACTTCCCCATCGCATCTTGGCATTGCGGAGATCTTCGTTAAGATTAGTAGTGCTGGTCACAATTCCCCATCGCACCTTGGTACTGCGGAGCTCTGCAACGAGTAGATAGGGAGGAGGAAACTCTTCGTAAAAAAAAAAAAAACTTCCATTCATTTGTTCACGTTATCTACACTCGCCTGCCACGCTCCTAATCATCTTGTCAACAGTAGAAATGAGCAGGAGGAAGCCTCATGACTACTATTTGGAGTAAGGTGCCAAGTGCATGCCGAGGCCAGGGTCAACATAAAACAATGTCTCACACTTAGCACCCAGCCCCAGTTAAAGCTAGGTTCGATCGGACTGTTTTAGATTAAAATTAAAGAAATTCCGAGGGGACGAAGCTGAACTAAACTGTAGACAACTTTTGTTTTGTACTGTAAAACGCATTGCACTCTTTCGGCTGTATGCTGTCGGGCTCAGCTCCCAAAGACGTTTGACGCAAGCTCGCGCGTGCTCATGTCAAACGCAATAGACGATTCATTCGTTTTCAAGAGTCAGTACTAGGCTTGAGAACAGTTGCACAGGCTTGTGGCCTTCCGCACAGTTCATAAGGCACCGCCCTGCGGCCAGAGGGCGCTGTGCAGTCACACGACGTAGCCGGTGTAGTCGCCATGCGAGGCCTCACGGCATTCCTTAATGCGGTGGGCCCTGGCGGCCGCCGCGTCGTCCTCGAAGCGGCGATGGCAGCGCCAGCAGAAGAGGCGACGACACGCCCAGCAGGCGTCCACCTTGCCTTTGCTTGTGGCGCTCCGCTCGAGGCTCGCCCCACAGTCCGGGCACACAGCTCGCTTGCCGGGGTCTCCCTCCAGCCGCGTCTGCGGGCAGAAAGGTCGGGTCGCAGTGTGGTCTCAGCGCGCCTGAAGCCACGGGAATTCTTCAGGAAGTCGAAGAATGCGTGTGGCTCAAGTTTTCAGGCTGCTTTTCTTTGGCGGCTGATGCAAGGAAAATAATATTGGTTTCAAACCTAAACGTGCGTAGCAGCAGTGCCGTTCTCACGCTGACGACAACAGCAAGGTGCAGCAGAGCTTAGCTCGAGTCTAATGTCGCTGGAGATACTAACGGAGAGAAAAGGCTGTAATCACTAATCAATAAACAATATGAATACTCATTTGAAATGCTTAGCAGGAAAGCGTGAATTGACGAAATTCGTGATTTTCAGAGCTGCAGTAATGGACGTACGCTAACAAGCATGTCATTGGAAGAACTGTTTGACGAGCGTGTCAAAGTCGGAATACCGATATCTATATGTGTTCCTTCCTTTCACCGGTTCAGAAAAAGTGCAGTTATTTACTGCCTCTTGCTTTTGCGAAGACCTTACTCTTAGGCTGGGTTCTGGTATAGAAAGGCACGATGTGCGAGGTTCAACGTCCTGAAACTGCACGCATGAGCTATGAAAAACATCGCAGTGAAGGGCTTGGGACTAATTTCGACCATCTGCACTTATATCGCAAAACATATGAGCTCTGTGGAATTTTCTCTGCATCGAAATGCGGTTTCCGCAGCCGGGATACCCTTCCACAATCTCAAAAAGTTTAGCGAAAAGCGGATTTAGGCAGCTCAGCCACGCCGTAAGTTCGGTCCCGTCCCAGGCGCGGATACCCTGCCGTTCCGCGCGTCTCACGCGCCGAACTGCCAAGTGCGAAAGAGAAGGGATTGACATCGCAGTAACCGACACAGACTTTCGCCATAAATAAACTTCGCCGTGGCATTTGCGCCAAGGCCGACGTGTCTCCGTATCTGTTCCGAGATACGACTGAGGGTATGTACAAGCCTGCTCATTTGCGGAACTGTCGTTCGAATAATGCTTCTTAGAAACACAATGATCATGTGTGATGAACTTACCTTTAATTTTTTTCGTGCTGCGCGGTTGGCGCCACAAAATGAAATATACTCACAAAATACACTATATTAGACTAGAAAGGCAAGCAAAAGCAATCATTGCGGCCACAGAAAGACGTGTCGAATGTGCTCCTCTGAAGGCCTGGGATTACTCTCGTGTGACGTGGTAAACGGTGAGTTTAAGGCGTCCAGCTATTCCTCCAGTGCTGGTCTCATCAGTGAAGGCCCCGTCGTCTGGTCTTGTTAACACGACTTGGACGCTCCAGGGAAACCAGTCTCTGAAGCGCATATCGGCCACATTATGTAATAAGTTTTTAGAACGTGCCACGATTATTTCGGCAAGATTACTTTTCACGCAATTTTGATATAAACAGACCTCAGACAAAGACGCCAAACGCAAAATAATTCTACAGTGAGGACAGTTGCGCAAACGACCATAAGAGAAAGGCGTTGGTGCAACTTCATGAATCACATTCCTCAAGCTTCAACAACACACGCTTAAGTACCTTGTCAGAGGTGCCCTCCAGCGCCATGGAAGCTCTGAAAGCGGCACACGACATCCCGTAGTGGTACAGTGAACGGCACCTGCATGAACGCATTGCAGACATGAGTCACCTTATTGACACCTGTAGCTTTCTTTGGCTTAGACATACATGTATTTTTGTTGACTGGGGAAGGTGCTCGACTCTTAGGAAAAGGGTCTCGCAACAAGGAAACAAGCCCTTTGCACGTAGGGTTGAATATGCATGTCCAGGAAAAGCCAAGGCAGCTCAGTTAATCGGCACCTGTTAACTGAACATGAAAAGTTTTTGACTCACTTGCCCACAAGCTTATCCACTGAATACTTCAAAATGGGCGCATTGGCAGCTCCGACAACTGCATGAAAGTTGATGAAGAAAAACAGCAGAAGATGCACAAACAGACGATATAAAAAGGCTGGCTGCCACCTGAATCTTACTGGTGCCAAAGAAAGCCCATTCATCCCCTTCAACCACCATGCACATCAAGGCACTTGCTTTCCAGAGAAACTGTGGGATCAGGTATGCACAATTTTTTCATTTGCAAAAAAACAAAACAAACAAGGGTGCTGATTGTGATACTACCCCAAAGCGCTGACGGTATCAATGGCGCGGCGTTTGAGAAGGTTTGCGCCGGTTCTGATGACGCGTGTCGGGCTGGTTTTGATAAGGCAGCGCGGCATGCGAAGCATTCTGCGCAGTGTTTGATAAGGCGCCGGAGCAGGTGACGCACCAGCTTTGGATGCTTCTGCTTTGCCCTGGAATAATTGCTTGCTAGAAAAACGCACTCTTTGCAAATAGGAAGTGCTCTGGGGATAATCGCAGTGTTATCAGAGCAAAGATTGTTTGACAAAACCGTGTATAGGGAAGCGTACAAAGCTAAGCATAATCACTAAAATATCACGTAAAATATCTAGACTAACCCAGCACAGCCAAATGAAACGAGAAACAACGCCTGATCTCTTGACCAGACGCTCTTGACGTACATTAAACCGACTCAAACAGTATGAAGAATTCCCTGGAAGGAGTGCGCGCTTGGCACTGAACAAAAATTGTGTGACTGCTTCATAAAGTGGCCAAGTATTCTAAATGAATCTTTTACTGCGCAAACAACTTTGAGTTTGTCTCCTACATTTCGAAATCCACTGGAGGTTTCTTTAGATGAAGAATGAAAACAAGATGTGTTTTTCCTGGGTGTGGGGAACTACAGTTGGCTTCGTTTTGGACAGGAAGTGCTATAGCATGTAGGTGTGTACGAATATAGCATTTTTTGAATATGAATTGAACATAAAGGAAGTTCAAAAGTTCAAAACGGCCCTATTCAAAACGGTAGTTTTCAATTATTATACGCTGGGGAACTTAGCTTTGCTGAAGAATAAAACAGGAAGAGTCGACAATTAAAGCATGGTTCGAATATTCAGTATTACAGGTTAAGACGTCGATGATTATAAAAACACCGTATATTTATAATTATAAAACGCAATGGAAAACACTATTCCAGACTGAAGAATCGTCATTATGCTCAAATTAATGAGGAATCCAAACTTATCCAAGAAAAAAAAAGGCTGTCGTGTAAAAATGTCAGCGGTGAAAAAATATATGTGAGAATACTAATCTTATAACATTTTGCATAGAACCACCACTTAACTGCGTCGCAGTCACTGAAGCTTGCCCAGCCTTACCCGCGAACAAGAAATCGAATGTTTTCCGGCCACTCAAGGATATTCGACATTCATCGAATGTTCGCAGGCTTTAGAATACTGCATGGAACTGCATACGGGACTAACCTTTCGGATAAAGAATGTTCATTGTGCAACATGCAGTCCACTCAAATGTTTCGAATAATGCCCTCCGCTTACTCTTAATATTCCATCGCTAAGGACGCTGATAATTTTCTGGCTTCTCGAGTTGAAGGAGGGCACGAACCGGAAGGAATCACTCACCGGAAGCACACGGCGTTTGTGCAGCCGGGACAGATGTGCACATCTCCCAAGACGCGGACACCCTGGTCTTCGACGTCTGCCTTGGAGTCTAGGGCAAAGTGGCACTCGGGGGTAGGGCAAGGGCACCACCGACCATCAGTGTCCGCTGCGGATGAGCACTCAAACGACCTACGGGCGAGGTCACTCAGCAGTGTCTGGTCGTTGTTTGCTGCGTGGACGATGTCGGCGATGGCCCAAGGTGAGGCACAGTCCTGGGGGCACCATGATGCGACAGATCAGCGGCGTCAGCTTAGAGTTGGTCGTTGATTGATTCACATAGCCCACGCCAGTGTGTAAATGAGGAAAAACAAAAATCCTAAGCCTTTTGTTTCTTGGAATTACCCTTCGTGGTCGCGACCAGCGGTGGTACACCACATACGCACAAACGCACAAAACCAGTCTCTTTTTAAAACAAAAAAATTTTCGCGGATTAGAAAAAAAATATAGCTCCACCACTTTCAAATTTCACCTGGACCAAAGGTTCATAGGTGGCGCATTTTCGAGAGTGCCTAATATCCGGCACAAGTGCTCCTTATTGCAGGCCCGTCTGGATAACGTGTCAAATGCCCAGCTTGAGAACATAATGGTTGTCGGCTAGTTTTCTACAACGGTGACGGTTGCACTAACGGCGCGACCCCAGCAAAGGTACCATAAGAGGTGTCGTGTTACAATGAATTCCTGTCTGCAATTACCAGGCTGGAAAACGGTAGCTGGGCAGGCGCCTTAATGTAATGATGGTGCGACAGGTGCATCGCTTGTGATTTATGTGCGAATACGTCTTCAATTCCTTTGACCTTGACGCTTTTCCAGCTGAAGTGAATGCATTTGCAATTATTAGCGCATGGAACTTCTTGTTTCTGTCAATGCTATCAGTGCTGTTGTAACTTCAGCAACCTACGACATTTTAGACGAGATACGTGTATGCATGCATGGGCAGGTCCATGTAATGTGAAAGACATCCAGGTACGAGTAAATGTGGGGACGTTTCTATTCTGTGAGCAGTTTCCTGAAAGCCAGCTGGTACCTTTACTGCCTTCTGAAGTTCGATGCTGAAGTAAGCAAAAATTTTATTCTTGAGCACAAATTACCCCTTCTCAGTCATTCGGGTTCAACACTACACATAGTACCGATAGCGTGCGCAAATCCAAAGCCTTGTTATTTTTAGCAACATCTCAAATTTTAAGCCAGTCACATATAACAAAAACCTCGCATAAGCAAACCACGGCTGTTTGCATGATTTGTACCAAGAAAAGCAGAGATAACGCTCCACACGCGCCCCCGACATGGTCGCGGCGGAGGCACAGCGCACCTTCTCGAAGCATGACAGAGGCAGGGTTGCCCTCTTGAGCGCCAGCAGCAGGCACATCTCGCAGTGCCAGTGGCCGCACAGCTCCAGGCGGTGTCCTGGCACTGGGGCCTCTTGCTTACTAGGAGGAAGCGCAGGCTCGAGGCACATCGGGCATCGGTCGTCGGCCGGGCTCTGCGCAGGCTCCGCCTGCACGCGACGACTGGGCAGCTGGCGCACCAGATCTTCAGCCTGCAGGAACAACACAAAGCGCACTGAAATTGCAGTCGCTTTAAATCACGCCTGTTGTAGCAGTTGATTGTATTTCGCTGAAATATTTTCTAAAATTTTCTCCCTCCCTGAAAAAGATGATGCGACAGCAGCTCTTTTACTATACCCTGACCCCAGCCTGATGAGTGGACCCACCAGGACCACCATTCCTTTATTAGGTAACGAAGGCGCATAACCATGAGAGGGGGCAACGAGGAGTAGGCAGAGTCTTCTATGTTTGCATGGTCTTCAGTCACCTCACATTGCTCCGATCAGGCCATTGAGGGAGCCACATCTTGAAAACACCACTTGGACATTAGTCAGTTGCTGCCTCAATCTCGCGTAGTACCTTGGCCATGCCATGAGGAAAAAGATGAAGTGGAGAGTGAAAGAAGGAAAGAGGTGCTGCGTATTGGACACTTAAGTCAGCATTATACTTGACAAGAGAACGCAAACGTTTCCGGTTATGACAGACTGAAGCGTCGATTTGTTTTCATCACCATCAGATATCTCGAAAGCTTACTTGTGCGACGGCTGAGTCTGTGCCAACAATCTCGACCACCTCGAAGCGGCGGTCGAACTTTGCCGCGTCCAGTTTGCACTCCTTGGCCAGATACCAAGGATCGTCGCCGAATGCTGCCACGAAGGACCTCAGCGTGCTGACTCCGTCGCCGACAAGCTGTAGGGTCTCCCTCTTGCGCGTCTCCTGCGGGAAGAGTGCAAAATCACAGATTGTTTGCATTTTCAAAGCACTCCAAGTGAACTCGGCACACGCAGAAGGGAGAATGGACATTGTACACAGTTCTGTCAGTCATCTGCAGAAGAACGCGCAGAACAATACAAAATATCAATTCTACACCATCTGAACAACCTGCAAAGAAGCGTTTTATTCTAGAGGTGAACGATATTTGCCGATCGAAGGAAATCCTTGTGAATTTGGTTCTAGCACAACGTCGCCAGGTTAAAAAAAACTGCGCTCAAATGACTGAACAGTTAAAGTATTGGAACAAGGTTCTTTCAGCTGCGTTTGCTGGCGTCCAGGACATCGTCCAGGGCCGGAGGGTAGATTTGTACGATCACACGCAGGGACAGTAAACCTGCTGAATCGCAATGTGTCGCGTGTGAGAGCTTATCTGAGAACCGCATTTCGTGCACTTCCGATGCGTTTAGCGTGTCCTGAGCATAGCGCTTCAGTGCACCTTGGGCGAAAGTATGCACAAGACTGAAGGCCATGACCATTACTTGGTTGCGAGGGACTACCTACGGATATAATAAACCTAATAAATCTAACTGCCTTAAGAGTCAGTGGAGTTTTATTTAACCAAGAAACACCATGTACAATAAGGGATGCCGTAGTGGGGGGGCTCTTAATTAATGTGAATCATCCGGGGGTTCTTTACCATGCAGCGAAATGGCACTGTGCATGGATGTTTTTTCGTCCTACCAGGATCAAAATACGGCCGCAGCAGCTGGGAAAGATGCTGCGCACTCGTGTCCGGTAGCTGAATGCTGTAGGCACTTACCAAACATGGCCTAACCGCCAAGTACAACTGCTAGCATCAGAGTTTAACTCTACGTATTGTTAATCGAAGGCCTTTTCAATTCAACCTGGGTAAGTTCAACATACCCGGAGCAGTCGGTTCACCTGTGTTGTGGGTAAGGAAAGCTTTTGCGTGTTGGCAAGCAGCTGAAGCAGAAGGAATACAGAAAGCTCGAACGCTGTCTCCAGCTCAGACCACTAACAGCACGGCAGTCGTGAACGAAGTCAATCGTCTGTATCCAACCCTCCAAGTCTTGTGTTATGTGCTTTCTAACTGGTGCCCATATGGATTATTCCACAGAGTTCCTGAATATTACGTACAGGGAAAGCAGGTGGCGCTGCTGTTCATTCATCATGAAGAGGCGCAGGAATGTGGGAAAGATGTTTCGTATTTGGCTTAGCTATATTTTATTGCTGGGCATGAAATATGGATTCAGCCATAACAATAATAACCCGCCGCGGTGGCTCAGTGGTTAAGGCGCTCGTCTAGTGAACCGGAGTACCCAGGTTCGAAGCCGACCGCGGCGGCCACGTTTCGATGGAGGCGAAACGCAAAAGGCACCCCTGTGCTGTGCGATGTCAGTGCACGTTAAAGATTTCCAGGTGTTCCAAATTATTCTGGAGATCCTCCACTATGGCACCTCTTTCTTCTTTCAATCCCTCCTTTATCCCCTCCCTTACTGCGAGGTTCGGGTGTCCACCGCGATAAGCAAGACAGTTACTACGTCCATTCCTTTCCTGAAAAGCAGTTTTCATTTCATAACAGTAAGACTTCTCCTGGCAGTCCTCAGGGAAATGCTGTGAAAGTTTTGATACCAGCCGAATATTTGTCTTGAATTTATTGAAGTGAAAAATGCGTAATAAAGATAATTTCACCTGCGTGCAGAGGAGAGCATCGCGGCGCAGCTGCCGATTTGGAGACGTAATTCGTTTTCGGCCCCGCACTAGCCAAGACAAGTAAGAAACCGTCTTCCCGGAATTCTAGCCGTGGATCAAGTGCGCTTTAACTCGCATGTCCAGTGGCGTCAACTTTCTCTGCAGGTCATATTGAGAACCTACGGATTACTGAAGTGGTGTGGTCCGGCTTTATGCGAGCCATTGCTTCAGGGAAATGCTTTCAGGGTTTCAAGGCTAAACGCGATGCTACCTTTCAAGTGAGACCAATAAAAAATAAGCAGTACGCTACAGTCAGTGGCGCCACACCACTTTCAAGTCAGCGCTGGCTCGGTTGCTCCATCTAACACAAACGAAACATCAGTCGATCCCGAGAGGTTAGCCAGACATCGAAGATCGCAGGCTGCAAGCACCAGAGCCGTCATCATGCTAGCTGGAAAGGCTGTCCTCGATATTTGCTTTGCAATGTTCGGAACTCTGGTGAGCCCTTAACTCAGAGCTCGCTTTTATGCTAATCGAGGTGCTCACATGTAACGCACAGTGTCGCTGCAAACATGGTTGTGCTGGAGAGAGAAAAATGAGCTGAATGCCAGAAAGTATGCCCAGCTTAGTTAGCTTAGTTTCGTGCCTGCTTAATTCTTATATCCCAGGCCTGGCTGCCCGTAATGCACCGTATTTGATTCGAAACCTGAGGCTAGAAAAACTCCACAATTTTCTAGCTGCAGTGTTCTCGCTGCCCCAATCTGCTTCCCCTGGAGAATTAATAACGACACGGGTTGCTGTTACAGCGATAGCTGTTAAGGGCAGGTTTCCTGGTTCTGCGCCGTCGGCGCAGCTGGCGCAATTCCCCGCCACGACGCCCATCGGTCAGCATCCAGTAGACTCATGTAGACATCACCAACTTGCCTCACTGATTAGTAGGCACGGAGTTATGCTATGCATGCGGTCACAGCCACACGCTGTGCTCAGTGGTCCGAACACAGTGACATCATGCGGTGTCTGCCAGAGAAAAAGTCAAATAATAATGAATTAACACTACTTCATTTACCAGTACCTCGTGTTGCACAGTGGCAACCGTAGTTTGTGCTTTTTATTGTTTTTAATTACAAGGTTGCGGTTGGATTCACTGAAAAGTGTCTCCCAGAAAATAGGAACCGTACTCTATACATTATACGCCCAGAAGCTTTCTTCTGCAGCCGAAGAGGAATAAGAGCTGGAAGTCGGTTCTACGTTCAGCTGAGTTACATTCGATGGTATCTGTGAGCTGAAGGCACGAAGGTCGATCAGTTGCTCTTAGGTGCGCGGTGTGCGAGAAAGTGTCTGTATGCGTTTTCCGATGGTGAGCGTGATCTCTTGTGTCATTAATAGTAGACCTGTCGGACGACATCTAATCGCGATTGTGCCTCGGCAGTCACCTCGTGGTCGGCAAGAGAATGAATGTGCGACAAGAGTAGCTTAAACAGTTACGAGTTAAGAGAAAAAGATAATAGCTTTAGCAAATGTGGGCAAAGAAATCACCTGGCGTTCATTACCGCCGAAATGGCTGGCCTTGTTCAGCAGTTGTAGCTAGACGGAAACACTATTTCTCGTGCCCGTGCATATACAAAACTATGTATCACGTTCCTGATAAAGTGTAAACAGCTTCAGGAAGCTCCCTGTCCAGTCTTCCTCGTACTTTGCGTCGTCTTTGTGTGCGCTTAAAAGAACGTTGAGAATGGACCAAATAGCCCGAGAAGACATATAAATGTGAACAAAAAGACACAGAAAACACTGCGGTGAATTCGGCTGATAATGAAGAACGCGTGATATCTTTACATAGTCGTCTCAGTTGACAGGGCTGTTGAAAAGTACCCTGTTACAAGAAAACCTGTGAAAATAATCCTGTCAGGAACAGTTACAAGATGCCTTTGCAGCTTAGCACCATGTCTAACACACCGAAGGATGGTTCCTTGCTGCGTTATTTTGGTATGAATTGTTGGAAACACGTCCTCGGACACTTACCCACTCTTTAGCCTGCTTCTTCAGCGCTTTACTGGCCGCCGAAACAAGCTCTGCATCTCCAACCAAGCGCTTTTCGCCAGGCTTGCTGTACACGTAGATGCATCCTCCTGGCGCAGTGGCCTTTATCACTTGCATCACTCGCTCAGGCCGCAAGAAGGCGTCCACGTGAGGAACTTGAGGACCGAGGAGTAGCGAGTTGAAGAGCTGCATAGTCTTCTGGAAGTCGTTGAGATTGTTGGCCTTTAGCTTGACGCAAACTGCCTTTCCGCAGGGGGTCGCGTCGCACTTGATGTTGTCTTCTGGTCGCAGTCCTTCTTGACGGCGGAGCTCCTCTTCGAGTCGGCCCTGAATCGCCTGGAATAACTGAAGCGGGAAATACAGGGTTTCTTCTAAAATGACATGAATGGTTAGTGGCAATGGAGGGCCATTGCCTTCAGGGCCAGAGTACAGGGCAATCGGTGCGCCCCTGAGCAGCGTGCAAGCGCTCTGTGCCGCCACGGCGTCTTTGAAAGACATCCAACCCTTCTCAGTGTAATCTACATCTTTAGGAGCCCTGAGTACTAATGTCCGCGTGCATGAATCGAGTGCTTCATCGAATATCTTCCGAATGGCGTCTTCCAAGGCCTCCAGCCTCGCCTGCGTCGTAATGCGAGGGCGTTCATGGACGAGGCACACGGTCGCCGGCTCCACCGACAGTGAGGTGCGGATCAACTTCTCTACGGACGACTGGCTTGCTGTCGGAGGCAAGCCTTGGATATAAATCTGGCCTGCAACCTTTTTGTCGCGCTGGAACACCACTGAGCTGCCATCTAACTTCGCTCTGAGAGGCAGCAGGGTTGCAATGCGGTCAAATGACGCCTGGTCAGCCAGTTGGGCAAACCCAATGCCCACGCAAAGCCGGCGAGGTAAGGACAGCTGTGCGTGGAACGCCGGCTTTCGCTGCCTCTGTTCCTTGCGATACTCGTGAGCGCGGCCCTGCACAAAGACCCTCAGGTCATCTCTCTGCTCGAAGAGGGCGCGGTAGGCGGCGTCGGCTTCTTTAGCCGTTCTGTACGTGATCTGGAAAGCGTTGTCCTTGTTGATGAGCCAATACTGGACGACGTCGCCCAATGCGTTCACCCGTCTTCGAAACTCAGGGAGAGGGATCTTGATTTCGCGGATTATTAACGTGCGGAAGGCTGACGGCGAGAGAAGTTCGTCTACGCGACCTCCAGCGCCGAGCACTGCAGACACTGGATAATTACTGTAAGGCGAGTCGTGCGGCGTCAGAAATGCCTCCCGATCCTTCTTGCTTAGTTTGGTCACCTGATCTGCGACGATGCCCTCGAGGTGCTGGCGAGCTTCGAGGCAGTATTTCTCATGACCTTTTATTAGAACACACTGATTGGTCGAGTCCAGTGCGAGGGAGCATTTCGCGCCATCCGCCGCAAACCGTAGCTTCTCCTCGATACTTTGCAGCGCTCGCGGGGCGCTGAACTGGTGACTCCAAATGAGCTTTCCTACAGGGCCGAAACGTTTCTGCAGTTTAGGAGCCATGTCCTTTACACAGGTCTCTGAAGTGCGAGGCTCGCATTTGGAAGCGGAATCCGGCAGGGCTGAGAAGTTCAGCAGCTGCAGTTTTTTCTCGCTGTGAACCTGAGCATAGAGTGAACACACGACGTCATTCGCTTGCTCCGCCTGGCTATTGAACAGAGAGAGTGGCGAGACGTGCAAGTTGTCACCCAACGTGTTGTGCTTGTAGCCTTTTTGCGAAGCCTGGAGCAAACCTTGTGGGAACGACTCCGCAAGGAGTTGGCCTAACGTGATTTTGGCGTCATTCTCTTGCTTGATAGAATCAGCGCACAGATTTCTCCCTTTGAAGGCGTCGAATTCTGCCTGGATGGCTTGGGCGGCACTGTGCAGGCGATTTATGAAAGCCTCGTTCACGCCGTTCAGCTCGCACCACGTGCTCTTCATTTTCTTGGGCACAATGACCCAGTTCTTGTAGAGCTCAATCACTCTCGAGAAGACGCTGTCTGCGTCAGATGCTGGGATGGAGCGCTCAGTTCCGTCTTTCTTCAGTTGCCCGTAAGCAACCAGCAAGTCCTCAAATGCCAAGATTGAAAGAAGGATCGCGTCAAGCGACGGAGCTCTACCCACCGAGCCAACAACTAGCTTACCAAGCCGAGGCTCTAGGCTTGTCTGGCATAGCTTTTCGCCGAGATCTGTCAGGCGACCATCATGGTCCAGTGTTCCAATCTCTTGTAGCGCTCTTTTTACATCTCTTACCAGCGTTTTGGGAACGTTTCCGAGATACGAAGCAACTGAGGTTGTCTGTCTGGACGAGAGTCGGAGGACGATGTCCTCTAGAAACCGGGACTCGCTGACGTCGACCGGTGGCGAACAAATGCACGCGTCTCTGCTGTATAGGCGATAGCAAGTGCCGCAGTCAAGAATGCCGGCCAAGGCTCTTCTTTCTTCGGCTTCTGCTTCAGACACATAAGCGAGCCGCATGACCATGGAACCGCTGCGGTAAACAGTCCTGAGCATTAGACCACTGTCAATAACGCAGCGTACATGCATCATGCCCACAATCACATCGGGGCATTCTGCAGCGAAAATTACCCTCCAACATCCATCGAGCGGTTGCCCGTTACCAAAGGTGGAACCCATGCAGCCGAACAAAACTTCGTGGCTGACTTCCACTTCCATGTTTTTTCCGTTCAACCTGTGACCGAGAAGGGCATCTGCGCGAAAAGCGTCCGCCAAAGACGGCAGAAACACGAGAACGTCTCCGCCGGAATCCTTCGCCTTCAAGCAGAACTCAAGGGTCGCTGATACACACGCGTCCACTCGGTTCGTAGGCTTTCCCTTCCATACTACTTCCACCGGAAACTTGACGATGCACTGGACGATGTCTTGGGCTTCGAGACCAAACGCTTCCTGGATCGGAATACACACGTCTTCTGACTTGTTGCTGCACAAGACCACGCCGACACGGGACACGAAATGCCGGCGTAACACAGCGAGTACGACTCTCTGGTAAGCGTTGTCTTCTTGCAGTCCATCGACGACGATTGCCTGGAAGTCGGACAAAGCTGTTTCACGGCGCACGAACTCATGGAAGAAATGTCTTGCACTGGTGAAAACAACTTCCGACTCGGGTTTCACCTGCTTCTTGGGGAGCAACCAACACTGTACTGGTCCCACACCGCTCACGGATCCAGCGTACTTGGCGCACTGTTCGGCCGCGAGATCGCTTGGTTGAACACTAAGCACCCGCTTTCCCAGGTCCTGCAAGTATGATGCTATCTCGACGGCACTTCTGGAACCCGCTGAAGTCACCACGAACGTTACCTTCTTTTGGTCCACATTCCCTAGAATCCTTGACTTCACGCTGTAAACTAAGGAGGCCCTTCGCAGTCGGGCTGTTTCGATTGCCGCCCAGTCTCCTTCAAGCTGCTGTCGGGACAGGTCAGTAACGGTGTTCATAAACTCTTCCAACTGAGCCTCGTAGATAGCAGCGAGCTTTCTTAATGCCTTCTTTTGTTTTGCACCTGCATGCTCCTCGCTTTGGACACCACGCATTTTCTTGCGCACTTCCGCCAGCCTTTTTTTATGCTCGCTTACTGCGGCTTTTATCTTTGTGGCCAAATTTGGTGCCTCTGTCCTCTCTTCACTTTCGCCAACATCTTCCTTTGAAAGTATTCCTAGGCAGACAGGCGTGTCGTCTTCATCCACAAGAGGATTGCTGAGAGCTGCTACGGCCTCTTTAGCTTTTTTAATGCTGCGGTAAATTAGGCATGCGACGCCTATGGCAAAGGTTCCCACCTCGAGTTCAAAGTCCTGTGAAATGTTCAGGTTAGACAGGTAGCGAATCCAAAATTCTTTGTTCATTGCCTCTTTCGGGACAAGCAGGCCCACTTTTACGCGGAAGCCAGTCTGCGCGCTCGACACAGCTCCTCCAGAAATGTTTGGCGGTGGCGTGCTTTCAGTCTTCGCTTCATCGCCGTCGACACTGCTAACAACCCTAGATGACGGCTTCTTTGCTTGTTCCGGCATAGTTTTGTCGCCTCTGGCGCCTTCTTTTTCGGGGCTGGACTGATGTTGCTTATTGGTTACAGGCCTGGCTCGCGCAGCGGGTGTTTTGGTTGCCTTGGTTCCAGTCTCTTTCAGCTCCGCTACGAAATCAGTGTAGCTGATGCTTTCGTTCGCTGCGTCTCTCAGCGCTCTCTTTGCCTGGTCGTTGTGAATTAACACAACGTGGATAAGATCTCTGTATCGTATCTGGTGTATCTCGGCCGCGAAATCAACGTCGCCCGAGATGAGAACGATACGCGAGTTGGTCAGTTTGTGGGCGTCAGAGAAACGCCGCAGGACGGTGCGGAGCTTCTCGTCCGCCGCGTTCTTTTGGTCTCCCGGAACGTGGATTACCGTCACGAGAGCCTCGTTCAGCTCTGCGACGACCGTCGAATTCATGCGGGATATGTCGCACGCCACAATGAAGTCCGCTTCTCGGTGACCCGCGTAGAACTTCTGGCGCACCTTGCGAACGATGTCGTACGCGGGCACTCCGCTGGGAACTGCGCAGTTCTCGATGTCCCAGAACACGCTGATCATGCTAGTCGACGATGCGGAGGAAGCAGCAGCAGCGCCAACAGTTCGTTTGAATGTGGTGCCTGTGGTCGACCGGCTGGCGGAGCGAACTGGGTTAGTGATGTCTCTGAAGTCCTCGGCAAAGCGCGACGAGGAAATGGAGCGGCGGTCGTCCTCGCAGTGGTCCAGCTCTTCACCGTTCAAGTAGCTGTACCCGTCGGTGCCCCGGCTTCGCTCATCTGCGCCGTGCCGACTCCTCACGTCGGATGCGCTGTATGCGCCGCTTTCGGACATCATCGATCTGGCGTGGCCGGTGGTCATACAACGCACGGCCCTTTTGAAAGAGAGTAGGCTTTCCCCTGCACTGAGGGCTCTATCCTCGTTATGTGCTACGCTGTGCCAGTACGCCTGGGTGTCAGCCGGATGTCTCTGCTCGGAGGTTTTTGTTGGGGGACGACCTCTAGGAAAGCTGCGTGGATCTTTGTGCGCGTAGCCAGCCCGGTGCGGATCATGCGGCTCGTATTGCTGGTTCTGGTAGCCACCGGGCCCAGGGGGAGGCGCATGATAGTCGTTGTAATGGTCCATGTAGGGACCTCCTCGGCCGGTGCCAAACTGTTTCGGCGGGGGGTAATATCTGCAATGGTAAGCAGTGCGTGTACATGCTTTACGATTTACTGCGCGAGATGTTTTAATTAGAGGAAAATTACAATGCTCACGGTACATTTCACCCGTTTTGTGTTGCGTTTTTCTGGCATAGGTTCTTTTTGTGAACGACTACACAAAGACATACACACCTTAGGCTCTTTTGGAAATACGCTAATACAATGCGATCATGCCCGAACGGTAGTTAATAACTGAGTATATGCAGTTTTGTTATCTTGACACACCTGTATGAGCACTTTTCCTGTCACGCCTGCGCGATGGCTTTTGTTTTGTTTGTGATTGTTCTTCCTTTTGTGTGTTTCTCGAATAAACGCGCAGTTGCGAGTAAGCGCTTGTGTTGTTTGATCTCCCTTGTCTGTTGTCCTAAGTGCGCTTTATATAATTTTTGAATATGCACAATACTTGTGTTCTTCAATACTTGTGTCCTGTAAACTATCGAGCTGCTTGACTTCGTTATAAAGTGTAAAAGATACGACATTGTACTTGTGCTCTCGGTGCTCAATTCATCTCGCCAAATGAATGCTCACCGTACCTGGGTTCTCGCATTAGCCCCTGGCTTGCACTGCCTCTTGCACCACGAGCATGCTGGGGTCTGTGAAAGCCTGCGCCACGCCCTCGAGCTCCATCAGCGCTGCCGCCTTCGTGTCCAAACCGTGACTGGTAGGGGTGACCCCTGGCCCAATGGTCGGAGTCGCCGCGCCAACTCATGGCCGGGGACTCCGCCTTCACTGCAGATAGAAGTAGAAAGATTTGCTCCAGCAAGAAGTCTTGTCAATCATGAATGCTAGCCAACTAGCGCAACCTGGAAACGGGAATCAGCAAGCAACAACTGTTACCCGCCGCGGTGGCTCAGTGGATAGGGTGCTCGGCTACTGATCCGGAGTTCCCGGGTTCGAACCCGACTGCGGCGGCTGCGTTTTTATGGATTCATACTGCTAAGGTGCCCGTGTTGTGTTGTGTTGTGTTGTGTTGGGTTTTATGGCACATAGGCAGCTAAGGCCATCATGCGCCAAGCACAAGGTATAGAATTGCTTTTCTACAGAATGTTTTGGAGTATAAAAAAGAGGCGATGGTGCAGATGACTTAAAAAGATTGTACTGCCTAGTAATAAAAGGGAAGAAATTTGGAAATGGCTAATGGTAAAAGCCTTAAAGATGGTCAGGCAGCCTAAGCGACTTTCCTTGGCTAGCAAGGATCCTGAGGCTCCCAACCAATCAAATAAACAGCCTCAGCCTACTTCTCAAGAATGAGAAAGTGGCTGAGGTGTATCATGTATAAAGGCGATCCAGTGGTTAAAAAAAAATTACAGCTTTTCAAGTACGCCTGCTTCTTTTAAAAAGCTAAAAATGGAAGGTATGTTAACAATTGCATTATCAGCTAAAAGCAATGTAGGGTGGAAAGGAATGCATTCATGATAAAATTGAGTGAAGTACTTTTTTCTTAGTTTTTCTAGTTTTATACATGAGAATAAAATGTGGTTAATTGTAAGTTCACCTCCGCATTCTTCACAAACAGGTTTATCTTGTTTTGTTAGCAGGAAGTTGTGCGTAAGGTGCGTGTGGCCTATTCTGAGACGGCATAAAATCACTTCTTTAAAACGTTCTTGGTGCACACTTGACTTAAATTCACCTAAAATCGGCTTTATTAAGTGTAGTTTATTATTCAATTCGCTGTTCCAAGCCGATTGCCATTTTTTCCTTAACTTCCTTTGTACTAATTTCATGCAGTCATTCAAGGGTATATTTACTTTTTTTATTTCCTTGCCACGAGCTTGAGCAGCACAGAAATCTGCTCGCTCATTGCCTTTTATGCCGACATGACTCGGGACCCAGCAGAGTTTAATGTTTTGTCTTCTAGCTGTGGCTGTTACTATGTTGTGTATAATGTCACCAAGTATAGGAGTGATTGCGTTTCTTGAGTGGAGGGCTGTAAGTATACTTAAAGAGTCTGTGTAAATAATAGCGTTTTCGAGGTTCTCGCTGAGTATTTTTTCTACGGTCACATATACTGCGTAACATTCTGCAGTGAAGATGGATGCGCACTGTGGAAGTCGTATTGTTGTCTCCGAATTCCCTCGCACCACTGCACTTCCTACATAAGTATCCGTTTTCGAACCGTCAGTATAAAAGGCTGTGAAACCATTGTATTTTTCCTCAAGTGCCAGAAATTCTTGTACTATTTGGAGTTGTGGAGTTTGCTTTTTGCGGAACTGTGTGAGAGTGAAATCGCACAATGTAGGAAAATCATACCATGGAGGCAGTGGACCTCGTCTTTGCGCAATGCTGGGTAATGTGTTCAGTATGCCGAGATTCTGGCAGATCTCTTCAAAGCGCAAGAGCAGTGGCCTGGTGGTTTGCGGTTTGTTGTTAAAGATTGTTCTGGATGGACACTTTGTA
This sequence comes from Amblyomma americanum, assembly GCF_052857255.1. Lineage (NCBI taxonomy): Eukaryota > Metazoa > Arthropoda > Arachnida > Ixodida > Ixodidae > Amblyomma > Amblyomma americanum. Next base: position 111,651,939 of record NC_135498.1, read on the forward strand.
ACTATTTCATAACAGATGTGTTTTGGAAGGGAACGGATTTTTAGGACGTATGAGCATGTAAGCATGCTTCTTCTATCTGTAAGTGATGGTTCGTTTGTTTCGACATAAAGACTGTTTATGGGCGACGTCCTGTAAGCGCCAGTGGAAAGACGCAACCCCAAATTATGCACTGGATCTAGTCGTTTCAAGTAGGATGGCCTTGCAGAACCATACACCAGGCAGCCATAGTCTAAGCAGGACCGTACCACAGAGCGATAGATGTGTAGAAGGCTTGCCCTGTCAGAACCCCAGTGTTTGTGTGAAAGCACTTTGAGTATATTCAGCGATCGAGAAGCTTTCTTTTTCAAGGCATTTATGTGAGGTAGAAAAGTTAGTTTTCGGTCTAATGTTATGCCTAAGAATTTGTGTTCAGTTTTTAAAGGTAACTGGCTTTCGTTTAGGTATAATGTGGGGTCTGTCTGTAGACCCCGTTTCAGTGAAAAAAGTAAGGCCACTGTTTTCTGTGGAGAGAACTGGAAACCATTCCTGTCTGCCCATGTTGCCAGTTTATTTATTGTTAGCTGTATTTGTCTTTCGCAAGTGGATATGTTTGAGGATGTACATGCTATTTGAAGATCGTCAACATAAACAGAATACATAATGGACCTTGGGATTATTTTCCTAATAGAATTCATTTTTACGACAAAGAGAGTTGTACTTAAAATACAGCCTTGGGGTACCCCATTTTCCTGAATAAAATTCTTTGAAAAGGTCGAGCCTAGGCGCACATGGAATGAGCAATTGGATAAAAAGTCTTTTATGCAATTTAACATCCTGCCGCGGACGCCAAGCTCGGCAAGGTCTTGCAGAATCCCAAACCTCCAGGTTGTGTCGTATGCCTTTTCTAAGTCAAAAAAGACTGCAAGACATTGTTGTCTGTGTATAAACGCATCTGACAGTATTTTCAAGGCGGACTAGGTGATCTGTGGTGCAGCATCCTTTTTTAAAACCACATTGATGGCTGTCGAGAAGTTCACGGGATTGAAGGACAAAAGTTAATCTTATGTTTAGGACACTTTCAAAGGACTTGGCGAGGCAACTGGTAAGGGCTATGGGTCTATAACTGTTCGGAGCGGTTGGTGGCTTCCCGGGTTTAAGAAACGGCACAATAATAGCTTCCTTCCAAGCTTTGGGTATTTTTCCTGATACCCAAACTTTGTTAAAAAACTTTAGAAGCGCCTCTACGGGAGGTTCAGAAAGATGGGCTAGCATTTGGTAATGTATTTGGTCTGGGCCGGGGGCGGTATGTTTACCGGCAGAAAGTACTGTTTGGATTTCTTGTATTGTAATTAAACTATTGTACGGTTCGTTTGTACCGCAGTCTGTCGGCAGTCTTTGTTTCTCTGCTGTCTTTTTGTATTTTAAAAATGAATCGCTGTAGTGGGATGAGCTGGAAACTTCGGAAAAATATTCGCCTAAAATATCTGCCTGTTGTTCTAGACTAGTCTGTACACCGGGGGCGGTAAGAAGGGGGACTGTGAACGGAGAGTAGTTGCCTTTTAGCTTTCTGACCTTCTCCCACATTTGTTTTGATGTGGTTGAGTTGTTTATCGACGACACGTAATTTTTCCAAGAAGATTTTTCTGCACTACGACGGATATAACGAGCTTTTGCTCTCGCCTTTTTAAATTTTATAAAATTCTCCTGTGTGGGGTATCTGCGAAAAATGCCCCAGGCTTTGGTTTGTTTCTTTTTTGCTTCTTTACATTCTTTTGTGTACCAGTATTTGTGATTTTCTTTTACTATTCCAGAGGATTGAGGAATAGCTTGGCGTGCAGCGGCAATAATACAGTTTGTGAGACATTCGTTTAGTTCGTCTACACTCCCGTCGTCAGAAACTATTCTATCTAGGCTGGCTTTTTCACGGAACAGTGCCCAGTCGGCTAAGTGCAGTTTCCATCGTTGTGGTTTAGTTGGGATTACTTCGGGTGAATGTGCTAAGCTAATTAGTATGGGTAGATGATCACTTCCATATGGGTTATCTAAGACATCCCAATTAAAATCTGTAAAAATCGAGGACGAACTAAAAGACAAATCTATGCAACTGAATTTTCCTGAGCTAGGGGAACAATAGGTTTGTTTGCCAGTGTTCAGGAGGCAAAGGTTATTGGAGAGTATAAAATCCTCGATCAGTTGGCCTCTAGTGTCGGTTTTGTTACTGCCCCAAAAACTGGAGTGGGCGTTAAAATCTCCGACCATCAAAAACGGTTCTGGTAGTTGCACTAAACGGTCTTGTAAGTCTTGGAGTGTTATTTTAAGATGTGGATCAATATAAACGCAGCACACTGCGAGTGTTTTAAATGTGTGCAGGATGGCCGCCACAGCTTCTAATTTGGTTTTAAGCTTGTGTTCTCGGGCTGCGATTCCACTGTTAACAATGATGGCTACGCCACCCGAAAGCCGGCTCACCTGCTCTCGGTCACGGCGGAAGACCTTATAGTGTTTTAGAATGTTTTCGTGTTTAAAGCCTAAATTTGTCTCCTGTAAACACAAGGCGACAGGTGAGTATGTGGCTAATATGTCTTTTATGTCGCTTAGGTTATGTAAGAGTCCCCTACAGTTCCAGTGTATAAAAGCCATCTTGTATTATGTGGGTACTGAAAGGAACTAGGTTGGGTTTTCAGGCGCCCTTATTCGGGGCTTTTCTTTTTTTTTTCGGTCTATGGAGCCCCGCCGCCCTTTCGACGTCGACGCCTTAGGACTACTTTGACTTGTGTCCATCGTGTCCATCGCATCCTCCGACACGCTGGACGAACGTGCAAGCCGCACGTTTGTTTTCATGTTCGGCCTCTCCGTGTGGGTAGGGACCTTGGGGCCCGCGGACCTGGAGGTCCGCGCGTCCTGTTTTGTGGGTGGTGGCGCAGCGCTAGCTGCTGCCACCTTGGGCACGGGTGGCCCCACTACAGGCTCACTGCGTGTGGCCTGAGTGGGAGCCAAAAGCGGCTGTGGTGCTGTGCCCCTTTGCACCACATCGGAGAAAGTAGGTTTGTGTATTGAAGCTACCCTCTTTCGCGCTTCCCTAAATGTTATGTTTTCTTTGACTTTGATTGTGACAATCTCCTTTTCTTGTTTCCAAACTGGACATGTGCGTGAGTATGCAGGATGGCTGCCCTCACAATTTACACATAGGTGTGGTTCAACTGCACAGTTTTCGGAATCGTGTTCATGGGAAGAGCATTTAGCACATGTGAGTTGGCCCCGGCAACTCTGAGAGCTGTGGCCCTAACGTTGGCATTTGAAGCAGCGTCGTGGGTTTGGTATGTACTGTCTTAGTTGGAGCTTTATGTAGCCTATTTCTACGGAGTCGGGGAGGATACTAGATGCAAATGTCAGGACAATGTGCTTTGTGGGGATTTCTTTATTATCTCGTCTCATTTTTATCCTGTACACGTTGGTCACGTTTTGCTCCTTCAAACCTTCCAGAAGTTCTTCATCAGTTACATATTTGAGGTCATCATCTGAGATAACTCCCCTAACAGTATTCAAAGATCGGTGTGTGCTGATTGTGACCGGTATTTCTCCGAATGACTTCACTTCTGACAATTTCTCTTGTTGGTGGTTGTATAAAACTTCTAAAAGAAGGTCTCCGTTTGCTAGTTTTTTGATCTTGTACCCTTCTCCTATGGCACTTGTTAAAGTCCTGGTAACAATGAATGGTGACACTTGTCTAGCAGTTTGTTCCTCGTGTTCGCTGTGAACAACGTGGAATCGAGGGAAGCTTGTAGCGTTTTTTTTGAAGAATTTATCTGTCTCGGTGCGCCCTCTTTTTCGAGGGAGATCGGGTTGAAAAAAATGAGAAGCCATGGAATGTGTTCTTTGTTCGGCAATGGTGGCAGCCACCCACCATGGAGCCCTACATGGGGACGGGACAGGTGCCTTTAAAAAGCCCTGTCTGCGCCAGCTGTACACCATCACTATAACCAAATATGGCGTAACAAAGGTTTGTCAGCCACACAAGGTTAACCCTCGCCGCCAGGAAAAAGGAAAAAACCAAGAAGTGAGTGGGAGACAGGAGAGTTGTGAGAAAGGGGTAGGAAAGTGAAAGATGAAGTGGAGAATAGGAAAAGGCGACTGCCGATTTCCCCCGGTCGGGTCAGGCCGAAGGTGCCGTCTACAGGAAGCTGGGGCCAAAGTGGTGTGTTGCCTCCGCCGAGGGGCCTTAAGGGTCCAAACGCTCGGCATCGGCTCAACCACCAGGATCCCCTTTTCCCCGGACACGGCGATGCCACGCACGGCGAGGCGTGGGTGCTCGGGTCCGTGGTGATGCACGGTTCACCATCATCCCCTTGCGGGGAGGTCCCTGCGGATGCTCGGGAACCCGCGGTGTCGCCACTCACCGTCGCGACGCCTGCAAGCTGCAGGCGCCCCCCTGCGGGGATAAGGTGCCCGTGTGCTGTGCGATGTCAATGCACGTTAAAGATCTCCAGGTGGTCGAAATTATTCCGGAGCCCTCCAATACGGCACCTCCTTCTTCCTTTCTTTCACTCCCTCCTTTATCCCTTCCATTACGGCGCGGTTCAGGTGTCCAACGATATCTGAGATAGATACTGCGCCATTTACTTGCCCCAAAAACCAATTATTGTTATTAAGCAACAACCGGGCTCTTTCATGAATACGGTTGCATCTTTTCCTGACATTTTCATGTATAGGAGGGGGCCAGAACGTGACTTGTGACAAAATGCCACATATTGCTGCTCTACTCGCCTTAGCATTTAAACAGGCAATAAAATTAGTTGTGTATTTATCTGGCACAACCTGCCTGGTGTCTACTACGATTTAGTGAAACAAATCACGAAATGAGGTTTGTTTAATGGTAAAGCGGTGAAAAAGACGCGAATTTCTGCAGGCCACATATTAAGCTGCTTTGTAGCTCAACGGACCAAACGTTCTGAATTAACGTAAGTGTGCAGCTATTGCGATTGGCTATTGGTCTTAATTTATGGAAAGTTCATGAATATTTGCGCTTTTCTTTCTTAGGGGAGAATTATTTTACTAAGCAGCCAATACCCGTGGAAAAACGTGACATCGTGGTGTTCTGCATTCGCCAAAGTAAAGCTAATAGCTCTGTTGCTTTCCCCAGATCTATACCCTTCCTTTATCGCTCTAGGACAGTTGGAACGTGCCAAAGGGAAAGCTTGATTGCCGAAGACAAGCAAAGAAGCAAGCAAGAGCAAAGAAGACAAAAAAAGCTCTGGAAAACATCAAACAGCGCTGCTGAATCAAGCGTTCCCGAATACTTACCAATCAGGCGTTCACGAATACCCCTACCGAAGGACAGTAATGAAAATGAGAGAATATTGCAGGCAGGAACCATATAAAATTGGTTCGAAACGCAAGCAGCGCACTCGTTACGGCGGTCAAGAACGTCTGCTGGTAGAACGCTTTCTGAAAATGGAGCATGCTATGTTCATCCTGACCTATTGGAATCACAGCCGCCAAGCACCCGGCAGAGCACAAAATGCGATGCATAGAGTTAATACAAAGCAATAGTGGTTTAATTAGTTGGTTCAAATCTCCCGACGTTTCGTTCAATTTGCTACATGCTTGCGAGATGGCCTTTCCGAACAGCTTTGTTAGTAAAGCGGCCACGCGTTCAAATTTCGGCGTTCACTTGCAAGTACTCCCGTGCAGGCTCACCCTCTCGCCCTCACCCTCTAACACACAGTCGGGATAACGTGAGCGCCCGCTGATTCCTGCCTCCCAGGCCTCAGCACCGCCCAAACCGCCACCGTCAGAAGGATGTACTGACAACATATCAGGAACTTGCGCAGGCCTGCGAAATAGCCAGTAAATGATATCCCAAGCCCAATAAAGCGCAAGAACACATCTGGCTCCGATAAGAGACAAATGCGGTCCGACAGCCCACAGTTTATCCGCACATTTTCCAATACAAGTACACGGGTACGTGTAAATTCTTTTCTCAGCCAGCGAACCACACGCGTGTGATGTTGGGTTGCTCAAAACTTCCAAAAAGACAGAGCAACATTGAAAATATGGAGCAGTTTGAGGCACTGATGCGCAGCTCAGATCCCGCCGTCCAAGTGGCGACATGCAACTGAGCTCAAGGGCTTCCGTCTGCCTGACCCCGCCACCATTCTCTTAAATTTGTGCGAAAATAAAGCAGCAGCAACAACTCGCGGGATGTTAGGCTGCAGCACAGATGGAAAAAGCGGCGATGGCGTACTGGTTTAAAGCAGTGGCCAGCGAAGCTGATCTGCTCTCGTCGCCGCGGGTTCAAATCCCGCTCCCGCTCTGCATGTTCCTTTCTCTGTTTCATTGCAAATCCTTACCGAGTGTGACAATCTACGCCATCTTTTGGGTCAATGAGCTCCTTATGCTACCGCATAACATTGAAAACCATGTGGTCTCGCGCTGCGAATCTAACTAAATTTTATATGCATTTGACAGGATCGAGCTAAAGAGCAACAATTATAAGAATATAAGAGAAAAAAGCTGCGAAGAAAGCAGGAAATTCAGACGAATCATGCAGCCAGGACACGCGCCAAGCCTAGCTGTAGAACTGCTTTGTTTCCATGTAGCAGGTTATGAAGCAAGGAAACCATGCCGGTTTCTCTCTGTACACCAAGTTTTTCGTGCGGGTGGGCTAACAAAGGTCGTGTTGGTGCCCATGAAGCCAACTTCGTGTGAATTCGTTTTATGGATGAATAATACCTTATGTTCTGAAGAGTTGCGGCAAAATGCGACATTTTGAAGTATTAAATTAGTAAATTTTTATCTGTTGCGCTTTAGCTTGCCTCTACATATTCACTGAGCAGTGTGACAGGATGGCAGAAAACAATTCATAATTATTTGGCTATTCATACGGGTGAATTAAAATAAAATCTTGGATGACGCTTACGCTTCCCCTGTAAGAGTAGAAGGCGATAGCGGTATAGCAGCTGCTATCTGAAGCCTCGCGTGGGGGGGGGGGGGGGGGGGGGGGGAGGTTTCGTTTTTTTCGCAGACGAATGGAATCGCGGCGCCCCTCGGCGGACTTTGCGACGGATGGAAACGTTCCGCCAGACAAACAAGGACTAATGTCCAAGCAGCATCGCATCACCATATGCCGGCACACTCGGTGGCCCCGCAGCGGGTGTACACCTCTTTCTTCCTCTTCCGCCGTTTAGTGATACCCGAATCACCCCATGCACATCGATACATCGATACATCACACATAGACACACATAAAATCATTCAGTTGAATTAATGCGGTTTAATTGCCTAATTCCTAATTAGAATAGTCCGTTAACTATGCACGCATCAGTACATGTCCTTCAGACACCAGACAAAGTCGGAAAACCGCCACGCGCTCACCAGGTCTACCTCTACCCGCTTAAACCAACGACTGTTTGTGGCTTATGGGTAGTGTGGCCTTATCGCAATCCAAAGGTCGTGGATTCGAGTGCCAGCTAAATCTCCCCGCTTTACCCTTCACCGCAATCACTTTACTTTGCATTTATAAACACCCTTAAGAGGTTTGCTACCAATCCGAGCACGCCGGTACCAATTTATATCTTTGTACGTGCAGGTTCCGCGCGTTGACGGCAGCATATATATATATATATATATATATATATATATATATATATATATATATATATATATATATATATATATATATACGTACAAAGATATAAATTGGTACCGGCGTGCTCGGATTGGTAGCAAACCTCTTAAGGGTGTTTATAAATGCAAAGTAAAGTGATTGCGGTGAAAGGTAAAGCGGGGAGATTTAGCTGGCACTCGAATCCACGACCTTTGGATATATATATATATATATATATATATATATATATATATATATATATATATATATATATATATATATATATATATATATACACGAGGAGCAAGAGTGTGATCGCGTGGCCGGAGGTGTTTGAATTACCCGCGCGAGGTCTTGTGGATGTGACATCACGAGCCGGTCGCTGGGTCATAAGTTTTCGGCCACGCCGTCGGTCAATGCCGACACCGGTTTTTCTGCGACATGGGTCCTTTAACTCTAGACGTTTAAACGATTTGCAGAAATGTGGGCAGTTTTACCTCGCGATAAGCAGAACATGCAAGTTTAAGGCGTAGGGGTGCTTCTACTGTCATGCCATGCGCAAATTCCATCATTCCAGTTATGCAAGGCCCGAAGAAAAAGCGTAAGGATGCTTCTACTAACATGACATGCGCAAATTCTAGCATTCCAGTTATGCAAGGCCGTAGCGCGCAATATCGTGCAGCGCATTAGTTACGGTGGGCACCTAAGGTTCTTACGTGCTAAAGGCATTATACCTAAATGCCTTCTACCTAAGCCCATTAACATGAAGGCCTTCACCCAGTTGGAGGCCTGCCAGGGATAGACATATCTGGCAGGTGCCGGAAGGTATTTACCACGAAGGTCTTCACCCTAACGTCTTTTACCGTAAGACATTTACCCTAAAAGCGTTTGGGTAAAGACCTGTGTAAAGGCCCCAAATGCCTTCACCCAGGTGAAGGCCTGCTTGGTGTACCTGGCAGTTCGTCCACAAACTAGACTTGACTTCAGATGTGTAGTACGTAGTACGTATGCCCGAAGTCGGAAAATGCAGATAGTAGTGCTACCTCACTAAAAAAATGCTTCGAGGCTTCCTTCCGCTAGTTCAATACAGCTCTGGTTCACTCAACCGCAGGATGGCGCATGGTGCATACGTTCAAGGGAGAACTCGCAACCCTTGCTATATCTCTCGAGGTAAATCACAATGGAAAGGAGTTTTCACATTTTTTCCCACTTATCTGCGCAGAACACTCATAGTGCGCGTACGTTAGTTGTGAGAAGAGCATTTATGGAATGCGGAACTGCGGGCCTGCCACGTGTGTCACTGCGGTGAGCGGCTCCGTGAGTTGTCCATTTCCTGCAAGCGCTAATAACACTGACCTTTTATGCGGCTATCAGATATGCACTACTTCCTTGCCACAGTGAGTCATCGAGTGGGCGCTGCGTATCGTCGTGCCCGTAAACATGCAACCCTTTGCAAAATTTCTCTGTGCAGAGCGATAAAAGAAAAGGGATCGTTAATAATATTGTTATTTCACCACCAAAATGTAGAGGTGGCAGGATGCTCACAGTAAAAGCTGCCTCTCAGAGAGCTTGACTCTGCCATGGACACCCAGCCGCGAAATTTGGCAGTAAAACAGTTGGTCACATAACTTTCAATACATATGAAATTAGCAATATTACACACAATCACGACAGGCACTTCCTGTAAGAAAAACAAAATGACATACATGAAGTAAACAAGCGAATAATACCTTTAATTTGCTTTAGAAACGCATGGAGAGCCTAACACGTTCTTGTACGAGGTGCTTCTAAGGGCACTATTAGACAGTTTTAGCTGTGCGTACGCAACGGCTTAGCGTACGCAAGGAGTTTGCGGTGGCGGTAGTGCGCATGCGCAGAACGCAAGCAGTGCGTCTTGCGTGCATACGCTAGCCAGCGGACTTTGCGTTGCGGCGCTTACGTCGCCTGCGTACGTTTAAGTCGACAAAATGGCGGCGCCCTGCTCGCCCGCTTCGGAATAAGTACACGTCGCCGCTGGATTCTCCGACGCTGTAGCTCGCTCAAATGGTTGCGGTTCGCTTTTATTTCGCCTACTCTTGCCCACACGTAGCGGTATAAGCGATAACTAGCCCCTGTTTTTCAGATAATTTGGCGATTTTCAAGCTCCTAGGACTAACTAAATGTAGTGTATTTTCCTCGTAGCAACGACACCTGGCGAATCAGTTTTATAGCTTTTAGTCAGTTCTTACATTTTCTTCGGTTTGCATAGTTTTCCTTCTTGGAACAAAAAAAGGCACCCAATGCACTCACCCTAGTTGTCAGTAATCACGGATGAAGTTTTCTTCAACCGAGCGTTGATGTGCTTTCATGTTTTGTCACTAGATAGCGCTATTGTTTGCGCGTGCGCGTGAAACACGCTACAGCACGGCCTGCTAAAACTATACTTCGGAGCGGACAGCGTAACGCACGCAACGCCGTAGCGCTTTGCGTACGCAAGCACTTGCGTACGCACAGCTAAAACTGTCTATTATTAAAAGAAAGCGCATTTAGCAGACGTGGTAGTATGTCTTCTAGTTTTGAAGGCCATATGTTGTTCTGTTTTAACATACCACTGATCTGTGTAGTGTACTTTGTAGCTTAGCTCAGTGTTAGCCAGTTCATCAAGAAAAGACGTATTATTGCTAATTTCGTATTTTAAACCATGGCATAAACGAAAATGATATAGCTTGGTGATCGGAGGTATTTTATATTTAGGAAAAAGTGCTTGCGTGTGGAATTTTCTAGGAACTTTTTCAATTAATACTGCAATTGAGGCCAGAGCTAAAGAACGATAGATATACTGTCAACGTAGGTTTTTCGTGGCAATAGCTGGCGATGTCGATAAATTAAGCAATAATTTCCGACAGTTTGCTGGTAATAAAAAGAACATAATCGTCCCACGTAATTTTTTCATTGAATACAGCAGCCAGTATCCTAAATGTGGGTACTATGGTAAATGAGCACCATCTAAGCAAGTATCTCGTTAGCGTAACTTTCTTATTTATTGATCTAAAAATAAGTGCGTTCGATTTCGTGACATTAACCTGTTAGGCATTTTTTTTGTCCACTCGTATAAATTAGAGTTCGGAATTCACTCTAATTGCAAGCTTATTTGGGGCGGCTTCTCAGGTAAAGATACTCTATCGTCAGCATACATTATACATATTATACTCTTGGCAGGGGTTAACATGTGCACAATATCATCATTCAAAATGCGAACAAAAAGGCCAAGTATGCTCCCCTGAACAATACCTTTCTTGATTACTCAAGTAAGAATGTATGAGACATCCTGCATCACCTCGGAAAATAACCAACTTTTGGTTTAGTAGTTGATGATCCAACGAATCAAAGGGTTTTGTAAAATTTATGAAGATGCCGGAACATATTTCATGCTGATCACGGCGTTTTAATATATATTCTTTCTGATTTAACCGCGCATGCTCCGTAGAACAGTGCTTGCGAAAATCATACTGTGGGTCTGTTACTATTTGTTGTTCCTTATAGAACTTTCCAAAGTGTTTGCGGATTAGTCTTTCATTTGGCTTAGAAAATATCGGTAGGCTTGTTCCGTTGACCCGAGCGGGCGCATCTCTGGCAGGGTCATTGGCTGTGCGTTGTCTGTCATGTAGAGACCCGTAGCGTCAGTCAAATTTTGGTGATAAAAAATAGTGTACATTAGGTAAAATTAGCAGCACAATAGACGACACATGCCAGCGTAAGCACCATAAACTGAAGAAATTTTATAGCAGCAATGGCTGAGAATTCGAAAAATATTGCTGCACGGTTTTAGTTTGTTTTTTATGCAGTGGGCGTGGCTTTGTGGTACATACTGTTCTTGATGTAATAAAATTCCTTCAGGTGATAGTGGTGGGAGCGCTGGTGTGTGTCTCATGTCTCGCCTGTTGCGTGGGTATTTTATGTACTGTACCAATTGGTTCGGCGAATTGCTCTCTTGTACCGCGCGTTATATATATATATATATATATATATATATATATATATATATATATATATATATATATATATATATATATATATATATATGCGCGTGTGTGTTTGTGTTTGTGTGTGTGTGTGTGTGTGTTTGTGTGTGTGTGTTTGTGTGTTTGTGTGTGTGTGCTTGTGTGTGTGTGTGTGTGTGCTTGTGTTTGTGTGTGTGTGCTTGTGTGTGTGTGCTTGTGTTTGTGTGTGTGTGCTTGTGTTTGTGTGTGTGTGCTTGTGTTTGTGTGTGTGCGTTCGCGCGCGTGCGTGTGCGTGTGCGCGCGTGTGTGCGCGCGTGTGCAGATATATATATAGGAGCGAAAAGTGAACGATGCTTCCCATATTTTTCAGAACACTGCTGCAGCTCCACCTTTAGCAAATGTTAACAATGATTCGCCACTTAACCGCTTACCGCGTAGCGTATCACGTATGATATCATGTATGACAATATGATGCGGCTATATTGTCTGCGACTGAAAGTGTTCATTTACAAAAACCTAAGAAACAAAACAAAAGCGAAAAACGAAGCCGCCATGGGACTGGCTGAAAGGCACTCTACGCGTTGGCTGACCCGGCCTCTACCGCGTTGAGTTCAATAAAAGGCGGGAGGCGGGGCGTTTAAGCCGATTTAATTAGGACCATCGGGCGCACATGACAATAATCCGAAGTTTCTAATAATGCCCGGAATGTGTAGATAGAGTTCCCGCGGTAAAACAACGAGTCTTTAGTGCACCTTTACGAGTACTGGTGACACATATGAAGCACAGAAATCGGCGGATGGCGCCAGTGACAAGACACTCAAAAGCAGATTCCATATTACAGGCGTGTATCATTTAAAAGAGCGTAACAGAACAGTGAACACAGACGTATCTACCGCGCATAGCTGGGCGTGCGGTTTAGTGACGTCCAGTGGACAACTCGCTTTGGGTGAACAACCGCAATAGGAGTTGATGCGCACTGGCGGTGATAAATAAGGAACAATGGACAGTTGCAGCGTATCTGTTTATCTTTTCGTTCCTGTGAGTAGTTCGTTCAAACCCCACTCCCTTCTACAATGTTTCGGCGGCTGAGGGCAGTGCAATTTAAGACAAATAAATAACAGTCTTCACAAGTTTGGATGTAGTTGAAGATGCTATATTGGAGTTTGTGATAAGAAGGAAATTTCTTCTTAAAGGATATCACTATTTTTTTTCGGTATTTTAGGTTCACCATAAATAGTTTTGAAGTAGCGGGTGATAGAAATTGAAACCGGTCAAGAAAAAAACGTGCTGACTGAAACTGCATGGGCCACGATGTCTAATGCAGTGCCTCGTTTAAGTAACTGATCACAACACGCGTATTAGCGGCAGAACTGCAGTACATGCATTGAAATGATGTCTGCAAGCGACGTCCGAAATGAGCGACAAAAAGCCAGACAATGCAAACGCTGGGTTCAGCACAGAGGTAACGACAGACTAAACATCGTAAACTGACTGAACTGAAGGCTAGCAGGCAATTTGCCCGCACTTACTAGTGATGCCTTTTAGCTGCTAACATAATGCAACATCAAAACTGTTTCTCATTTTGTTTAGGTGGGAGTAATCACCTCCACTGTGTGCATTGGCCTCCATTGCTCGTATTGTTCTTAGTTTTGAGCAAATGTAATTGGCCTGAGGTGCGAGTCTTGTAAATTTAGAGTGTTGTTTACTTGCATCTGTATTTGTTTCATTCGACACTAGTGTTGGGAAACTTGCAGCCCAATGCCAGTAAATACTGGGGACCGTCTACCCATCAAGCTATTCAACGAAGTAGTTTTGGCTGCTTCTTTCCTGGTAGTCAAAGAAAATTAATGAACAGATAAAAAAGTCCCTTTAAGGAAAGTACACGAAATGGGCAACCCGAAAGTTCGTTTGGGCTTGGACAAAAAGCCGCACGAGTAAGAAACAGGAAAAAAAACGGAAGAAATAATACTTGCAAATAGTGCAGAAAACGCTTCGTTAAACGTGTGTAAAAAGTACACAATGACACTTAAGACTTTCACCTGTAGATTTAATTATGATCACTGTTCCTGAACGCGGCAGAACTGTCACGACATTACTCGAACAGCCGCCTGCATCTTCTCCCTTTACACTTGGCGGTTACATACAACCGAATGGAAAGTCTACTTACTGCAAATAAAGGGATGTTGTTGGGGTCGGTGAAAAGCTTCAGGGGAGGCTTTGCGAATAGCCGGAACATCCTCACAAAATGTCCGATTACACATAGCGGCCGGAAAGAATTGTTTTTCTGTGAGCGATACGAGACGCCAATAAAAATCGACATGCTTCAGGACATGCAAATGCACTGTAAGGCCACAAACATCTTGAGCGGGGGCGACGTGCATCCTTCTTCGGAAATACACAGCTATTCGGGTCAATTTGTGGACCATACTGTGAAGCTTGTTTTGCATTATCACCGATCCATACTTAACGAAGGTATTAAGGACTCCCTTGCTGATTATTCCAACTCCAAAGGTTCCTGGGATCCTCGTTACACGGCTTAAAAAGAAACCCTTTAGGCTGCATATTTTCGACAAATACTTAACATAAATAAGCAGTGGCAAAATCACTCCATCGCCAACATAAAACACATGGTGTTGTGAGCTGGCTTTAACTACGGTCGGTTTTTTGTAGCAGGCCGGCAGGTCGAAAACGGGTTCGTTAGGCGGGTAAGACGTAAGTAACGGCTTGCTCCACTGCCGTGCGGGCGTGGTTAGAACTCGATGAGAGAATTTCAGAGAACAAAGCCTAAAACGTGCCTTAGCCCACACTGTCTGCGCGCGCGTCTGAGCGGTTTGAGCGAAGCGTCCGCACGTGTTGCGCCGGCTTTCGCAGTTAAGGCGAAGATCGCGAACGCGTAAATTGCCGCAGCCGCCAAAAGATGACGCCAGTGACGCAGCGTTCATTTTTGCCGTTCCTCCCGAGCGTCCTATTTTTCAACTAAACTGAACTGCGCAAGGAGGGCAAGAAGCGTTGTTTATCGCAAACGGGTGGTAAAATGCGCATTAGATAGATTCAAGACGAGCATGAGACATGCGGAGGAACCATTTTAATTTTGGTAGGATAAAGTGAAGGAAGGAGCGCTCGCATATGCGTCGACTCCGGAGCGCTTTGCATTTATACGTGTTCGCGATATCTTCCAAGACAACGTTATTACCCGAACAGTGCCTTTTCACCGTCACACTTTACGCTGTGGTGGTTCATTTGTTGATCTGCATCCATTTTTATTTATATTATCCACATAACGCCTGGAGGGCATCTCTCTAAGAGGATGTGTTATTGAATTAGCGGGAAATGAATGAAGAAATATAATGGTTATGACGCGCAGCATAAAAGACAAGCTAAATCGGTGTCGTCAATGCGTACGAGGCGGCTTGGGTCAGCGTTTTCTACTCATTCGCAATCACCGCCTTCCCCACCTACTTTTTAAGTCTACAATGTAGTGGTTTGTCCACGCCTGATGCCTTTACATTCGCTTTTGGGTGTGTGTGGTGCGATTACATCTCTAAATAATGAGCACAGCTAAAAAGAAATAGCTTGCAAGTTACGAAAGCGCACCGTAATGCCAAGTTGAAGGAACGATGTTATCTGAAACAGTTGCTGTTTGCACGCTTTTGGAGCTCGCTCCGCAATTTAGAACTTGGCTGAACGTGAACATAATGGCGCGTTCCCGCGATTGTGGTCTACCGGTGAACGAGTTCGCGTTATCGCTGAGCGCACCACTTCGCTGACAAAGCGTTGATTTTACGCAGACAATTATCTACTGTGTTCTACTCTACGCCCCTGGGACGCTACGTGCGCTTTGGCAACATGCACAACGCATTCGTCAGCCGCGATGTGCTTACGGGAATGCACAGCAGCCACCTGGCGTCACAGCCGGGCATCACTAACCATCCAGACGCCGAGGTGCAGGTCAGTAACCAAATAGAGGAGGAAAAGAGTGTTGCTGGCCTCTGCTGTAAATACTAAAGCTGAATCTTTCAGGAGACAATCGTGAGGCGTCTGTCCCTGTCTCGAAACCTTTGCATTTCTCTCGCATTTGCGTACTCACATTGGAACAGGGATGTAACTTGCTTCCATTTGTTAACTCTCTCAACGGAGCTGACCTGCGGGACGATGATTGTTAGGGATCGCTGCATGGATGCGCCTGGAAGGCCTTGGCTGAATGGACCAGTAAAAGTCCTACTTATTAACCGTCAATCCGCTGTGTAGTTTGCAGTTAAGTGGTCGTCTAAAGCAATGTAAATAACACAAAGTTTGAACGCATAGGTTGTCTCCATTGTAAATCTTACAAGCGCACAACAATAACAGCCTCCTCACTCTAATTCATTTTAACCCACTCGATCACGGCCGCGCCTGGTCTTCGATTTGCATGCATACAGGAGCCTATGGGTGTGGCAACATTGCCTTTTTTCCAAGCAGTTCGGGCTCGATAGGTTTTTAAATGCATTAGGGATAAGGATCGCTATGGTAGAAAGAAGCTTGTCCGGTGGTTTGGATTCTTCTTGTCAGGATCGTCCATGTTGGAGTATATTGTCTCTGCGGTGTAGCTGATAGCCGGGGTCACACAGGGTGCAACCACGGCGGAAACAACTGTTTACACCAGAGACGTTCCCCTCCCAGAACAATCGGTTCAAAACAGAAACTAGACATATCCAATGCAGCTGTCTCGAAGTAGTCATGAAATGGGCACCAGAGTGTTGTCGAGTGTCTGGTCGTCGTCACCACATTCGAGACTTGCTTTCCTTCGATGTGCACCACGAGCTAGAAGCCTTCAGCTTTAGGTCCCCAATTTATTCGATGCCACTGATGCGCCCTTGGCACAGTCTGGAGCGAACGAGCTTTGAAATCTAGCCGACGCGAATGTTGTATTTGCGTCTGACCGTCTGGTCGTGATATGCGTTGCTTTGTTAAACGTGATGGGCGTGAAACATGGTGGGCGGTATGTTTCAAAGCAAAAAAATAAGAAAGAAAACCGCGCTCTGCGAGGGTGTTGACAAAGCACGGCCGATGAAGACTCCGGAAGAATATTTCAGAACTTTGTCAAGGAACCGCCTCGATTCTGTTAACAAGCGTTCCCAGCTTTGAAAAACATTTTACGGTGTTGCCAGTGAGCACGCTAGTGCATTTCGCAATGCAACTCCTCAATACGTTCTTTTTTTTTTGTGTTCTGAACGCTGCACGCTGAAAAGCAGGGGCAACCTTGAACATGGACGCAAACTTGCTTAAATCCCCGGCTCGTGCTGTTATAACTTTACTAAGTGAGACGAAGGTTGTCGCAGAGGGAGCCACCAAACTGAGAAAACATTCCAGTGGTCAAAGCATGTCAAAGAAGTTAAATGCATATAGCGTGTTCGTGCTTCCGCGAAAAAAAAAGGCACTTCGACTCACCGGGTTAGTCTCAGCTTCCAGGAGCCTCTGCCAGTCTGAAAGCGGCGAAATCCTGCAGCAGCTGTGCACACTGTCAGCGCTTCGAGCTGCGGCAACCCGTCGGTCCGGCGGGAAGCCGCGGACGAACGTATATCGCGAAGGCGTGCACTGAGCAATGGCGTGCCTGTACTGATAAGCAAAGGGCGGAAAGATAGGGAAACTGCAGAAACAATGCGGCCGCGTTCGGGCGTCTCTCCGGCTGCCCGCCAGTATGTGCGACAAGTGCTTCCTGTGCGGTTGAACAGCTTTAAAGACGAGCATTCCGCTAAACTTGTTTCTTTTCTCGACCACGGCTCGTGACTGGCGGCATACACGGCGGCATTGTCACACCAGTCGGTCGTTGGCCATTCTGATAATTCAAGCGCGTGGCCGCGCAGTAGTGTACGAGTAAGATTGCCCTTGGTTGGTTGTTTGCACCGATATCGCACACTCAGACATGTTTGCCGGACACCCAGACAAGCTTGCATTCTTACACTGTTTTTTTTTCTTGTATTCCTTTTACTTGTTCTCCGCATCGCCACTTAATTTCTATCTTATCATCTCTGCAGATTACTTTTTATAAAAACTTCCTCATGGATTACTCATGCACCTATGTTATGCTAAACTTGATAAAACGCCCACGTATGGCTAACTCTCGCGTGAGGGTGTGTTAATTACAGCCTGCCATTGCACTGTTGGCTCATGGTTTATGAGGTTTAACGTCCCAAAGCGACTCAGGCTATGAGGGACGCCGTATTGAAGGGCTCCGGAAATTTTGACCACCAGGCGTCTTTATCATGCACTGACATCTCACAGTACACGGGCCTCTAGAATTTCGCCTCCATCGAAATTGAACCACCGGGGCCGGGATCGAATCTGCATCTTTTGGGTGAGCAGACGAGCGCCATAACCGCTGAGCCACCGCGGCGGCACCATTGCATTGCACTGTGTGATTAACACTAGAGCAGTCTCAACAGTTGGCGTGAATTCGTGAACGGTGTGGTTAACTGTTTTATTTTACTCTCAACTGTGCTCACTACGCAATTTCTCGAAGGAAGGATTTTCTAAATTTCACTTATATTACCAGTTGTGTGCATCAGTGCACTGTAGGATCGAAATTTTTTTATTCAATGTTTGAAGTATTTGCGCATACGTAGTGTACGTGTTTAAGAGTGAGGAGAAAGCTAGTCTGGGCTGCCGTAATGGAGCTCGCTGAATAAACACGATCTTATGGCGTCATATAGCCTTTGTAATAACGCACACAACTGCCGCTGCACTAGTCATTCTATCCGGACGGGATCACAAGGATGGGATCACATCGAGAATGTCTTCGATAACATTGCCAAAATAATGTGGTTCTTTGTACTCATGCCATTCTTATCGCGTCTCATGTTATCTCACCCATTCTACTCACGTCTTCGCACATGGGATCTCGTTCACCAACGGTGATGATCATGTTATCTGTACTGGGTCTAGGCAATGCTATTAAGTCCTCCCCCGTATCGAGTTGCCTTTGCGGCATGACGGCGTTTTGGCTAGAGTCCTTGCTTCTGATTTTCTTGCCCATTTAGGTTGCTTTGTTTTGTTAAAATGGCTATTCATTATAGGCGATAAGAAACGCAAGGAAATGCGGGCGCATACGGCCCTGCTGAACGTGCTTCTGTCTATTAGCCTCAAACATATTGCCACGTGCCTAACGCGCCGCGCGGCCTCCGCGCTTGGTCGAAACGACGACGAAGCGGTGGTTGGCTCTCGAGGCGCTCTGGCTCTGTGACCTGGAACCTGGCTCTCTAATTAAAAGAGGCTCTCAGTCATGGTTTCTCCCCGACGCCCGCCTGCACGGCTCCTGAGGTCATTAAAAATATTAAGACGCACGGTGTCGGATAGCGGTTTGCAGCAAAGACGGCTAGCGCGTACTTGCAGCACAGGTCGTCAATACAGTGCCTTCCGTTCTTTTTTTTTATGCCCACGAATGCGCGCCTTTTGTCTCTCTCCTGCTTGTGGAGTGGCTCTGAAAAGCTCGCCGCCGCGGAGATCCTAGCCGCGTATGGGGTAGGAGAAGTCGCTTAAACCAAATAGTTCACATAAAGCCTCTCGTACTCCAAGAAATAACTCGCAAGTGGTCTTTTTTATGGCGGAGTTTTGATCTTATATTTATTACACGTTGGCAAATAACTTAGAACAAGGACGGGTTTTTCTTAAACAACGAAGTTTATGTGGGAACTGCGTAGCTTTCCTTTGTAGCGTATGGCTGCGGATGCAAATGAGCAATTAGCCCATCATTGCAAATTTTACTCCACCTTGGGAGATTCACCTAATTCATTTCACCAACACCGATTCCACTTCGGGTTATTGATCAATTCGTACTCACCCTATCGAATGCTAGCCGTCCCGGTTAGCTCAGGTGGTCGAGCGACTGCTGCAGTGAAGCGGTGGTCCCGGGTTCGAACCACGCACCAGGACAAATTTTTTTAACTACGAAGTTTCTGTGGAAGCTGTGCAGCTTTCCTTCGTAGTCACTGGATGCGCTTGTTTGGATGCCAATGAGTAATTACGCCATAATTACATTTATTCACGCGGGTAAAATGGAGGCTGCTACAATATCGCGGGCTTGCTACTCCAGTAGCGGTGCTACAGGCGAGAAATGAAACAGGTAAGTTTAAACCCAGAACCAATAAAAACCAGCTTTTATTATTGAAATTTAAACGTTTTGGAATGGAGAAAGAAGTTACACACATAGGAACTACCGTCTAAAAGAAAACGGACAGATCTAGTGCCGACCCGTAATGTACATCTGAACAACGAGCTATAACAGCACTCGGCTTCAAGGTTATTAAAAAAAAACCTTCTTTTGTGTGTGCACAGGGCTGCTCATCATTCGAAAAAAAAAGGAAAGTAAAAAGAGCCCTCTCTAAAAAGTATCCAACTGGGATTTTGCCCTGCAAAATGACAATGCTTGCAAGAGCCAGAACTCTTAATGAGGCGAGTTTAAGTAGATTGCAATTTTAGTGCCGCACAGAATAAGCAGAAAAACATGCCTTTAGTCTGCAAGGAAAGATAAAAAAAACACTAGGCATCGGCTGGAACTGAACACGAGACCTGCACAAGCTGGCTTTCTATTTTCCCGGCAATCCAGGCGTCCTAATAACTGATGCAGTTAGGAAACAGTTCTAGGTTTTAAGAGAGCCGAAAATGATCGCAGTGGTGGCTTAGCCGTTAAAGTATCCGCCTCGCATGCGGGAGGTGCCGGGTTCGGTCCCCAGTCCCGCCGGGCCCCCACCGGGGGTACAATGGGTACAAGCTTCCCCTGGCCTGGTGCTCGGCTTCTTTAGGGCGAAATGCTTGGGGAATGGGTCTGTGACGCCACCTTGAGCAGAACGAAACACCTTTTGCGATGGCGCTCTTCGGCCACAGATGCCCTTACGCCATAAAATTCATCATTATCAAGAGAGCGAACAACGCGGGTTGTAGATTTTTGTGTGAGTGTGCGTGCATGTGTGTGTGTGCGAGCACAGGATGTTACAGCAAAGGCTGCTTGCAACTTTTTAACTAGGAAATGGAAAGTATATAAAGATGCGTTTTGTGGCTTAGTGACCAGTAGTGGCAAGGGCCAGAAGACAGGTTAATCACGCTAGCTAGGAAGCTCGTTAACTATAACCTTTTTCTGGAGAGCTGTATAGAAAACTCGACGAAGTATGCAGCCAACCAGACGTAGTAAACTGTCGGCAACTCTGGCGCAAAGAATGGTGTAAATGCCTTGAAAATGATTTTGCTATTATCTTCTTCCGGCATCTCCTTCCGCTTTCCCTCTCTCCGCTTTCTTCTCTCTGCTTTCTCTCAAAGAAAACTTGGCTCCAGGGGGAATTACATATATGTTTCGCAACACACATTTCAGTGTACCCGCTAAAACAGGTATTGCTGCGAGAAGGAACTTTTTTGAAACGGACGTTGAAGCTTTTTTTTCTCAATGGAAGTCGATTGTTTCATTTTAGCATTTGTGTACTTTTGTTTGCGTTCGTTCGGAGGCAAAATATGTATCCGTTGCTAAGAAAGTTCGGGTTTAAGATACGTTATTTCTTTTCCGCCACTCTAATCAAACCCGTGTGACAATGTTGATGACGTCCAGACTATTAGAGGCTCTGTGATCGTTAGCCAGAAACGGTGGCTGTACGACCCACCCTCAAAGATGAGCGTCTAAAAAAATTCGCTGGCTTCGTCGCAGTTTGCTTGTGAAGACAGCGGCTGGCGGCGAAACATTTCACTTAATGACGTTTTCGATCGATTATCGATTAGGCGGGACAATGAATCGATATCAGTAAACGTGACTTTACCCTTTCACGGAAAATAGATGCTGTAAGTAGTAAAACAGACGTCCCGCACTTCTAAGGCTACGTACACTGCGGAAGAGTGAAGAGGGGATTGAAAAGGTAGAGAGAAGGGGCGAGGAGCACAATCACAATTTGTCACTGAAGCGAGTGTATCTCAAGTAGCAAAACAGTGCCTTGTAGGTCTTGAGAGAAGTCGACTGCTGTGGCCGTGATACGAGGATCTTGGCATTTCTTAAATGGCGAAGATGAGGACGAGGAGCTGGCGTTATCAAAGATATGAAAACCGGGACAGGTTTCCAAAAAAAAAAAAGCAGATAGTCACTGACGCATGTGATGTCGGCCAGGAGGTGGTTGCAGCTGTTGCTTGTCCACGGTAAAAAAAGGAAAAATGTGTTCATTCTGCAATGAATGAATTCAACCTAATGTTTATGGTCAACTAGTGATGAGTGATAGGCGGATTCTCAAATAAACTGGCTGGTTCTCTAATGAGTCGAAATGTGTTGATGCTTCATTACAGCTGGCACAAAGCGCAAGAGATCAACTGTGACAAAGAGAATCGGACGACCACAGCGCATAATAACAACTTATGTTTTACTGAGGCACTTCGTCATTTAAATTCAAGTCGTGTTTAAGTTCCCGCAATTCAGCATGAGATGCTAGTCTGTGCTGTGGTCGTTAGATTATTTTTTCGTCCATTTCGATGCCTTGCGCTGTACGCCAACTGTAATTAAGAGCGGATGGTCTTAAAACTTTTGTCATTTCTGGTAGGGTTTGTAATTGAAGTAACTCTGTAATTACGCCTTTTTGTGTATAGTACAAATAGGCAATCAGAATTTGAATGCACAATTACAACACGAGTTATAAGCACTTTCGTAATTTTAATTTTCCTCTTTGTTACAAGCCGCTAGCCCGTAAATGTTAATAAATTATTTTAAGCATTCAAGAACAGAATCACCCAAAATGCACTTTATGCGATGATTTTGTTTTTACTCTTGCCCCAGAGAGAACACAATGATAGAAAAAATTACGAATGGAACGTTAAAAACGGGTTAGCTGGTAGTTTTGACAGCAACTGATTAAATGTAGTGCATAATGTAAAAACCAGTAAATGCAGTATCACCGCACAGCTCTATTTCAACCGAATAAATTGATACCAAGGTCATTTCATTTGCCAAAGAAATTCGTGTAAAATCACCAACGCAGATAAAGAGGCTTGAAGTCGAGTCACAGGAAATTAAGTCTTGGGAAAACGCCGGGAGCTTTGGCTGCGCTGATGTGATGCCGTATTGAGAGACAAAAAAGGCACGAAACGAGCTTTCAAGTGGCTGCAAAATGGCTGCTTTCGAAGAGTGGTTTCGGCATTACGACCGCGTGAAGTAGAACGTCATTAATAAATTCGCGGTTCCCTTTTCAGCCGCACGATTCTCTGAAATGAAATTGGTTGTTGGGGAAAGGGAATGGCGCAGTATCTGTCTTCGAACCCGACCGCGGCGGCTGCGTTTTTATGGAGGAAAAACGCCAAGGCGCCCGTGTGCTGTGTGATTGATGTCAGTGCACGTTAAAGATCCCCAGGTGGTCGAAATTATTCCGGAGCCCTCCACTACGGGCACCTCTTCTTCCTTTCTTCTTTCACTCCCTCCTTTATCCCTTCCCTTACGGCGCGGTTTAGGTGTCCAACGATATATGAGACAGATACTGCGCCATTTCCTTTCCCCAAAAAACCAATTATTAAGTAATTAATTATCTGTCTCACATATCGGCGGACACCTGAACCGCGCCGTAAGGAAAGGGATAAAGCAGTGCTCCGGAATAATTTCCACCGCCTGGGGATCTTTATCGTGCACTGACATCGCACAGCACACTGGCGTTTCGCCTCCATCGAAACGCTGGCGCCACAAGATTTTCAAAGTATTCATTTTTTTTCGTACATTGGGATCGTTTTGAACGCCGATATTTTGGGGAGATATAGTTCGAAGTACATTCAGCTCGGAAAACCGTTTTTGTTTTCAAAAATCTACTTTTTCGCATTTTTTTCCGACCTCAACACCCGCATCCACCCGTTAGATCTGCGCTTGAATATTGAACCGAGGTTCACCACAAGCAGCTTTAGAACGCCCACTTACCCTCTCAGTTGGCGCAGGGACGCAATGCAAAGCTGCGTACATCCCAGTCTGCTGTGCCTCCCACACTGAGCCTGATTCCGCAGCTGGGCGCCACTTATCCGCTCAGATAACGCCGCGACGCTCAACTGCAAGCACTGCATGCACTAACGTACGCGCGGCGTGGATTACGCTGCATTTGCACTTTTCAACTCGCGCGCTGTTGGGGCGCAGCGGTTGCTGCGATGCGGTAAGTTTCCTGGAACTTTGGCTGGCTGCGCCTGTAAGCGCCGTTGCTTGCGCGTAGGGAAAGTGTCTGAAAATTTGCTGGATGGGCTACTCGTTTGGCCTATTCGTCAGTCGCAGGCTGCAGTTTCGCGCGAACGG
Organism: Amblyomma americanum; assembly: GCF_052857255.1. Taxonomy (NCBI): domain Eukaryota; kingdom Metazoa; phylum Arthropoda; class Arachnida; order Ixodida; family Ixodidae; genus Amblyomma; species Amblyomma americanum. The sequence goes on from NC_135498.1 coordinate 111,675,763, forward strand.
CAATTCCGATTAGTTTTTTTTTAATGCACGTATGCATTTAGCGACTGCACCTTCGCTTCGCTGTGTCCGCAAATTTTTTGTCTGCCTGTTGGTTCATATAACCTGATAATTGCTGAAAACAAAACGCCCAAAGATAATTTTAAGCCTTCGAACCCACGCCCCTTGGGTACGCCACCGGAAGCGCTTGTGACGCTTAATTTAATTTGGGTGTCAGGCATTAGAAGTACTGATAGTATTTTAATATGCTGTAGTTATCGTATACTCAAGCTACGCAAAAAAATTGCGTGATTACTGCAATAGAGAAACACAAAGGCTTAGAATGTAAAAAAATGTTTTTTTAGAGAAATTTCAAAAGAAAAAATTTGCACCCTCTTCCTGGCACAATGCATCATTTGCAATGTAGAGACAAGGTTTGCAACCAAGAAGATGTTGCAAACTTGTGGGCGAGCAAAAATCGAGGGCTCCCGACCTATCCACGCAGTCGTTTGCCACCTCGAAGAGATAATTTGTGACTCCCAATAAGGCACATTCTTCCTGACCTGATGCGGGGGAACTCCAAGATACTGAGAGTCCCCAGCTAATCCCACTGAAACTATTAGATTTCGTACCCCAGTAACCCAACCAAAATCCTTTAGATTTTTGCAAGTTTAGATCTTCGCCTGAGACGTCACAGAACTTCGCTGCTAAATGCAAAGCTTCAAGCACGCTCTTGTTTATCCGAACACAAAGGGCGACGTCATCAACAGAGACTAAAATTATAATTTCCGACTGATCCGTGAGAATCCTCGAATGGCTTGTGATCCGATGCTACCAAGACACAAGGGTTCGAGGTTAAAGCAAATAACAGAGGTGATAATGGCCAACCCTTCCGTACAGACGAGATTAGTGAAATTAATTTGGTAAGCTCATGATTTACGATCCACCTTATATGGGAGTGTTTGTAGCATAGTCTAATGCCCTTAAGCAATACATCCCTGCACAAGCGCTACTCAGACTATATTCGCGACCTTTGTTTTGCGCTCTCATTGGGAACCTATGCGCTGAGGCAATTTTTTTCTTTCTCTCGAGTCTGGAGGAGTTAGCGCTGTTCACTAGTTTGTTCACCGGTTTGTTTCCCGGTTTTTCTTCTTCAAAGCTGCAAGCCACACATTTGCTTAGAAGGCGGCTGAGTGGTCGCCTGCCTTATATCTTTGCTTCAGCTGGTAATGGCCGAGAAGGGGCTTTGTGGGGTTTCCTGAAGGATGTTGCTGATACCCTTGATTTACAAACTGCTCGCTTCTCGCGGCAATATTTATTTGACCTGTCCAGGAGCCAGATGACAAAAGCACTAACAGAATCTCTTTTCCCAGTGCTCGTGTATCGGCACCCTTAACTTGATTCTGTGGATTATAGTGTACTGAAGTAACTTCAGCGAATGAATATTCAACCTGCTGAAAATCGCTTCTTTTTTAAACTCCACCCTCGGACTCCATCCGTCAAGGCCTGGCTTCGCGTCAAGGGGCTTTTGTGCCACGGCCGTTGAACTGTCTCCTGTGCGGCCAACCACAGGCGATCGATCATTGCTTTGTGTGTACCGTGATGCAGTGTTTTTCCTGACATGCTACAAAGGACAATCAAAAATGACATTGAGGTCTCGCCTTACAGTATCAGGTTCTTGCCTGTCCAGAAAGTCGTCGGGATTCCGTGCGATTTGTTAATGCTGATCGGACTTTTTAATTTGTGGAAGAGCCGCATGATGGATAGACACGCAGAAGCTGGGAACAGTGTGGCATGGTGCGGAGAATTTATGCAGCTCAGGATCGGCCGCCTGCATGGTTGCCGGTTCTTGACGCATGTGCATGTCTCTCGAAATTTTCAAGTGCTGGTGGAGTGCAGTGTGTGAAGACATGAGGATGTGTGTCTGCGTCGCGGAGTTGTATGTGCGTACGTAAAGCATTTGATAGCTTAGCGCCATTGATTTTCGTGCTATAAAGAAAAAAAACAGCGAGAGCGCACTGCTATCGATGACTGGCCAGCGAAGCTGACCTGTTCGCGCTGCCGAAGGATCGAATCCCATTCACGGTAAAGTTTGTTTGACGTATTTTTATTCATTTATTTCACTTTTCACAAACGGACATACATCGCAAGATACGCGGCACAAAATGACAAATATTGCAAGATCTCGGTTGGGGTTTACCCATAGAAACAGTGCGTTCGCACTGAAAGTCCTTACAACGCACGCACTCATGCAGCTGCGGTGATACCGAGTTCAAAAAAGTGGCTTTGTCCTTTCTACAGATTGTATGTGTGACGCGCAGATTCGCCCGCTTCGCAGGGTTTGTTTTCCCTTTGGATGAGTTTACAGCGACGATGTGCAACACAACCGTTTCCCGCAGCGATGTTCAAGCGCGACAAGGGCGATCTGACGGAATAGCAACACAGCGACCAATAATTTTCATTCCGATTTCCACTCTCGAAGGAATCGGTGCTGGCGCTGACAACAGAAGAGAGCCGCTTCCGCTGTTACTGCTCACCGCGCTGGGCTTCTACGTGCGATGCAGACAGTTTGTAGATGTTGTGAATGTGTTTGCGGACACACTCGCCTATCAAGTGGTGTGTACTGGATCCAGCCTCGCTCCCATTATAAGTGACCTACTTCTCGCTTGTATACGAGCGTTGCCTTCAAGCCAAGGTTGAAGACGCGACCATAGTTAAAGTCGTGCGTTACGTCATTGAATTTTTAATTTTTTTTATCGCACAGGTCACGCCCAGCAAACTACTGCTCAGATTTTTTGTGTTCCTCATGAAACTTACCGACTTGCAACAGTCCAACGAGTTTCTTGCTAAGAACAGATGAAGGTTTTTAGATAAAGAACTTGTGCTGTCCAATGAACATGTGTGCTGGGTTTATTCACAGCGTTCCCGGAAGAACCTTGTGTGATTTCATTCTGCGATTTCATTCAGTGGAGCGCGGAATCGCCAAAACATTTATGAAAACGGCATTGTGTATAGATCTCGTGTGCATCGAACACATAACGAGCTTTGACGCGCAAGTAAAAAGGTTAACCACTTCTGGATACCCATTACAGTTGTTGTAGAACGTAGCAGGCTAATTAATCGCCGAAGGAAAAATTCAGAAGAGTGTGCGCGCCGGTGCTGATCAACCAGCAAGGAAGACCACCGCGTGTATTCCGTACGTAGTGTACAAGAGGGATCATACAGTTTAAAGAGTAATGTGAGCAGAGCCTGCGTGAAACTGCCTTTCTCAGCCAGGAATAAATTGGGAGCGATGACCAAGCGAGTTAATCAAGAGAAAAATAAATAACGCCCGTGAAAAAAAAAATCGAACAAATTTTGTTAGCTGTTGCGGTGGTGTTGTGTACAAGATTCCTTTGTGATGTGGCCGATTCTATATTGATGACACAGGCCGCCGTGTCGATGAGCATCCATGCACGCATGTGAAAGATAAAGACGACCAATCACACAAAAATAACATCGTGGTATACCATGTACGAACTGCAAATACTGCGAAGCATTTCTTGATATGACCACCATCATCGCAAGGTACAAAGATGAAACCTGACGGCTGATTTGCGACGCATTTAGCATACGTAACTACGATGACACATGTGTCAGTCACCCTTCGGTAGCTTTAGTCCCACTATAGCTTGCTTATATTAATCAATGACTGCATTTGATACATCTCGATTGTTGAAATTCCCTGATATGTTTGATCCTTTGTGTTTCTGCTAGCCTTGTTTCTTTTATTTTGCTGCCTTCCCTGTGGCAATAAATCATTTCGCTTGTAGTCAGCGCATGTGTCTGTCTTCTTATTTTTCGTTACGCCTGTTAGCGCTGTTAAGCGTTCTCAAAAATCAACTTTCCAAAAATTATCAACCGAAGCTAAAAATATAGCTCGGAAAGATATTGCGAGTACAGAGCGAGCACTCTCTGCTCCCGTTGCACTTAGATAGATAGATAGATAAAGAGGAGGAGGGACAGGCAGGGATGTTAACCAGAAAGGAGTTCCGGTTGGTTTCCCTGTACTGGGGAAGAGGGATTAGGGGGCTAAAAGGAGGAAGAGAGAAGGGGAAAAAGTCATAATACACACACTCGCACAACGCTGTCACAATTTGTCACTCAATCCAGTCACACTCAAGTAGGCAGAGTGCCTTGTATGCCTTGAGGGCAGTCGACAGCTGTGGCCACAGACCGAGGATCTTTTGCTCTGTTAATGGGCGAGGATCGAGGTGGTCCAGGGAACAACACAGTGTGTGTCTTGAACTCGCAAATGCAGGGCACTCACAGAGAAGATGAGCGATGGTCTCCTCACAACCACAGCTTTCACAGGCAGGACTGTCGGCAATCCACATCCGGAAAGCCTAGTGGTTGGTAAAAGCAACACCGATCCATAAACGGCATAACAATGTTGCTTCGCGACTTGACAAGTTACGTGGAAGACGAAGGCGCAGTCCAGGGTCCAGTGCCTTGAGACGGAGGTTGCAAAACTCTCCCGTGTTTCAGGCTGAAAGTGTGAGCTCCAGCGCCAAAGGGCGAAGCGCACACGCAGCGTCAGGTCTTGATATTGGGATCTTCACTGGAAGTCCGTCGTTGTGAGCAGAACGCGCAGCCGCATCGGCCTGGTGATTACCGTTAATACCACAGTGTCCTGGCAGCCATTGAAAAATGATGTCATGACCTTTGGATATGGTGCCGTGGTACAGTAGACAGATCTCTGCAAAAAGTTGTTCCTGCGACCCGCGGCGCAGCGCAGCTTGCAGGGCTTGAAAGGCTGCTTGAGAGTCGGTGAAAACCGTCCAGTCATGTGGAGGTTCTTTACTGATGAACTCTACCGCAGCCCGTTGCACTAAGTTACCGTTGCACTTAGTATTTCTGCGAAGCTATCTAGAACGTTAAACAATAAGCGTAAAATGCTAAACAGGAGCTCGTAGGTGTACGCCTCAAATTAAATGCAGAGCTCTAAATGTTTGCTTGTTTTTAGTTTCAGATTCGCACAAATGTATTTAAATTATTAGGCACATATTCTCGACACCAGACGCGTACAAGCGGCCCCTCTCGCTTTGAATGCCTTCTTACCCAAGGAACGGCTAAGCGCATTGTAACCTTAGAAGCCTTCCTTCAGCGGTATCTTGAGTTAAGGATGCATGAAGGGCTCCTCACATAAGCAAGAAAAACCGTTTGAGGTAAAGAGTGTTCAAGACTTAGTGTTGAACAAATACTATCCATGTATCCGTTCAACACATCCGTACGCAGCAGTTGGATGGGATCGACACAATAAACAAGTGATGCAATAGCTAGAGCATAATCCATGAAAAGCTACCAAATTTATCTTTTCAAAATATAGGAGGTAGGATTTTCGGACATTGCTGATGAAACTTCATAACATCCCACAACTAGAGGCCCTCAGCATTAGACGTCTATTTTTACAGTACTGTCTAAATAGTGAGCTGAAAAACGCTCTCCCAAAACATCTTAAACCCCTCTCCTCTAGGAGCATTACATAACCATAAGTGCTCTCTAAAAATGATTTGCTCTAACACAAATGCTTCTCTATATAGTAATTTCCCTCGCACAATATCGAGGGTGGACCTTGTTTCTGTACATTGTTTTTGAGGCTGACAATTTTGTGGACCAACTAGAGAACTGTTCGCGTTTATTAATTGTGTTTATTTTTTATTAATCACAGCTGCATGTTTTATTGCTCTGAGAAAGTGAACGTTGTTAACTTGTATTTATAGCTGTGACGATGATCAAGTTTGTCTCATTTAATCCCTACTAGCTGTTTGAGCCATGATAATGGCCTGCCGTCTACGTTAATAAATACCAACTTTTCTAAAAAACTCGCAAACGTCGGTATCCGATGCTGAATATTAATGCGGCATCGTCCTTGCCTGTGTGTTCTTTCGTTGTCGTTGTTTCTTCTCTGTTGCAGTTTATAATTAGTGATGTACCAATTAGATCAGCAATCCACCTTATTAACATATCCAATGCCTGATGGCGCAAGTTTACCGGAACATTCAGACACGTGAATAATGAATAATTAAAAACGCCAATGTTATTTCACAAGAAGGATGACGTAAAAGAACGACAAAATTAGACTCATCAACATACTATCCGTCGCCCTCCAATATATTGACTAGTGCGAGAAAAAACAAAATTAGAGCGTCGTTATTGCTCAGTGAACCAAAAGAACAGGCCGGTTTTTTGAATGCGAATGTAGCCGAGAATAGATCAAATGAACGGCTAAAGTCTTTAATTTGGTTGTGGTGTGAGCAGTTAAGCATTAACTGCGTAGCCAAGTTGTGGAGGAAGCCTTCATAAAGTGCACAGCCACTAATACTCACCAGAGAGAAAATCTGATAAACAAACCGTGATAAAGAAATCGTCAAGGTGTAACTGAAGTATTACTTCCTCGCTAGTGTGCATTTTTATCTAGAATTGTTTCTCTGATGCCTTGGTTGTTAGTTTGGAAGGAAAAAATAACCGGAAGTTTGCTGTTCTTGCAATGCGTTTTTTGGTGTCAGCTGAGCTAAGGCAAAGTACCTGATGTCGGTCGGAGTATCTAGTGACGCGCTGTAGGGGGGTAGGTCTGTGTTGCGTTTGTGCGGCTACACCCGTATTAGCGCACACGTGTGTTCTAAATAATTCATTTTGGAGCCAAGTGCAATATCCAGATTCAGTGAGCAGTGATCAGGTAGGGGCACGAAGTGAGAGACTGTGTGTGTGTGTGGGGGGGGGGGGGGGGGGGAGGGGGGATAGTCTGCGCGAACATCGATAGCGACGGCAATGACGACGCGGCTTTTTCGCCAAACAGGCCAAATACAGTTATCCCTGTGGGGTGCACGGTGCGAAAGTAAAGTGTGCCCACAAGCCATGATAACTCAGGAATCATCACGCATGTGCCCTCTAGAGATAAAGTTAACCCCTTAGTGGAGCCTGACCGTTATATTTCTACCAGTTTTTATTATGCGAGCTAAGTTGTTAAGGAACCGATGCCTTCTGTAAAAAAATTTATTAGAGCAAGTTAAGAGAACAATATTGAATGAAAAACGTAACATCTTTGCTATTCACGAATTGCCACTGCATTAAATAAGCTTGAGTGCCGGTTAGAGCTGGACGGCTGTTCCTGTCCGCAAACTATTCTTTCAGTGTACCGAGAAGCAGCATTTGAAGGATTTTCAGGGGCCTTCACGGGATGATGCTATGAGGATTCGGCGGGGAATTGAGTATAACTCGTCATTTTTCGTTCTAACTGCTTTGTGAGAGAGAGAGAGAGAGATGTCTGCATTACCTGCTGGCTGTCTCAGGAAAGTGGTCCTCAGCGCAACATGTAAACACGAAAACAGGCCGGATGTGGACGACTGCTTAACACGTGTGGTAGGCATGAATTCTCCTCAGCCCAATTACACTTTGAGCACGACTATAAGTGTTTTCGTTTCGAGAAATTGCAAGCCTGGAGTGAATCCGCACTCTATTTAGATTGCTTTCACAATGACAGCTTCCGATGCCACTGATATAGGCGATTTATATTGTATCAAGTATTTTACAACTATAGGCGCTTTAGGGTGCTTCCTTTGGTGTGAAAAATGAAACAGCCGTCGCATTGTATAGTGATAAAAAACTATCTGTGAATTCACGTGCTGCCTAATGACGCCATAGAGCAGATAAACCTGAAAAATAAAAGATGTTACAGCCAGAGCTGCCATCTACCGCAATTGACATCATCCACCGCTGGGGAGCTCGTTGCCTGCACGTGGGATTCGATATGCGCCTCGCCTTATCGTCCGCACCACCCGAGAGCGACATTACTTGAAGAGGCAACCAGTCACACAGACGAAAGATCTGAGAGGAAGGCACACACAACGATTGGGCGCTCTTTACTGAAGCAGGTACGTCCCCCACCATCACCCAACAAGGCTAAAAGGCCGTGCACATGCAGAGCAACAGCAATCACCCAACAATGACAGTAGAGAAGTAGACGAAAACCAAAGTATCTAGAAACCCAAAGTGTTTTTTTATCAAGAAGATGAAAGGTGCGTTCATGAAACCATCGCCATGCATCGTAACGCAGTTGCCTTGGAGAAGTTCGCGTTCTTCAATGCCCCTTGCTGTTCCAAGAAAGCTGGCATTCTTGTACAGCAGGCGGCTTTCCCACTTACGGCAGTGGTGAGGTAGTAACAGTGCGCGCGCCCAATCATTTTTCATTTTAACCCATAAAAAAACCGCTACTATTATTACCTGGGTAGTTGGGGAACTTTAGACAACGTGCTATCTGGGATCATAGTGGTGGTTCAACAGCGCGAACACACACAGACCAAGTACGAGACGAAACACACAAACCAGCGCTGAACTTACAACTGATTTTTTATTACGAAGAAGCACGTCATATATACGCACACGAAAAACAGCGCACATGCTCAATGTCAGCATGACTCCTGGTGCTAGTACATGGTAAAAACCGCTTTAGAAGCTTTATGCATCAACACCAACTAGCCCAATCTGCAGTTATTCTATCTGTGATCAAGTGGCTAGCGTTGGCTTGGGGCCGTGTGCATACGTATGACATAGCTGCCATTGCCTCTTTTACACCATGGGGGAGTAATGCGGAGTGCCTTTTTTATAGCGCACTTTAAGTCATATCAACCAGCGATTGGGTTTGGACATTAAGATTAAAACAACGTCGGCACAAAGAGTAACTTCAGACAATTACAACTGCTTACGCGTGGGAACGCGAAAGCCATTACGGTTCCTGATTGCATTTACACCCACCCACGCACACGTGCGCCTATGACACTATCCGGAACTCTGCTCGACGTTTGTATCACAATTTTGATACGAAAATTGATTTTTGAGGAAAGGAAATGGCGCAAAAACTGTCTCGTATCCCGCTGCGCACCTCGACCCCGCCTTGAGGGGAGGCGTAAAGAATCTGGACATGCACGGATTTCAAGGTGCATATGTCGTTGGTTCGAATCCCTGTCGCAAGTTGGCCTCGAACTTGACTAGCAGATGTAAGCTATATGCAACGAGAAATCGTGTGACGTCACTCGGAACGCCGTACCACAAACGGCAAGGCAGCAGTGGCGTAGATGTAGAGTGTCCGCCTCGCGTGCAAGAGGACCGGGGTTCAAATTCTGGCGCCGCGCAATTCTCCACCGGGTTAAAAAAAACCGTGTATCGATGGAATTGCATAGCCAGACCTGGGGTGCAGCCTGATCTCGTTGACCACAACCGACAACGCACTCTCTCACCAGAACAGGATTTGGCCATCCTGGCGTAGTACTTGACCAAAAACCTATGAACAAACCAATTAACCATCGGCCCTCAGTCCCCAGCGGCTGCGGAGCAAATTACCACGGCGGCGGTCAGACATGTGATGCAGCGGAGGGTGTTAATAATCTCTGGCTCCGGACAGGCTGCCATTGGAATCTGAACCTGGCAACGTTTAACGCTAGAACTTTAACTAGTGAGACTAGCCGAGCAGTGCTGTTCGAGAAACTAGCGGGAATTAAATGGGATGTGACAGGGCTTACCGAAGTTAGGAGGACAGGTGAGGCGTATACAGTACTAAAAGACGGACACATACTGTGCTATCGCGGATTAGAGGATAGACGAGAACTAGGTGTAGGATTTCTCATTAATGAGGATATAGCTGGCAACGTAGAGTTCTATAGTATTAACGAGAGGGTAGCAGCTATAGTAATTAGGCTTAATAGGAGGTACAAGCTGAAAGAAGTGCAGGCCTACGCGCCCACATCTAGCCATGATGACCAGACCGTTGGAAGTTTCTATGAGGACGTACAATCGGCAATGAATAAAGTAAGATCACAGTACTGTACTGATGGGCGACTTCAATTCGAAGGTGGGCAAGAAACAGGCTGACGACCACGCGGTAGGTGACTTTGAGATAGGTTCTAGAAATTGCAGTGAGAGTTATTAGTCGAATTCGCAGATAGAAATAATTTACGGATCATGAATACCTTCTCCGCAAACGAGAAAACCGGAAGTGGACCTGGAAGAGCCCCAATAGTGAGACTAAAAATGAAATCGACTTCATACTATGCGCTCAACCTGTCGTCGTTCAGGACGTGGCCGTCCTGAGAAAAGTGCGCTGTAGCGACCACAGAATGGTAAGGTTTTGAATCAGCTTAGACTTGAAGAGGGAACCGAAGAAGATAGTGAAGAGGAGGTCCACTAACGAGTTAGTGGCAAGAGGGATAGCACAGGAATTCAGGATCTCACTGCAAAACAGATATTCGGCTTTAACTTAGGAAGACGATCTTAATGTTGATACAATGAACGATAACCTTACAGCTATCATTACAGAATGCGCAGTAGAAGGGGGCGGCAGGACAGTTCGACAGGATACCGGCCAGTTAACTCAGGAGACGAAAGATCTGATTAAGAAACGTCAAACCATGAGCGCGTCTAATCCTACAGACACAATAGAACTAGCAGGGTTATCGATGTTAATAAATAAGCACAAGGTAGCCGAAATAAGGAAGTTTATTAGTTAGAGAATCGAGCATGCTCTGAAGTACAGAGGTAGCCTAAAAGCGGTGAAGAGGAAACTAGGTATAGGTAAAAGCCAGATGTATGCATTAAGAGACAAGGAGGGCAATGTCATTAGCAATATGGATAAGATTGTTAAAGCAGCCGAAGAGTTCTACAGAACTCTATACAGAAGCCAGTGTAGTCAGAATGTTAATGATAGAGACAGTAGTGCACAGCAATGCGTCATCCTGCCAGTAACGAAGGATGAAGTAAGGAAAACTTTAGGAGCAATGGAAAGGGGAAAAGCACCTGGGAGGATCAGGTAACAGCAGATCTGTTGAAGGATGGAGGGGACATCATGCTTGAAAAGCTAGCCACTCTGTATACGCAATGCCTTATGACCTCGACTGTACCAGAAACTTGTAAGAATGCAAACATTATCTTAATTCATAAGATGGGAGACACCAAGGACTTAAAAATTACAGACCGATCAGCTTACCATCCGTTGCCTACAAAGTATTTACTAAGGTAATCGCTAATAGGTTCAGGACAACCTTAGACTTTAATCAACCAAATGATCAGACAGGCTTTCGTAAAGGATATTCCACAATAGATCATATTCACACTATCAGTCAGGTGATAGAGAAATGCGCAGAATATTACCAACCTCTCTATATAGCCTTCATTGATTAGGAGAAATCATTCGACTCAGTGGAAACCTCAGCAGTCATACAGGCATTGCGTAATCAGGGAGTAGAGGAGCCTTAGGTCAAAATACTGGAAGATATATATAGCAACTGCACCGATACTATAGTCCTCCATAAAGTCAGTAATAAAATTTCAATAAGGAAGGGCGTCTGGCAAGGAGACACGATCTCGCCAATGCTGTTCACCGCCTGTTTGCAGGAGGTATTCCGAGGCATGAATTGGGAACAGTTGGGAATAAGAGTAAATGGAGAATACCTAAATAATCTGCGATTGGCTGATGACATTGCCTTGCTGAGTGACTCAGGAGGTAAACTGCAAATCATGATCAATGAGTTAGACAGGCAGAGCAGAACGCTGGGTCTAAAAATTAACATGCAGAAAACCAAGGTAATGTTCAACAGTCTAGCAAGGGAACAGCAGTTCAAAATTGGCAGCGAAAGCCTGGAAGTTGTAAAGTAGTATACTTAGGGCACGTAGTGACCGCAGATCCGGATCATAAGAGGGAGATAACTAGAAGGATAAGAATGGGGTGGAGCGCATATGGCAGGTTCTCTCAGATCATGAGTGGCAGTTTACCAATTTCCCTCAAGAGAAAAGTGTACAACAGCTGTATCTTACCGGTACTCACCTACGGGGCAGAAACGAGGAGGCTAACGAGAAGAGTTCCGCTTAAGTTAAGGACCACTCAGCGAGCTATGGAAAGAAAAATGCTAGGTGTAACGTTAAGAGACCGGAAGCGGGCAGAGTCGGTGAGAGAACAAACACGGGTTAATGATATCCTAGTCGAAATCAAGAGGAAGAAATGGGCTTGGAAGGGCATGTATTGCAAAGGCAAGATAACCGCTGGTCCTTAAGGGTAACGGAGTGGATTCGAAGAGAAGGCAAGCGTACCAGGGGGGGGGGGGGGGGGGCAGAATGTTAGTTGGGCGGATGAGATTAAGAAGTTTACAGGCAAAGGGTGGATGCAGCTGGCAAAGGACAAGGTTAACTGGAGAGACATGAGAGAGGCCTTTGCCCTGCGGTGGGTGTAGTAAGGCTGATGATGATGATGATGCATTTCAAGGTGCATATGTCGTTGGTTGGAATCCCTGTCGCAAGTTGGCCTCGAACTTGACTAGCAGATGTAAGCTATATGCAACGAGAAATCGTGTGACGTCACTCGTAACGCTGTACCACAAACGGTTGCATGACCACTTCGGCACAAATGTTGTCGGGAAAAATGGCGCCACATCGAGGTCGGGAAGTGAGTACTGTTTGCAGGCTGTTTCACCTAAGGCTTTACACGACTTTTAAAAATAGGCGCTTTGAGTTAGACGAACGTTTTTTCCGCATATCACTGTCAGCGCTGTGATACATCAGAATATAGCTAAGATATGCTAACTAGCAGGCTGGTTAACTAATATTTAATAGTTTACTTTGTAACTATTACAGTTAGGGGCTCTAATTTTTTAGAGCTATGTAGTCCTCCGTAATTAACATCCATATCAGTCTTCAGAATTTTGAAAAAGCGGCTACCCTCGGTTCCGAGGCCCAGCAAATTTCGGCTATTTCGACGATTCACGTGCACTTAAGAGGTTGCTTTGCCTGGAAGCTTCTCGAAGGCTTCCAGTGTATTTTGACGTGTATTTTGGTGCGATGTAGGCATTATTTGTTGGGCCCCAGCGCCGATTGTAACCGCGTTTTCGATATGATAAAAACTGATATGGATATTACTTACGGTGGGCCACATGCCTCTCAGGAATTAAGAAGCCTAAAAGTAATAGTTTAAAAGTAACTATCCAATGTTAGTTAACCATACCGTTAGTTGGCACGTCCTAGCGGTTTTCTGATGCACTACACCGCTGACAACGCTATGCCGAAAAAAATCGTTCTTCTAACTCGAAAAGCCCATTTTTGAAAATTGTGTGGTCTTAGGGGAAACGCCCTGTATAATTATAGTGAATTTTTGTGGTGCAAGGGCATATGTTAATAAAGAGCGCCATGGCACAAGGTGTTTTTGTCTTATCAAGGTGGAGTCAAATAACCATTTCCTAATCATTTCACCCTAATGAAGCCGAGCACCAGGCCAGGGGAAAGCTTCTACCGATTGTATCACAGGTGGGTGCCCGGCGGCTCTCGGGATCGAATCCCGCACCTACTGCATGCGAGGCTCAAACCACTAGACCACCGCTTTTTTTCTTTATTGTACTAGGCCACCGCTGCGGTGGGGAGTACATATAGACTCAAGCAGGAAGCCATAGGCGGGGATTATGTATAGACGAACGATATGTATTTGATTGTCCGAAGTGGTGGTGCTCGGCTTGCTGTGTGCGACATGCGGCCGCTTCACGACGTCACACTATTTTTCTTGCCATTGTGGAGATTTTCTGTACCATCTAGGAGTGCACACACGCTGCCGACTTTTCTCGTAATGGGACTAGTAATGCTTTCGCATTAAACATCTTGTTGCATCCTTATAAATTCTGAAATGTTTTTTTTAAACCATGACAAAAGTGGGAAGGAATCTTTGCTGATAGGGATAAAGGAAGGCAGGCAAGACAGGTCTGATCTCAACTAGTCAAATCATGCGCCTGGGCGTGCAGTTAATTCGCTTGAAACTAACACGTAAGCATGTAGGCAATCACCAGGTCAAAACGGAAGAAGGCTGGGAAAGCCATAAGCGTGTTTGGGAAACCATCATTATGAGCATGAGCATGTTGATAAATATACGGAAATCATAGTTTAATTGATATTACATCCAATTACGAATTACTACCTAATTTTTCGTTCTGCAGTTGTTCGTGTACAAGGTGACGCCAAACACTGCGTCAGTCGTAACAACCTGAAGCTTGGATTCTAAAAACAGGCGCATGGTGATGGATATGTGTGCCAACTATGCACTTCTCGATGATACCGTTGCCCTTGTGGAAGTCCAAGCGTTAAACGGCATCAAGTGCATCAAGAGTAAGGCTGAAAAACGCAGCTTGACTGGTCGCGTAGTGCTCCAAAACACTGGGCTTTATTCGAAGAAAATTATCGTTGTCGCCCCCGGCCGTCCGTAAACTCGGATATGAAACCTTCGTACGATCCAAACTCGAATACGCATGCGCAATCTGGTGTCCACATCAGACTTATCTCATCAACTCTTGAGAATCTGTGCAGAACAGCGCCGCTCGCTTTATATCTTCAAAATACGACTACAAAATCAGTATCAGCAGTATAAAATCATCACTGGATCTCCCCTCATTGGTCTTTCGCCACATGATATCACGACTATGCCTCTTTCACAAGATATTTTATCATTTCACGCATCTGCGCCAATCTTTTCTTCATCCACCAGCACGTTCATCTGGACGCTTATTCAATAGCTTAAGTATACAGCGCCTGCATGGATCAACATCTGCTTTTAATAAGTCATTTCTACCAATCGCAATACACGAATGGAATGAATTGCCGGATTCTACTGTCATGGAAAGTGACCCTGTCAAATTCGAAGACCGGTTACTGTCTGTCTATGAACATTAAATTTGTCTATATTTCTTTTCTCGCCCATAGTTTGATGTGCTTGAGCAACTCGTTTTTAAATCCCCTTCTCTACTTGATTGATTTTTTTGTAACTGTTTTAATTGTGTTCTCATTTGATGTCACTGATTGTATTCGTTGTCCTAATTGCCCTCATTGTATGTTTATATATATATATATATATATATATATATATGTTTTACTAGATTTGTTCTTTTTTTTTCAACCTCTTTGACTTTGTTCTTGTAATGTCCTACGTACGTCGCCCCCCCCCCCCCCCCCATGTAATACCCTGTGAAGGGCCTTTAAGGGATCAATAAATGATGATAATGATGATGATTATGGATGAATGAACTGATTAGTACCAGAGGATAGCAGTTTGGGCAGTAGAGACGGGAGCGCCGTAAGAAATGATAAAGCCTGTTGGACAATGCGTACGAAGCGATTACGCAGAAAAAAAAAAATTCTGAGAAGATGCGAACTTCACAAGGCTCCTTTGACGGAAATTGCGTTCGAGATTGGCCATCGACTTTGTCTTTAGCCATCTTGATCTGCGGCACTCATCCCCGGTTCATTCTTCACGAACTGCGCGCTACGAAAATTTCGCAATTTTTTGTTAACTGTTGGTGTCGATAAAGCTGAAACTTTGCTCCCGAAGAGAGACGGCAAGCCAAACATCATGGACTGGACTTCCTTAGTCCGCGTATCTCCAGCGTCTGACCTGAAGGATATTTTGGCTCAAGGAAGATTCATTTCCCAAAGGCCCGTGTCGATTTCGTACGTCAGGTTAGGTTTCGCTACCTGATTGGTCATTCGAGGAAGGCGCGTGCTCAAATATTTGTGGCAGAGGCAGAACACGCCAGTATGTTCTCCGGGAAGGGCTTTAAGAAAAATGTACCTATAAAAGCAAAGATTGGCGGAGGAAGTCTCCGGGGGGATGGCGTGAAAACTGAGCGGGTGGCTGTTGGCTCATCTAATGGAACGCCTCGCGAGTGGAGAGTAAACTCCCGGAGAAGGCCGTAAGTGGGCGTACGCCACGCTTTAAAGCCACAAGAACGGGCGCGCCATCTGGAGGGTGCGGTGATTTCACCGGCTGTGATGACCGGCCCTCGCTGCTCTGGGGTACCCAATGAGGGCGACTTTCATTAACGCCCTCCCTCCCGTCTTCTACTCCCCTTTGCGTTGAGACTGCGCAAACACGGAGGCGGCGACAGCAGCGAGTCATTAGATCGTGTACACCCCACGAAGCACCCTATA